>NW_006769306.1:2118198-2152010 GCF_000442215.2 Lipotes vexillifer
AAAAAAAAAAAAAAAGGAGAAAAAATATTGAGACATTCTGATATTCCCTCCCAAGATTACGCTGTGAAACAGTGAAGCCTGTTTCACTTATAACTCCGTACCTATGGAGAGACCACTTTGGAGGGTATTCTCTTTTATAAGAGATTTTTTTAACATCAAGCAGTGTCTTCCTTCCCACGTTCCTCCTATAAAGGCCTGAAACAAGAGCAAATATAAGGAATACTTTTTAAGTCATCTTACTGTATTTAGTCTGAACCACTACAAGTTCTCTCCTCTGATTGACAGAAGTGAGAGAAATGGCTTTGATCTGCTGCGGGGAGCCAAGCCCTGGGCTGGGAACTTCATCGTATCATCACAAAATCTTATTGGGTCAGTTATTATTCCCATTTTATAGATGTGGAAACTGAAGGCCCAGAGTCACAAGTCAGTAAGTAGTGTTGCTAAAATTCAATCTTAGACCCATCAAGCTGCAAAACCCATGCCCTCAATCTCTATGCTGTTTGACTACCACATAGGCAGTGTTCTTCTGACACAGTGCTACTGTTGCCACAAGGGGGACCCCTTCCAGGGCCCGAGAGTGGGCTCTTGTCTAACACTCTGAAATGAATTGTCCAAAGAGACACACATGCTGACAAAGCAAGGGGCTTTATTGGGAAGGGGCACCCGGGTGGAGAGCAGCAGAATAAGGGAAACCAGGAGAAATGCTCTGCCACGTGGCTCGCAGTCTCAGGTTTTATGGTAACTGCCTTAGTTTCCGGATTATCTCTGGCCCATCACTCTGACTCAGGGTCCTTCCTGGTGGTGCATGCATCACAGAGCCAAGATGGATTCCAGCGAGAAGGATTCTGGGAGGTTGGTAGGACATATGGACTGGCGTCTCCTCTCTCCTTTTGACCTTTCCCAAATTATTCTGGGTGGCGGTAGCTTGCTAGTACCTGTTCCTTACCAGGACCTCCTATTGTAAGATAACTCATGTAAGTGGTTACTGTGGTGCCTGGCCACGACAGACGGTTTCAGTCAGTGGTTCCCCTAACACTACCTATAAGTAAGTTATGCTTACTAGCTCTAGCTTAAAAAAAAGAAAAGAAAAACTTATTCACTTCTGAATATTAGACATTAAAAAAAAGAATATGAGTTAATATATGACAAAACACTTACCTTTTATGAGCATGAGTAGTGTATACCTATCAGAAAACACATGCCATAAAGGGATAAGGAGAACCTAAGATTAAATGTTGCAATGAAATTTCAGGGTAGGACAACACCAGCCAGACAGCAGAAGCCTCCCAAATTTCACTAATCGCTACAGACACATTAATCTGGTGGTGGCATATAAGGTGGATTGAGGGCATGGGGGTGGGAAGGGCAGAGCCAGGAAGGCCCGTTAGGAGAATATTGCAACAGCTTAGGTATGAGCTCATTACAGCAGTGTCACTGAGAATGGAAAAGAGGAAACAAATACAAAGGATGATATGGAGATAGAATCCAAAATGCTTGGTGAGGGAAGGAAACTGAGGTTTTCAGTCTAAGAGGAACCTTGCCAGGGAAAAAGAAGGTGCGTGAGCTGTCTGCTTTGGCTGACATTTTTGATAAACCTTAAAACAGTTAGCCCATAAACATCTATCTTCAAGCTGTTCCTCCCCATCTTCATACACATCCCTTGAAACGCTACCATTTTTACATTTTATCTTTTTATTCCCCTCATGAAATCACTTATTTATTTTAAACAAGTTTCTCCAACAACAAAAAGAACCTTTATATTCTATATCCCTCTTCCCACCCACTCCCTAAAGTCCCTACTTTTATTTATTTATTTTTTTTGCGGTACGCGGGCCTCTCACTGCCGTGGCCTCTCCCACTGCGGAGCACAGGCTCCGGACGCACAGGCCCAGCGGCCACGGGTCACGGGCCCAGCCGCTCCACGGCATGTGGGATCTTCACGGACCGGGGCACGAACCTGAGTCCCCTGCATCAGCAGGCGGACCCTCAACCACTGCGCCACCAGGGAAGCCCAAAAGTCCCTACTTTTTAAGTTAATCCTCTTATAATATCTGAGTCAGCAAAATATTTGTTAGACTAATTTCCTCTAGCACTAAATTTCATAGATAATCAAAAGGAGGTATATTCTACTGCTATTGCTTTTCTCAGAAATTTGTTAACTGAAGGATGGTCTTAACAAACGCATGCTATATAGTATTTTCTTCTAATTAAGTGCTTTACTATCTCAAGCATTAATGGGTAGACAGCTTATGGACATTGAGAATTCTCTAGTGAGCTACTAAAGCTGACACCAGATACCAGCATGGACAGACCCCATGAATCTTCATAACTATCAAATTAAGTCACAAGAGACTTTTGTCTCACTGGTGAAACCTAGTCAGGAACTAGGCAAATGGAGGGAATTCAGGGAACATGCCCAGGGCCTTCCTGCCAGGGCAGTAACTGGCCAACCTGCTTGAGTTGGTCTTGCCAGAATTTCCTACATTGGAGGAAATGATACAAGTGAGAAATGAGGACACATCCTGAAGAAATGGTAAGAGATTAGTATTAGTTTTATGATGTCAGCAAGTGGTAAGACTGTATCAAAAGACAGAAAATTCCAATGAACACACATTTATAAGACACTTATTTCAGTATAAAACCCTGTACTAAATTCTGTGGCTAACACAAAAATTGTTCATATATTTCATAAATATTTATGGAATGCCTACTTTGTGCCAGGCACTCTGTTATAAACAGGGGATAAATACAGTAGAAAAAAGACAAAATCCCTGTCCTCAAGGAAACCACTATGTAGTGGGAAAGGAAGACAAGAAACCAGCAAACAAAAAGTACTGTGAAATGCTGTCACAGAGAGGGTGTTATAGAGCATACAACAGGATCCCACACACAGAGCCAGCTGCAAGGATCAGGGGGTCGCAGGAATTTTTTGAAGGAAAGCCATGTGTATTGGTTTCCTAGGGCTGCCATCACAAATAACCACAAAGTTGGTGGCTTAAAACGACAGAAGTTTATTCTCTCACAGTTCTGGAGGCTGGATGTCTAAGATCAAAGTGTTGACAGGATCACACTCCATCTGAAGACTCCAGGGAAGAATTCTTCCTTGCCTCTTTCACTTCCTAGTGGCTCCCTGCCATCCTTGGCCTTCCTAGGCTTGCAGCTGTATCACTCCACCCTCTGCCTTTGTCATCACATGAACTTACTCCTCGTTTTCTCTGAGTTTCTGCGTCCTCTCCCTTTCTTATAAGGACACCAGTCATCGGGTTAGGGCATCACTCTTAACTAACCACATCTGCAAAGACCCTATTTCCAAATAAAGTCACATTCTGAGGTTCCAGGAAGACATGAATTTTGAGGGAATACTATTCAACCCACTAAACTGGACAAGAAATTACAGAGGCCTGATCTAAGGTTGTGGCCATATAAAAGGAGAGAAGAGGAAGGATCCCAGAACGACTCTGTGTTCTCCAGCATGGATGACATACTGGTGCCAGCTCTGAGATGAGGCATTCCAAGCAGAGGGAGCTTTTCTTGGGGTGTTGGTATTACCAAGTTCTTAAGATTATTGCTACTATTCTTGAACATCTGTTATGTAACATGTTTTCTAAAACTCACAAGAGCCCTGCAAAATAGGTATTATTTTCAGGTTACAGCAGAGAACACTGAAGCTAGAGGAGTGAGGAACTTTCTCAGAATCCCTCAGTTTGGAAGAGGTAAAAGATGGGAGAGAAGGGGTGAGTGGAGAATATGGAAGAGTACCCACACGAGTTTCCTAGGCTAGTATTTATACCAGGAAATGATCTAGAGTAACGAAATCTTAGCAGGATAGTTACATTCCTTAAATTACTATCTTTGCGAAACTCCATACCTTGTCGCTAACGTGGTTTATATGGAGAAATTCACAAGGCAAATTTGACGTTTCCTTCCCTTTACACCTTTATGTGTGTGAGTCTTCTACTGAGGAATCAAGGAATCTTGTCCCTCAGTTAAAAGTTGTAAAAACTAAGCTATCAAAATTCAGCCATCCCCAAACTTGGCATTCATCTGCCAAACAAAGAGTTGTCCTGCCTTTTCATCCCATCATTGGACTAACCCATCCACAGGCTCTCAGCCTCTGGGAGCTTCTTCTTGCGCCTGTTAAAGAAAACTACTCAAAACACAGAAGTCAAAAAATAATTCTGTGACCTTTTAATGCCCTGCTGGACAAGCTCTAATAAGCCCCCTTGTGGGTCATCTCTTTTGAGGAATGTAAGTTCGTTTCACTTAGTATCACAGTTGATATGGGCAATGACATTTTACAACTCTGTAAAAGTATAACTTCTTAAAAAAACGATAAAGTGTGATTATTTTCTTTTCTGTCTAGCAGAGAAAATAACCTTCCAAATCAGTTTTATAACACCAACAAGTTTTGTTTCTAATTTAGCAATTTTTACTAACGTGCATTTTCCTATTGACTTTTTAATTTCACTTCTTACTTTCTTTTTGAACGAGTTTTGTCGTTCTGCTAGTTTACTCCTTAATAATAATGTAAATAAAACTTTAATTCATGCTTACCGTCTTTTTCTGAGGCTCATGCTGATAATATTGAAATGACTAATATATCCCAGGTAAGAAATGACCCTCCAACCCTACCCCAAGTACTTCTATAGCAAGCACTATTGTAATGGCTTGTTTGCCTGTCTTCTCTGCCAGACTAGGCAAGTAACTTCTAAGGAGTCACTGAACATTTCTGTCTTACGTCCCACTGTTGTCTCCAGAACCCAGAGGATGAGCTCAACAAAAATCCCTGAATGAGTTTCATACTCAAAATGCCTCTCCTTTCTCCCACACTATCTCCCACTCTTCCTTTTCATCATAAGCTGAAACTCCCACATCTTCTTTTAACTTGAGAATGGCTTTCTTAACCATCTGCAACCTCTTTGAAAAGTACCAACTTATTATCTAGGTAAATGATAAGTTTTTCTCCCAATGGCAGACACACAACAGGGTTTAGGCTAGAACAGGATAGAATTCACATCATCTTCCTGAGCATCAGCAACCTTCAAAAATAAATTTTAATAGAAATCATTACTACCATTTTGAAAATTAAAATGTCAGTTTTTATTAAGGATAGAAATTGGTTACATGACTAGCATACTATAAGGACAGTGCTGTTAAATGAACTCTAAAATGGACAGCAATATGTAAAACACCTGAAATACATAATCTTCTCAAGCAGAAGATGCTATATTCATACCCATAAACCAATTAGCATTCAGTGTCTATCCAGTCAAGGAATGAGCCTCACTATTCTGATCCAGCTCTTTGTTGAAAGACTATTTTTTTAATAGGATTTTATTTTCATTTATTTATTTATTTATTTTTGGCTGCGTTGGGTCTTCGTTGCTTCATGCGAGCTTTCTCTAGCTGCGGTGAGCAGGGGCTACTCTTTGTTGCAGTGTGAGGGCTTCTCATTGCGGTGGCTTCTCTTGTCGTGGAGCACGGGCTCTAGGTGCGCGGGCTTCAATAGCTGTGGCACACGGGCTCAGCAGTTGTGGCTCGCAGGCTCTAGAGAACAGGCTCAGTAGTTGTGGCATGCAGGCTTAGTTGATCCGCAGCACGTGGGATCTTCCCAGACCAGGGGTTGAACCTGTGTCCCTGGCATTGGCAGGTGGATTCTTAACCACTGTGCCAAGGAAGTCCCTGAAAGACTATTCTATTGGTATTAAATTTGTGGTAATAATGAAAGCCTTGGTAGGTATCAAATATAACTGCCAGTTATCAATTTATTGACTGAGCTTTAAATTCATCCTATATGCCTACTCAGTAAAAACAAATTTGGGCCCTTTATCCTTCCTTTGTAGCTGGCAAGATATTAAGCTTTCTCAGCAGAGGGCACTACTGGAGAGGCACTGCAGGAGGAAAGAGCCTTGTTCCTCCTTCAGTGTGTTCAACTGGCAGGCTCCTCAGAATCCAGGTCCCCGGCAGAGGAAGGGTCCCCCATATGCATATTCTTCAGTGCACACAGCTTCTCCAGCATTAGGCTCGTGCAGCATGGGCAGCTGCTCCAGTGTCCAACACCTAAACCCAAGGCCTCCCCAGCACTGAGCACCCATAGTACCAAATGGCCAGCAGCACCCAGCCACCAGCAGCTCCCCCCAGAAATCCCCTCAGGCATGTTGTAACGGAGGGTCGCTGGAGAGACACCTTCTAAACAGATTCCTCCAGTACCCTAGAGGATGGATTTCCAGCAAGATTCCCTGGCACAAACCCTACGGCAAAGTCTGGATCTAAGTTCAGGGCTGTAGGGTGGGCCGGGGAGGTTCTCCCTGGGTGCTCTGTCTAAACTACTCCTTATATCTGTTACTCCTATTATCTGGTAGAGTTTTCTCTGTTTCTTATGAGCCAATCCCTCATTATTCCAATCCCGTCATAGTTAATAATTCTTTATATTAAACTTTCGCCGTTCAAATTACTGTGTGCCTTCTCTCTCCCGACTGGACCCAGACTGAGACAAACCCCTAGAAGCAAAATGAAAGTCAAACACCTTTTTAAAGATACCTTATTGGACACTTCATATACAGAGAATTTTCCCATGCAAAAAGTTTAGTCATACAGAAATGAAATAACATATTTAAAGAAATAGAAATCATTTACATATTTGGGATTTAGGTAGCTAAGAAAAATGAAAGCATATAGATTTTTCTTATGCTTTTCTACTGATATAAACAGTTCAAATCATCATAACCATGTTTGTTTACTTTGAGATGAGCAAGATGTATCATTTTATTATCCTGGGAGGGTCTCTGCAGTGTCCCCAGTACTTAAAATTGGCTTAATGCTAAGTTAAATGCAGGTCAGTCACAGACAACCAAATGACTTACAAGCTCTGGCTACCCTTCAGTAAAGAACTTTCAAATCCTTCTGTCATCTTTAAGGAAACATTTCTCAATTGTTTAAGTAGAATTGTGAGAGACTACAAAAGGGAGAAGCACCGTTCGGTAATCAGAGCCATGGGCAAGTTACATTACATCACTAGGCACCAGTTTCCTCATGTGTGAAAGGGGGATAAAGATAGCACCTACCTCACAGGGCTGCTGTCAGGACTGAATGAGTAAAGATATGTAATGCACTTAAAACTATGCCTAGCAAGTAAGTGTTTGCTATTATTCTTATTATCCATGATCTTATTCCTAAAATGCCATTAATTTTACAATACAATTATAAAATAGACACTATACTCCCTTCATAATTCCAACAGGAGAACCAACATTTTATGCAAGTATTTAGGTTAAGTAAGCAGCAGTAAAAATGTTCTGTAGGTCCAGTAGCCTTATACTAATATGGGATTTGGTCAAGTAATGACTACCTGCATCAGAAATACCATGTAAGTAGCTTCTCAAGTGAGTTTTGCTAGGATTCTAATTCTATTTGGAGTAAACACAAATTCTGTAAATGTTAAGAAATTGCCAATGGCATAATAATCATCCAAACTTCTTATATGTTAGAATGAAGGCTACCTCTTTTTTCTAAGAATTTGGGTTGCAGAGAAAGTGAAGTTTCTTTAAATTTAGTTTTATAATTTTCGAAGTTTTATACCACAGATATTATCTTTGGGTTTAACTCCTGCTGATGGGCAGGTAGATAACTTCAGACAAGTGTTTTCACCTATTCAAATCCTAGTTTCTTCCCTATAACATGAGGATGGAAATGCCTGTGATGAAAGATGGTCACAAGAATTAAATGAGATAGGGAATTCCCTGGCATCCAGTGGTTAGGACTCCATGCTTCCACGGCAGGGGGCCCAGGTTTGATCCCTGGTTGGGAAACTAAGATCCCGCAAGCTGTGCGGTGCAGCCAAAAAAAAAAAAAAAAAAAAATTAAATGAGATAATGTCTGTAAAGCTGGGATCACTCATGACATCACCACTGCTCAGTAAGGGAAGGAAGCAGCCATTCTTGTTACTATTGTTGAGGATTTTATTACCTAACTTTCTGCCTTATTAATTTCATGACCTCTTTTTTAAACAAGTACGTGTCAGAAGAAGATCCTATAATGTCAATGTGCGTATAATAAAAATTAACCAGAACCTGAAGGTACCTTGAACTTAGTTGCTCACATGCCAGCTTAATATTTCTTTTCTCTCTATTTTCCTTTCCTTCCAAAATAAATGTCTCCTTTCTAAGCTCGAAGTGAAGAGCATGTGAATATTTCTCAATGAGCTCTTTTACCTGTTCTTCATTGTTTGGCTGAGAACCACCTTGAGCATTCCTTATACAAAGTGTGGTAATTTCACCATCCACTCTCTCTTGACATAGAACATGAAATTTTTTCAGTGTGCTTTCATAAAATCTGCTCGTCTTTTTCAGGTAAAGGAAAATATCTGTGTCGAGAACAAGCCTTTCTCCTCTTCTCATAGTCTCAGGTGTTGAGGACCTGGGTGGCTTTAAAGAGTGACTACTTTTCCATGTACTCCCTCTGGGGCTCTGTCTATCCCTGTTTTTTTCTAAAAGAGAACTTGCTTTTAATAGCAAAGATTCTTTGAGCTTCTTGATAGTCAGAAATGATCCTTGAACGGAGATTCTTCCATTGGCTTCCAAAGGACTGAAGCATAAAGCTGGGATTTCCCTTTTCAGGTCCATTACCAGACTTCTCAGACCAATTTGACTCCGAAAAACAGAAAGATCAAGGACAGCATTTACAGAGCTGAAGACCTAAAATTAAACAGAGAAATTAAAACAGCACCACCTAGTGGAGCAGACTACATAAACACATTCTTTTTCTGCCACTTTCTTGGTCTCCCCTGCAGTAGCCCCTAAACCAGGCCTCAACTGCCTAGCACAGCTGGCTTCTTGCGCCATAGCTGCCCATCAGATGGATGCCACAACCCTATCAAGCCCACAGTGTTCGATTTGGGATTCACATTTCTCACTGGATTACCCTAAATAGAGGTGGTCAAATATTTTTTTCAGAGGCAGAATGCTTTTTTGAAACAAAGTCTTAAGCAGAACCCAGAGAAATACACTGTTCTGGTTCTGCTCTGTGGATAGGGGTCCCCGTAGAGAGCCCTCCGAGTTAGAAGTTCCTCAGATGGCTGCACAGAACCCTAGGTTTCTTACAGAATAAAGTTTTAAACCAATGCTTTGAATTTTACTTTTTCCTCTTACTTCCACCTTAACTGTGTCTTCAAAGCTCCTTTTTAATGTTCATCCTAATTGTTTTTTCCCCCACAAAAGAAGTCTTTAGGTAGATGCCTGACATCATCCATGACATCAAAAAAGCTCACTGTCACTTTAAAAGCATTAAGAGGGTCATAGAGAAACATAAAAATGACCAGGCAATAACCAAAAAATTTCAAGACACAGGTTTGACCTTTAACACCGACTCAGGTTAACAGGAGTTTACACTCTCTTTTCTAGAAGTCATGGGATGAGGGTGCTTTGTGCCTCCTATGTAGAGGAGATACTCTGCAGAAGAAATGGGACCCAGATAATCAGCATTTCACTTACCTTTTCACTAAAATGGGAGACGGTGAGTTGAGCGGTGAGTTGAGCGGGTCTGACCACCTCTGCTAGATAGTGTTTCTTTTTTCTGATGACATTCTCTGCAACTAAGTGGAAAAAAGGCCACCAGAAGTGTTTGTGGCACAATACACTAATAATTATTTTAATTAATAATAATAGAGATGTTCAATTCTTTTAAAATACCTAAGATTTTTTCTGTGTTTCCTCTAAATTCAGCATTTACATAGTTTTTCCTTCTACTTTAACACATTAAAATTTATACATATATATGTATACATACATACGTAAAACACTTGCATGTTTTGTATGTTATATATAACACATAACAAACACCTAAAAGTAAATCCCCCACCACTCTGTTAATTATGGTCATGAGGAGACTTCACCTTTTTGAATCCAGGATATAACACTGTCCTGGTTTGTTTTCCTCTAATTCACTGGCTGACCTGCTCAGTCTCCTTCGCTAATTATCCTTCTCTCCCCATTCTCTAGGCTTTGGCATGCCCCCTCCCACCCCCCTGCCCCGCCGCCTCAGGCCTCACACCTCTTTGCTAACCTTACACCCACCCCCTGGGTGATGTCAACAATTTCCACAGCTTTAGACATCATCTCTCTACGTATCACCTCGAAAATCCTTTCTTCAACATCGACCTTTCTCCCTTCTGCCTGTGGAAATCTCTACTTCATTATCTGAATAGACGTCTCAATGACTAAAATTCAACTCTTAATAACTAGCTCCCTTCCAAAAGTACTCTTCCTCCCATGTTCAGCATCTCAGAAAATGACACTTAGTCCATCTACAAATTCTGAACACCCACCAGTTCTCAATCACCTGCCCTGCTACCACCCTAGTCAAAACCAGCACCGACTAGCAGCTTTTATTCTCCACATGGCTGCCAGATGGATCACGTTAAAAAAGGCCATCACATTCTGTCAGTACTCTGCTTAAACCCTCCAATGGCTTCCCATGTCACCTAGAATAAAATCCAGACACCTTGCTTTGACCCATGTGCTCCTAAACATAACCTGGTCCCAGCTGCCCATCTAACCACATGTCCTATTCTCTCCTCCTTGCTCATTCCACTCCAGTCACACGAACCTCCCCACTGCTCTTCAGAACGCCCAGCAGGCTGCCCCGCAGAGAATGTTTCCCAGTCCTTCCCTGTGCCTAGAATTTTCCTCCCCCTTATCTGCATGAGTCATTCCCTTACTTCATTCAAGTCTCTGTTCAAATGTCACCTAAACAGAGTATTTTCCTACCCACTCTACCTAAAGTAGCACTATCCATCACATTCTATCCCTTTATTCTTCTTTATATTTTTTATAGCACCATATTATATATTAATATGTATAAATATATAAGTATATATAAATATACAAATAAATAAAGCACACAACAATTATATATTCATTTATTGGCTTGTTTATTATCTCTCCACAGATGTATGCTTCATGAAAAAAAAACATTTTGCCTATTTCATTCATTGCCGTATAACCTCAAGGCCTAGAATGGTGCCTGAAAAATAATAGGCACTCAATAAATACTTGGGAATAAATGAATGAATGAGCCCTCTCTTTCTCTGAGTTAACCAATGCAATACACAATACTAATAATTTCCCTCAATAATATAAAATTATTAACTTCTACGTTCCCCTTAGAGAAATAATAAGGAGCCCTTCCCGCCATCCCTTACCTGAACATCCCCATTGAGAAGGAATGACATAACTAATGGTGAGACATAAAGGTACTGATAACCCACAGTCTTTTGGATCTCTCTCTGGACCCTATCTTCCCTCAAGCAGAGCAAGGTCTCTTCTGCTCCTACTCTTATGTAGTACTTTTACCTCCAAAAGGCTGGCATGGAGACTCACCTTTCTTTGGTAACTTATTCTACCAGCCACTGTGCTGCACCGAAGGCAGCCCCATCCATGAGGCTGGAGGGGTGAATAGCTCTGCAGACCCAACTTCCTCACTTATGTCAGGTTGGAGGTGGGGAACAGAATGGCTCACTCTGACCTCAGATCCAAGCCATATATCTTCAGTCCAACTTTCCCAGTAATAAAGCAGATACTATATGAGAATATCCATTTGTTGGTTTGATCAAAGAGAAGCAAATGGTATAATTATATTGCTGAAGCCACCTCAAAATTGTCCAAGTATTTACCATTTTTGTGAGATTATAGATAACTTTTGGAGGGTTTTTTTCTGTATTTTACAAATTTTCTACAGTAAAACATGTCACCTTTATCCCAAGATATAGACAGAATTAAAATATAGAAAAAAAGAAGTCTTTAAGACTGCCAGTTATTGACAACTCTATCATGCGACATTTTCACATTTATTCTTGCTTAACACACTACTGTGCCACTTTTATACTCAAGAATAGAATTATTGAGGAGGAGCATCAAGATGGCGGAAGAGTAAGACGCGAAGATCACCTTCCTCCCCACAAATACATCAGAAATACATCTACAGGTGGAACAGCTCCTACAGAACACCTACTGAACACTGCCAGAAGACCTCAGACCTCACAAAAGGCAAGAAACTCCCCACAGGCAAGAAACTTACCCTACCTGGGTAGGGTAAAAGAAAAAAGAAAAAACAGAGACAAAGAATAGGGACGGGGGCTTCCCTGGTGGCGCAGTGGTTGAGAGTCTGCCTGCCGATGCAGGGGACATGGGTTCGTGCCCCAGTCCGGGAGGATCCCACATGCCACAGAGCGGCTGGGCCCGTGAGCCATGGTCGCTGAGCCTGTGCGTGCGGAGCCTGTGCTCCGCAGCGGGAGAGGCCGCAACAGTAAGAGGCCCGCGTAGCGCAAAAAGAAAAAAAAACAATAGAGACGGGACCAGCACCAGTGAGAGGGAGCTGTAAAGGAGGAAAGGTTTCCACACACTAGGAAGCCCCTTTGAGGGCAGAGACTGCAAGTGGCGGACAGGGGGGAACTTCGTAGCCATGGAGGAGAGCACAGCAACAGGGGTGCGGAGGGCAAAGCGGAGAGATTCCCACCCAGAGGGTCGGTGCCGACCAGCACTCACCAGCCCGAGAAGCTTGTCTGCTCACCTGCCAGGGCAGGCAGGGTCTGGGAGCTGAGGCTCGGGCTTCGGAGGTCAGATCCCAGGGAGAGGACTGGGGTTGGCAGCATGAACACAGCCTGAAGGGGTTAGTGCGCCACGGTTAGCCGGGAGGGAGTCGGGGAAAAGTCTGGAGCTGCTGAAGAGACAAGAGACTTTTTCTTGCCTCTTTGTTTCCTGGTGCGCGAGGAGAGGGGATTCACAGCGCTGCTTAAAGGAGCTCCAGAGACGGTTGGGAACCGCGGCTATCAGTGCGGACCCCAGAGATGGACATGGGACGCTAAGGCTGTTGCTGCCACCACCAAGAAGCCTGTGTGCAAGCACAGGTCACTCTCCACCCCTCCCCTCCCGGGAGCTTGTGCAGCCCGCCACTGCCAGGGTCCCGTGATCCAGGGACAACTTCCCAGGGAGAACGCACGGCGCGCCTCAGGCTGGTGCAACGTCACACTGGCCTCTGCCGCCACAGGCTCGCCCCACACGCCGTACCCCTCCTTCCCCCCAGCCTGAGTGAGCCAGAGCCCCCGAATCAGATGCTCCTTTAACCCCGTCCTGCCTGAGCGAAGAACAGACGCACTAAGGTGACCTACACGCAGAGGCGGGGCCAAATCCAAAGCTGAACCCCAGGAGCTGTGCGAACAAAGAAGAGAAAGGGAAATCTCTCCCAGCAGCCTTAGGAGCAGCGGATTAAATCTCGACAATCAATTTGATGTACCCTGCATCTGTGGAATACATGAATAGACAACAAATCATCCCAAACTGAGGAGGTGGACTTTGGGAACAATAATATATATATATATTTTTTTCCCCTATTTCTCTTTTTGTGACTGTGTATGTCTATGCTTCTGTGTGTGATATTGCCTGTATAGCTTTGCTTTTACCATTTCTCCTAGGATTCTGTCTGTCCGTTTCTCTGTTTTGTTTTCTTTTTTACTTAAAAAATTTTTTTTCTTAATAATTATTTTTTATTTTAATAACTTTATTTTATTTTATTTTACTTCATTTTATCTTCTTTCTTTCTTCTTTTTCTCCCTTTTATTCTGAGCTGTGTGGATGAAAGGCTCTTGGTGCTCCAGCCAGGCGTCAGGGCTGTGTCTCTGAGGTGGAAGAGCCAAGTTCAGGACACCAGTCCACAAGAGACCTCCCAGCTCCACATAATATCAAACAGTGAAAATCTCCCAGAGATCTCCATCTCAATCCCAGCTCCACTCAACGACCACCAAGCTACAGTGCTGGACACCCTATGCCAAACAAGTAGCAAGACAGGAACACAACCCCATCCATCAGCAGAGAGGCTGCCTAAAATCATAAAAAGGCCACAGATGCCCCAAAACACACCACCAGAAGTGGACCTGCCCACCAGAAAGACAAGATCCAGCTTCATCCACCAGAACACAGGCACTAGTCCCCTCCACCAGGAAGCCTACACAACCCACTGAACCAACCTTAGCCACTGGAGACAGACACCAAAAACAACGGGAAATACGAACCTGCAGGCTGCGAAAAGCAGACCCCAAACACAGTAAGTTAAGCAAAAGGAGAAGACAGAGAAACACAGCAGATGAAGGAGCAAGGCAAAAACCCACCAGACAAAACAAATGAAGAGAAAATAGGCAGTCTACCTGAAAAAGAATTCAGAATAATGATAGTAAAGATGATCCAAAATCTTGGGAGTAGAATGGAGAAAATACAATAAATGCTTAACAAAGACCTAGAAGAACTAAAGAGCAAACAAACAGAGATGAACAACACAATAAATTAAATTTAAAATTCTCTAGAAGGCATCAATAGCAGAATAACTGAGGCAGAAGAACGGATAATTGACCAGGAAGATAAAAGAGTGGAAATAACTACTGCAGAGCAGAATAAAGAAAAAAGAATGAAAAGAAATGAAGACAGCCTAAGAGACCTCTGGGACAACATTAAATGTACCAACATTCGAATTATAGGGGTCCCAGAAGAAGAAGAGAAGAAGAAAGGGTCTGAGAAAATATTTGAAGAGATTATAGTTGAAAACTTCCCTAATATGGGAAAGGGAATAGTCAAGTCCAAGAAGCACAGAGTCCCATACAGGATAAACCAAAGGAGAAACATGCCAAGACACATATTAATCAAACTACCAAAAATTAAATGCAAAGAAAAAATATTAAAAGCAACAAGGGAAAAACAACATATAATACACAAGGGAATCCCCATAAGGTTAACAGCTGACCTTTCAGCAGAACTCTGCAAGCCAGAAAGGACTGGCAGGACATATTTAAAGTGATGAAGGAGAAAAACCTACAGCCAAGATTACTCTATCCAGCAAGGATTTCATTCAGATTTCACAGAGAAATTAAAACCTTTACAGACAAGCAAAAGCTAAAAGAATTCAGCACCACCAAAACACCACCAACTGCTAAAGGAACTTCTCTAGGCAGGAAACACATGAGAAGGAAAAGACCTACAATAACAAATCCAAAACAATTAAGAAAATGGTAATAGGAACATACATATCAATAACTACCTTAAACGTAAATGGATTAAATGCTCCAACCAAAAGACATAAACTGGTTGAATGTATACAAAAACAAGACCCATATATATATGCTGTCTACAAGAGACCCACTTCAGACCTAAGGACACATACAGGCTGAAAGTGAGGGGATGGAAAAAGATATTCCACGCAAATAGAAATCAAAAGAAAGCTGGAGTAGCAATTCTCATATCAGATGAAATAGTCTTTAAAACAAAGAATATTATGAGACAAAGAAGGACACTACATAATGATCAAGGGATCAATCGAAGAAGAAGATATAAGAATTGTAAATATTTATGCACTCCACAGAAGAGCACCTCAATACATAAGTCAAATACTAACAGCCATAAAACGGGAAATCCACAGGAACACAATCAGAGTAGGGGACTTTAACACCCCACTTTAACCAATGGACAGATCATCCAAAACGAAAATAAATAAGGAAACACAAGCTTTAAATGATACATTAAACAAAATGGACTCCAGTGATATTTATAGGACATTCCATCCAAAAACAACAGACTACACTTCCTTCTCAAGTGCTCATGGAACATTCTCCAGGATAGATCATATCTTGGATCACAAATCAAACCTTGGTAAATTTTTAGAAATTGAAATCATATCAAGTATCTTTTCCAACCACAATGCTATGAGACTAGATAACAATTACAGGAAAAAAAATCTGTAAAAAATACAAACACATGGAAGCTAAACAACACACCACTTAATAACCAAGAGATCACTGAGGAAATCAAAAAATACCTAAAAACAAATGACAATGGGAGACAAGACAACCCAAAACCTATGGGATGCAGCAAAAGCAGTTCTAAGAGGGAAGTTTATAGCAATACAATCCTACCACAAGAAACAAGAAAAATCTCAAATAACCTAAACTTACACCTAAAGCAATTAGAGAAAGAAGAAACAAAAAACCCAAAAGTTAGCGGAAGGAAAGACATCATACAGATCAGATCAGAAATAAATGAAATAGAAATGAAGGAAACGATAGCAAAGATCAATAAAACTAAAAGCTGGCTATTTGAGAAGATAAACAAAATTGATAAACCATTAGCCAGACTCATCAAGAAAAAAAGGGAGAAGACTCAAATCAATAGAATTAGAAATGAAAAAGGAGAAGTAACAATTGACACTGCAGAAATACAAAGAATCATGAGACATTACTACAAGCAACTCTATGCCAATAAAATGGACAACCCGGAAGAAATGGACAAATTCTTAGAAACGCACAACCTTCCGAGACTGAACCAAGAAGAAATAGAAAATATAAACAGACCAATCACAAGCACTGAAATTGAAACTGTGATTAAAAATCCTCCAATAAAAAAAAGCCCAGGACCAGATGGCTTCAAAAGCAAATTCTATCAAACATTTAGAAAAGAGCTAACACCTAGCCTTCTCAAACTCTTACAAAATATAGCAGAGGAAGGAACACTCCCAAACTCATTCTACAAGGCCACCTTCACCCTGATACCAGAACTGGACAAAGATGTCACAAAGAGAGAAAACTACAGGCCAATATCACTGTTGAACATAGATGCAAAAATCCTCAACAAAATACTAGCAAACAGAATCTAACAGCACATTAAAATGATCATACACCATGATCAAGTGGGGTAAATCCCAGGAACGCAAGGATTCTTCAATATACGCAAATCAAACAATGTGATACACCATATTAACAAATTGAAGGAGAAAACCATATGATCATCTCAATAAATACAGAGAAAGCTTTTGACAAAATTCAACACCCATTTATGATAAAAACCCTCCAGAAAGTAGGCATAGAGGGAACTTTCCTCAACATAATAAATGCCATATATGACAAACCCCCAGCCAACATTATCCTCATTGCGAAAAACTGAAACCATTTCCACTAAGATCAGGAACAAGACAAGGTTGCCCACTCTCACCACTCTTATTCAACATAGTTTTGGAATTTTTAGCCACAGCAATCAGAGAAGAAAAAGACATAAAAGGAATCCAAATCAGAAAAGAAGAAGTAAACCTGTCACTGTTTGTAGATAACATGATACTACACATAGAGATTCCTAAAGATGCTACCAGAAAACTACTAGAGCCAATCAATGAATCTGGTAAAGTAGCAGCATACAAAATTAATGCACAGAAATCTCTTGCATTCCTATACGCTAATGATGAAAAATCTGAAAGTGAAATTAAGAAAATACTCCCATTTACCATTGCAACAAAAAGAATGAAATATCTAGGAATAAACCTACCTAAGGAGACAAAAGACCTATATGCAGAAAAATATAAAACACTGATGAAAGAAATTAAAGACGATACAAATAGATGGAGAGATACACCATGTTCTTGGACTGGAAGAATCAACACTGTGAAAATCACTATACTACCCAAAGCAATCTACGCATTCAATGCAATCCCTATCAAACTACCACTAGCATTTTTCAAAGAACTAGAACAAAAAATTTCACAATTTGTATGCGAACACAAAAGACCTCGAATAGCCAAAGCAATCTTGAGAAAGAAAAACAGAGCTGGAGGAATCAGGCTTCCTGACTTCAGACTATACTACAAAGCTACAGTAATCAAGACAGTATGGTACTGGCACAAAAACAGAAATAGAGATCAATGGAACAGGATAGAAGGCCCAGAGATAAACCCACACACATATGGTCACCTTATCTTTGATAAAGGAGACAAGAATATACAGTGGAGAAAGGACAGCCTCTTCAATAAGTGGTGCTGGGAAAACTGGACAGCTACATGTAAAAGAATGAAATTAGAACACTCCCTAACACCATACAGAAAAATAAACAAAAAATGGATTAAAGACCTAAATGTAAGGCCAGACACTATCAAACTCTTAGAGAAGTACATAGGCAGAACAGTCTATGACATAAATCACAGCAAGATCCTTTTTGACCCACCTTCTAGAGAAATGGAAATAAAAACAAAAATAAACAAATGGGACATAATGAACATTAAAAGCTTTTGCACAGCAAAGGAAACCATAAACAAGACCAAAAGACAACCCTCAGAATGGGAGAAAATATTTGTAAGTGAAGCAACTGACAAAGGATTAATCTCCAAAATTTACAAGCAGCTCATGCAGCTCAATATCAAAAAAACAAACAATCCTATCCAAAAATGGGCAGAAGACCTAAATAGACATTTCTCCAAAGAAGATATACAGATTGCCAACAAACACATGAAAGAATGCTTAACATCATTAATCATTAGAGAAATGCAAATCCAAACTACAATGAGATATCATCTCACACCAGTCAAAATGGCCATCATCAAAAAATCTACAAACAATAAATGCTGGAGAGGGTGTGGAGAAAAGGGAACCCCCTTGCACTGTTGGTGGGAATGTAAATTGATACAGCTGCTATGGAGAACAGTATGGAGGTTCCTTAAAAAACTAAAAATAGAACTACCATACGACCCAGCAATCCCACTACTGGGCATATACCCTGAGAAAACCATAATTCAGAAAGAGTCATGTACCACAATGTTCACTGCAGCTCTATTTACAATAGCCAGGACATGGAAGCAACCTAAGCGTCCAACAACAGGTGAATGGATAAAGAAGATGTGGCACGTATATACAGTGGAATATTACTCAGTCATAAAAAGAAACGAAATTGAGTTATTTGTAGTGAGGTGGGTGGACCTAGAGTCTGTCATACAGAGTGAAGTAAGTCAGAAAGAGAAGGACAAATACCATATGCTAACACATATATATGGAATATAAAAAAAAAAAATGGTCATGAAGAACCTAGGGGCAAGATGAGAATAACGACGCAGACCTATTTGAGAATGGACTTGAGGATACAGGGAGGTGTAAGGGTAAGCTGAGACAAAGTGAGAGAGTGGCATGGACATACATACACTGCCAAACGTAAAATAGCTAGCTAGTGGGAAGCAGCCGCGTAGTACAGGGAGATCAGCTTGGCGTTTTGTGACCACCTAGAGGGGTGGGATAGGGAGGGTGGGAAGGAGGGAGACACAAGAGGGAAGAGATATGGGGACATAGGTATATGTATAACTGATTCACTTTGTTATAAAGCAGAAACTAACACACCATTTTAAAGCAATTATACTCCAATAAAGATGTTTAAAAAAATAGAATTATTATTTTTTAAATACACTTTAAACTTTACCAGTCCCATGAATTATTTTAATGAAATTCAATTTTTAATTTTATTACAGAAGTGTTTCTAAGATTATAAAAACTTGATTGGGAAATACCTTTTTTTTCTTTGAATGTTACATATGCAACTCCCTTGGTTCTTGTTGGATATATCACATCTTCAACAACTCCACCCTCATTCTCAATATCTTGAAAGTGACTCTTCACTAATATGGTCAGTGACTGATCATTAATGGAACCAACTGGAAGACCAGCAACTACAATTGTTCTTTCAGAAGCTTCGGATTCCTTGACCTTCAAAACTGATGCCTGCAAAAACACAGTAGGATACTCTTCAAATATATAGGATTCTGCTAAATATAGGCAATGTTACACACCAGTAGGAAAAGCTATTTTATTCAATAAAGGCGCTCTTGCAATTGATTCGATACTTGAAAACAAATATTAAGGTTAGAACCTGGCCTCATACCATATGCCAGCATAAACTCTATATAAATTTGAGAGTTAAAATGTAAAAAGGAAACCCCTTTTTTTAATAAATGGAAAACACTGGTTAACATTTGTCTGATTTTAGAAAGACCTAAAAATAATTGTAATCACAAAGGAAAAGATTAAGATATAAATTTTTTTTAAGATTTTTTTTTTGATGTGGACCATTTTTAAAGTCTTTGTTGAATTTGTTATAAAATTGCTTCTGCTTTATGTTTTGGTTTTTGGGCCCTGAGGCATGTGGGATCTTAGCTCCCTGACCAGGGACCACCTGCATGGGAAGGGGAAGTCTTAACCACTGGACTGCCAGGGAAGTCCCGAGATATAAATTTTTTAAATCAAAATTTTTTTAAAAGTCAAGCTAACCAATGAAAACAAAAGAACAAAATACCTAGGAATAAACCTACCTAAGGAGACAAAAGACCTGTACGCAGAAAACTGTAAGACACTGATGACAGAAATTAAAGATGATACAAACAGATGGAGAGATATACCATGTTCTTGGATTGGAAGAATCAATATTGTCAAAATGACTATACTACCCAAAGCAATCTACACATTCAATGCAATCCCTATCAAACTACCACTGGCATTTTTCAAAGAACTAGAACAAAAAATTTCACAATCTGTATGGAAACACAAAAGACCCCAAATAGCCAAAGCAATCTTGAGAAAGAAAAACGGAGCTGGAGGAATCAGGCTCCCTGGCTTCAGACTATACTACAAAGCTACAGTAATCAAGACAGTATGGTATTGGCACAAAAACAGAAAGATAGATAGATCAATGGAACAGGATAGAAAGCCCAGAGATAAACCCACGCACATATGGTCAACTTATATTTGATAAAGGAGACATGAATATACAGTGGAGAAAAGACAGCCTCTTCAATAAGTGGTGTTGGGAAAACTGGACAGCTACATGTAAAAGAATGAAATTAGAACACTCCCTAACACCATACAGAAAAATAAACTTAAAATGGATTAAAGACCTAAATGTAAGGCCAGACTCCATCAAACTCTTAGAGGAAAACGTAGGCAGAACACTCTATGACATAAATCACAGCAAGATCCTTTTTGACCCACCTTCTAGAGAAATGGATATAAAAACAAAAATAAACAAATGGGACATAATGAAACTTAAAGGCTTTTGCACAGCAAAGGAAACCATAAACAATATGAAAAGACAACCCTCAGAATGGGAGAAAATATCTGCAAATGAAGCAACTGACAAAGGATTAATCTCCAAAATTTACAAGCAGCTCATGCAGCTCAATATAAAAAAAAACAAAAACCCAATCCAAAAATGGGCAGAAGACCTAAATAGACATTCCTCCAAAGAAGATATACACATTGCCAACAAACACATGAAAGTCTGCTCAATATCACTTATCATTAGAGAAATGCAAATCAAAACTACAATGAGGGGCTTCCCTGGTGGCACAGTGGTTGAGAGTCCGCCTGCCGACGCAGGGGACACGGGTTCGTGCCCCGGTCCGGGAGGATCCCACATGCCGCGGAGCGGCTGGGCCCGTGAGCCATGGCCGCTGAGCCTGCGCATCCGGAGCCTGTGCTCCGCAACGGGAGAGGCCACAACAGTGAGAGGCCCGCTTACCGCGCAAAAAAAAAAAAAAGAAAAAAAAAAAATACAATGAGGTATCACCACACACTGTCAGAATTGCCATCAGCAAAAAATCTACAAACAATAAATGCTGGAGAGGGTGTGGAGAAAAGAGAACCCTCCTATAATGTTGGTGGGAATGTAAATTGATACAGCCACTATGGGGAACAGTATGGAGGTTTCTTAAAAAACTAAAAATAGAACTAGCATACGACCCAGCAATCCCACTACTGGGCATATACCCTGAGAAAACCATAATTCAAAAAGAGTCATGTACCACAAAGTTCACTGCAGCTCTATTTACAATAGCCAGTTACATGGAAGCACCCTAAGCGTCCATCGACAGATGAACGGATAAAGATGTGGCACATATATACAATGTAATATTACTCAGCCATAAAAAGAAACGAAATTGAGTTATTTGTAGCGAGGTGGATGGACCTAGAGTGTATTAAAGAGTGAAGTTAAGTCAGAAAGAGAAAAACAAATACTGTATGCTAACACATATATATGGAATCTAAAAAAAAAAAAGTGCTTATGAAGAACCTAGGGGCAGGATAGGAATAAAGATGCAGATGTAGAGAACGTACCTGAGGACACGGGGAGAGGGAAGGGTATGCTGGGACGAAGTGAGAGAGTGGCAAGGACATATATACACTACCAAATGTAAAATAGATAGCTAGTGCGAAGCAGCCACATAGCACAGGGAGATCAGCTCGGTGATTTGTGACCACCTAGAGGGGTGGGATAGGGAGGGTGGGAGGGAGACACAAGAGGAGATATAGGGATATATGTTTATGTATAGCTGATTCACTTTGTTATACAGCAGAAACTAACACACCATTGTAAAGCAATTATACTCCAATAAAGATGTTAAAAAAGAAAAAAAAGTCAAGGTAACCACAAAATTTTGTAGTTTGGAGTTGGCTGTATGTTTTCTTGATTGTAGAGTTGAAAGTACATAAGGTAATAAAAATCATTCTTTTCTTTCTTTCTTTGGGGGGGTAAAATTAGGAAAAATTCACCATAAAAAAATAAAACCCTGGAAATAACATTGGAGCTACAGTGAAGTAAACCCTGCCTTCCACCACATACCTGAAATAGAATTCAACCACTGAGAGCACATGCTATTGTAGACTGTGCCACTCTGGGAACAGAGGACCAAGTGCAAGTAGATCCTTCCCTGGGCTCACTCTCTGTGAACTTCTTGTATTAAGGTTTTAATTTGTTCCCCAGCTCATTTAGGGGAGTGGACCTATAAACTTCTCCCAATGCATATATAGGTAGTCCAGCTTGATTACACCAGAGCTCAGACATAATCTATCCTAAATTACCCCCAGGGCCGACAGGATGTCTCACAGATCCAAGTAATGGTTAATAGATCATAAAGATGTTTCGGTTTTCAGTTCAGAGGACTCTGTATACTCAGAGTAGGACTTCACTGGGGATAGGCAAACAGCTTCTGACCTCCCTGATCAAGAAAACAGTCTAAGCACACACAGTGTCCATTCTAACCCAGAAGCATCTTAAAATGAAAGTATTAGAATAAAAAAGAGAATAAACACAATTAAGGGGAGCAATCAGCAGCATAGGGGAGATATCAACAATTTCTTGAAGACGGAAACGATACCGAAGTATGTGGAAGGATAAGACAGAGGGAATCCAGAATAAAGAAAAGGGGGTTGCAATGGAAAGGTGACAACTTTCATGGCAGAACCTCCGAAATGAAAAAAGGGACCAAAACCAGAAAGATTAGTTGAAAAGCTAGTGGCAAAACAAAACTGAATGGACACTCTAGGGAGAATCTGACCTGCTAGTATGGGTGCTGGCACCCCAGAGCAAGCCCCCTCCCCCTCCACTTCCTGGCATTTGAAAGGGCCCAAGCCTAAAGATCATAAGTAAATTAAAGTGTGCATGTTTTCAGTAAATTATAGAATACCAAAAAAAGAGACTCTATTTGACACAGCTGCGAGGAACATTTCTCTGTAAGTGGAAAAAGGAAAAATACACATGACATTGGACCAAAAGGAGAAAAAGTAATCACAGCACACTATTATTAGGCCCTGCTGTAAACGGTATTTACTGTTTGCATAATAATATAGACACTCTCATTGGTTTTTATCTTTTAGACTAATTCTGTTAAATCTTCAAAATACCAAAGACTTAAATATGATTATAGAATAAAATGGAAACATTCAACCCTGTCAATGTAAGAATAAAGGCAAAACTAACAAGTTGAGAAAAAAAGATAGAAAGAAAAATCTATACTTATATTACTGAAAATCATGTAATACCATCAAAATTTTAAGTATATTATGAAAGTTACAAAAATAGTCCACAGGAGAATTTAAAAATATTACTAAAACTTTCAAGCTTGAAAGGTGGGAGAAGTCAGAGGTTACTTGAGTTAAATCCTCATTTATCATAGCAGGAATTCAATAATAGAAAATGCCTAAAGTCAATGATGACCGCCCCCAGGATATGCACTCTCTCAGCATCTCCTCTGACTTTTCAGCTGGTGGTTATAAAATAAGGTGGCAAAAATGTACCTGCATTTCTTAGAATATAGAGTATCTGGTCAATTAGTTAATCAATTAACAAATACAGTATTAAAGAAGCAGGTGTTCTATATCTGGAAATATGCTGGGTACCAAAGATGACACATACAAAGACATAAAGCACACCCCTCACCCTGAAATTGTTCCACCATAAAAATTTACTGAGCATTTATTATGTGCGGGGCACCTGGATGGGCCTTAAGATTACCAACACACACACAAAAAGAGCCTCTAAGTTATGGATGAGAAGGAGGCAGGCACATACACAAATCATTTCAACAGAGCTTGGTAGGCACAAAAAGAGGGAGGTCTACTTCTCTACAAGAACAGACCAACACCCCAAAATCTGAGAAGCATACAGGACCATTCACAATAAAGTTCACTTAGGATTGGAAGCAAGATTAATTCCGGCTAAAGCAGTCAAAGAAGGCTTCATGAAAGAGAGACCTTGAAGGCTGAGGTCGAATTTTAACTAATGGTCAAATTTAATTAAAAATGCAAAAGAGGGCTTCCCTGGTGGTGCAGTGGTTGAGAGTCCGCCTGCCGATGCAGGGGACACGGGTTCGTGCCCCGGTTCGGGAAAATCCCACATGCCGCGGAGCAGCTGGGCCCGTGAGCCATGGCCGCTGAGCCTGCGCATCCGGAGCCTGTGCTCCGCAACGGGAGAGGCCACAACAGTGAGAGGCCCGCGTATCGCAAAAACAACAACAACAAAATTGATAAAAAAAAAAAAAAAATGCAAAAGAGTTCACAGCAAAAGCAAAGGGACAGAGAAATGGAGGATGAAAATGGCTCATATTGAGACATATAAAGCAAAGGTAGTGTCTCCTGAAAAAGAAACTCATAATAATTATGGACTCTGTTATGGGAGGTACTTTTAATGGAGGAAAACAGTTTCTTAAAATATTCAGGGACAAATAAATTGCACAGGAAACTGTAAAAATATAAAAATGTGTTCATCCTAGCCCCAAGTGGTAAGATGTAATTATCCCAAAATAATTCTTTCTAGAAAAGGAAAAAAAAAAAGACAGATTTTTGAGACTTTAAGGGGATTTTTGTTTCACATGAGATTTGTCTTGATTTACTATACATCTGGCTCTAACAGTCCACACCAGCCTCCACGGATAAGTGGCTAGTGAGTTAGCTTCCTTTTCCTCATCAGTGCCAAAGAAAATCTTTAAATCAATTTAAATTCGGAAAATCTTACTCCGCCTCTGCCCTCATCAATACTAATACCATATTCCTTTATTCAAATGTTTACATTTATCTTTGATATCAAAGAAACTTCTCCTTGATGGCTATTAATCTCTTCTATCCACTGTTAAGAAGAAAAAGAGAGGTCTTGGAGATAGCCCTTTCAAGAGTTACCATATGGAGATACAGAATTTTGAAACATGAGCAGCATTTTGGTAGGCAGGTATTAAAATGACAGCAATTTCCCTGCATCAATGATACATTTTAAGAGACTTTTGACCATAGTATCAGAAAACAAAAAGATAAAAAGAAAAACTGTGAGTTTATTTTTGTAAGAAAAGCACTTGGGAGAGATAATTAAATTTATTCACTGAGTTCGCTTACATTCCTTTTCTCAAAATTAGGTGTCTATTTTCATTCACGTTGCCGTTACCACCACCGGTTACCACCACCGGTAAACAAAGTCGCACTTGCACTTCACAAATGCTTGGGCACTTCTGACCGGGAATTGAAGGCCCTGCCACCGCTTTTAAGCGCTTGATACAAAGTACACGGAAGCCTAAATCTTAAATTTGCTAACTGTTCTTGCTAGGCAGCAAAGATGGTGACAACGCAGAGCCCTTTGTGTCTGGGGAAAGAACTAAAGCCACAAGAGAAAATTCCCGCTAAGACGTCAGGCTGCTTTCCCAACTGTGTCCTTGGCTCGAATCCTTCTTGCTGGCTCTTTACAAAAGGAAACGGTGGCCTCCATTTCTGGGCAATTCTCTCCTCTCCTGCTCCCAAAGTGTGGCAGGGCAACAGTTAAGCCTTAACACTGGCTGCGAGGCCACTCGTCGACCAAACAGCTGTGTCCCCGACAACCAGGCACTAGGTGCCGGAGGAGGCCGCGGCGATGCGTCCCTTTGGAGCTGGCCTGCGGTGAAGCACGCGGAACTGCCACCCGTACAGGTGCAGAAAAACCGGGCTAGGTTTGCCTTCGGGGTCCCTCCCCGCGCCTCCCCGGTCACCCCGCACCCTCGCCCGTCCTGCCCGGCTCCGCGTCCTCCTGGGGGACCGTGGTGACGGGACGAGGACCACTCCGCCCTGCAAAACCCAAAGCAAAAGCAACTTGCCATGGCGGAAGAGAGACGCGCCCTCGGCGGCCGGCCCGGCGGGGCCCAGAGCTAGCGGAGCGCGGGCGGCGCGGCGGGAGCTGGCTGACGGGTTTTGGTTTCGGTTTTCTGTTCCCGCTCGTTTGGAGACAGCCCCTCCACCCCACCCCGCTGTTCTGCGGCCTCGGGATCTCGGGATGAGAGCCCGGACGTGGGGCGGCTGCTCTCCGGACGCCCTCGGTAGTTTCGCAACTTTTGAAATCAAGCTGGAGAGAGGTCTGGGGGGTGGGATATTCCCCGGCTGGAATGCGGGGATTCTCCGGGTGCTGTGTCTGTCCTGTGGGCAGTGGATCGTCCTTCCTATGCCATCTTTATCTCCCTAGTTGTGTTCTCACCGCACCACGCCTGTTTCTCCTCTCGTCCCCTGTCCAGGACCAGTGGCCAGGTGCGCAGGGCACAGGATGAAACGTCCCTGCTAAAAGAGAGCTCACCATCCTGGCCATCCGGCGCTCAGATTCCTAAGTCTGGCACCACAGGGACACAGGGAATCTACATACATAGCTTAAAAGTCAAAGAGAGCATGAGTAAGAAAAGCAAATAGCTGGCTAGTATGCAGAAGTTCAATTCCACTCCTAAGAAGTACAAATTGAAATCATAACAGGATCCCCTTTTTCCATGATTAGAGTGGCAAAAATTAAAAAGTGCTGATAATACCCAGTGTCTTCCAGAGTATGAGGAAACAACAATGTTGCTGCAAGCACAGATAGGTGTAAGGATTTTGGCCCCTCTCAAAAATGTAAAGTGAAAAAAAAAAGTAAAAATACATATATATCCTTAGAATTAGCAACTCCACTTTCAGAAATGAACTGAAGTTACAGTGCACGAGTAGAACTAAGATACTGTACAGATATTTTAATTGTGCATTGCTTGTAATACAATAATTTTTTTCGGAAAGTCTGGGATCCACCCAGTTAAACCATGAAATAGAACTATTTATTATATGGTCGATGGCACATCTGTTAAGGCCTAAGGCTGTGAAGATTTTAAAACAATGAGGTAGATCTATATGTAATTCCCCAATTTATATTTTATATTCAGATTCCTACACTTAAATGCCCGCTTGAATGTCTGATAAGCATGTGAAGCCTAATAGGACCTTCCTCCCATTCTTCCCTCTCAGTAAATAGCACTACCACCCACTGAGGAACTTAAACTCAGAACTCACTTGTCTTCCTTAATTCCTCTTTTCCTTAGCTCATTAGTACATTCCATAAACTGCACACTATCTCCAACTTTATCTCTACCACCCAGATCAACTGCATCCTCCGCCTTGCCTTCGGCCTTGTTCAATTCATTCTGGATACCACACCCAGGATGATATTTTTTTAATGTAAATCAGGTTTGATCCCTGTCTGAACACTTCATTGTTTTCCCATTGCACTTTGAATAAAATTTACTTCCCCACCAAGGGGGCTTGCCTGCTCCCCCCACCGCCCCCGCCCTGTTTCTATGTCATGACCTGGATGGCTCCTCCCTGATATTCACTTAACTGGCTCATTGCTGTCATTGGAGCCTTAGCTCAAATGAGCCCTCTTCAGGGAGACTGTTTCTGATCACCCAGTCTAAATTTGTCCCCCCAGTTATTATTCTATCACCCTGTTATTCCATCTTAATAGCACTCACACCTTTCTAAAAATATGAAGATATATTTGTTTATTTTTTCTTACCTATCACCCCCCCCCAACACAATAGACAGTAGTGTTGCAGGAAGGGGGACCCATTCCAGGGCCCGAGAGTGGGCTCTTATCTAACTCTCAAAAATGAATTGTCTGAGGAGACACACATGCTGACAAAACAAGAGACTTAATTGGGAAGAGGCGCTCGGGCGGAAAGCAGCAGGGTAAGGGAAACCAGGAGAACTGCTCTGCCACGTGGCTCGCAGTCTTGGGTTTTATGGTGATGGGGTTAGTTTCCGGGTTGTCTCTGGCCAATCACTCTGACTCAGGGTCCTTCCCAGTGGCGGGTGCATGGCTCAGCAAAGATGGATTCCAGCGAGAACGGTTCTGGGAGGTTTGTAGGACATATGGACTGGTATCTTCTCTCTCCTTTTGACCTTTCCCGAATTCTTCTGGTTGGTGGTAGCTTGTTAGTTCCATGTTCCTTACCAGGACCTCCTGTGGTAAGATAACTCATGCAAGTGGTTACAGTAGGGCCTGGCCAGGGCGGGTGGTTTTGGTCAGTGGTTCCCCTAACAGTAGTGCTGCTCACCAACATTCCTTGTTGCCAATTCAATCCCATGTGGAGGGATCGCCCTTCTCCCTTTGATGTTAGGCATGGCCATATGATTCATTCAGCCAATGAAATGGGAGGAGAACTGACATGTCCCTTATATGGATGGAAGCATTTCATCACCAGTGCAAGAGTCTGCAACACTCTCTTTGCCTTGGTGCACATAGAAGCATGTATTGAAGGCAACATGCATCAGTGAGCCAACACCTAGAACACAGCTGCAAGAGGGAGTTGCCTGGACCCATAACAAAATTTATGTGAATGAGAAATAACTTTGATGTTTAAAACCACTGAACTTTTTTTCAGGAATATCACCTAGCCTACTCTGACTAATATATCCAAGCCGTTAGAAAAAAAGAACACCATGAACATATTTGCAAATCACACATCTGATAAGGGATTTGTATTCAGAATACACAAAGAACTCTTACAACTCAAAAATAAGATAACCCACTTAAAAATGGACAAAAATTGAATAGATATTTTATCAAAGCAGATACATGAATTCATAATATGCACATGAAAATATGCTCAACATCACTAGTGGTTAAAGAAATGCAAATTAAAACAATGAAATACCACTCCAAACTGACTAAAATGGTTGTAATCAAAAAGACAGATAACAGCAAATGTCAAGAATGTGGAGAAATGAGCACTCACATGCATCGCTGGTGGGAAAGCAAAATGTTACAGCCACCTTTGAAAACAGTTGAGCAGTTTATCAAAAGTTAAGCATAAATTTACCATATGACCAAGAAAATTCAATCCTAGATAACTACCCAAGAGAAATGAAAACATGCTTGCAAACAAAGACTTATAAGCAAATGTTCATAACATTATAGTAATAGCCAAGAAATAGAAATAACCCAAATGGCCGTCAATTGCTTAAAGGATAAATAAAATGCATTTTATATATATATATATATATATATATATATATACTATGTACATAATATATATTATATGTATATTATATATATATACACATACACACATTTATACACAATGTAATATTACTTGGCAATAAAAAGGAATGAAATACTGATACATGCTATAACAAGGATGAAGCTCAAAAAAATCATACTAAGTACAAAAAACCTAGACACAAAAGGCCATATAGTGGCCACATTTAACCAGAAAAGGCAAATATGTGAAGAGACAAAGTAGAAAAGTGATGCCTTGGGCTGGAGGTGGAAACAAAGATTAACTGTAAATGGACATGAGCACCATAATCCAAACTGGGATCCTCTCCAGGGAATAATGAGAGATCTCAGATTAGAGTGGACAATGCAGGTCTACTCATTTGTGAGATCAAATCTGACCCAGGGTGACCTTTAACCTTGTATGTGCCAACTATTCCAACTTGTATGTGCTGACAGCATTCAGGACATGCTATCCCAAAATATGGCTCCTTGGCATACTGAATATGTCAAACTAAAGGAAATGGCATGTAGTAGAAGGACTTTCTGACCTTCCCCCCAAAGCAGGTCATAAAACCCTCATGTGAGAGGTGCCCTGCCTATACCCACAGGAAAGGAACATCCGTATCTCCAAAGACAGAGGGACACAGAGAGGAATCTGAGTGACTAGGCCTTACTAAGCTTCCCTCAGTTTACTACACTTAGCTGATATTCTAGGTCCTATCATTTTCCACTTTCTACCACATTACTTTTCATCAACCCTAGCATGGAAACACTCGGGTTTAACCATCTCTTCCCATCTTAATTTCCTTGTGAAGCTTCCCATGTCACAAAAAATTTATATTAAATAAATGTGTATGCTTTTCTCCCATTAATCTGTCTTTGTCAGTTTAATTTCCAGATCCAAACAGGGACCTTAAGAGGCTTGAGGAAAACTCGCCCCCCCCGCCCCCAGTGCCAAACTGTCTCTGAGGAAGCATGAGTCCAAAATAATTCTAGCAACTTATTACTAAAACTACATCCAAAAGAAAAACTTTTAATCTCTCACAGCCCCAATTAGAAGGCCTCCTATCTCACTATACTTTTTTTCTGTCTCACAGCTTAAGTAAAATCAAATTGGTCAACATTTTCCTGAATATTTTTAATTTGTGATACCGAAAAAACAAAAACAAAACCTATTACTAGATGTTTCACCTGTATCTTGATAATTACTTATTTTTATAAGATGTGGCATTCATTGGGAAGATTTCTAAAAATAGGATAAAAAGAAAGTTATTTTTAAAAGTGTAGCAGTCAATGCTGGAAGGGAGCAGTGAAATAGTTCTTTCTTGCACTATTTATAAAAGTACAGACTGATGCCTACCTTTCTGGAAAGCAATTGTAGCCATATGTATCAAGATCCTTAAAAGAATTTATATCCTTCAACCTCTCACACTAGTAAGTATCACCTTGAAATAAGGTCAGAACTGCAGAAAAAAGATCTGTATAACAAGATATATAAAGGTTTATGTACACCTTAGCACTTATAAGTACGAAAAAATTGGAAACAATCTTAATGTCCAACAATAGGGGAAAAATAACATGGGATACTTTCACAAGGTGAAATGTAAAATGATTAAAAAATAAAAAGACTGGAAAGGAGGACATTAAAATGTTTACCATTATCTGTGGGGGTGAATTTTGGGTGATTTTTATTATCTTCAATATATGTTGTGTATTTTTCAAGAATAAGCATCTTTTTCTTTGCAAATACCAACAGGATATCATTAATGCTATTCACTATACAGTTTTGGCTTTCTGCCTTCCAAGTATATGCTAGGTTTGAACATCCAAGTTCTTTTACAGTTGGGTGGAGCTGTATATTTAGTTCTGGTTGAGTTGTGAATGGAAGGAACATTTTTGGACCAAGAGTTTCATTGCCAGTTCAAGACCCTTCAAAACTATTTTCCTCTGGCATCGCATCTAGCAATAAAATTGGTGGCTGCTATTACACTGGTTCACTGAGTGTCTACCATGAGCATTCCTTTCGTTGACCCAACATGGACATGTAGAATGAGCAATGAGTAAACTTTTGTTGTTTTAGGTCTCTGAAATTTAGAGATAATTTGTCACATCAGCATCACATAGTCTATCCCAAATGATACAGAAATTGGTATTCTGAAGTGGAGTATTGTTGGAATGAAAAGAAAAGGAAAGGAAAGGAAAGGGAGAAGAGAAGAGAAGAGAAGAAAAGAAAAGAAAAGGAAAGGAAAGAAAAAGAAAAGAAAAGAAAATCCACAACACAATCTAAAATACAGGGTTTGGCTCAGAGACCAAATGGCATGTGATTAGAAAATAGTTATCAGAGATTAGGATGCTGATCCATATTATGTAGTGGAAAAACATTTGGTAAAACTGTCACACATGATAGCTTGGAAGGCAAATAATATACCTAATTAGCTTGTAGGGTTTTTTTAAAAAGTGTGAAAACCAAAATTAGTAGCATATGTCTTGGTGCATTTAACAAAGTAATATAAGAAAGAAATGAGCTTAGAAAAGAATTTGGCCAGTTTGAAAGCAGGAATAACAGGGAATAGATAAAGTCCAGAAATATGGGAACTTGCAGGGTTGGATGTAAACAACACTTTTCATTCTCAAATGATAAAACTGAGAAGACCTTTGAGTAAAAAGGCTGATTAGAACTTTGCTTCACAGCAAGGATCAAATCAATGATCAAATCAAGGTTTAAATCTCTGAACAAGCTAAGGTCCCTCAAAGCAAAAACAGCAAGTAAGATTGCGGAGTTCAATAAACCCTTTCAACTAGACTAATTCAGGGAAAAGAAATTATAAGTGTCCTGATAGACTCAAATCAAGTGAAGAGAGGGAGAAAAGGGGGCCAAGAAATCAGAGAAATATAGCTACTCTAAAAAGAGAAGTCTAGAAAATAAATAAAAAACTGTAGGTGTGGCTATTGGCATATGTAAGCTGACCAGACTTGAGTCTATTTTAACAGATAAGACGCCTATTAAGTTTTTGAATTACACCACCTAACTTGACACTGGCCCAGGTAAAGAGACTATGACTGTTCAAAACTTTAAAAACCTGTCCCCAAACATTAATCATAGGAAGTGTGCCAAGTGAGGAAGCTTTTCAGCCTCCAAGAAAAATATATTATGAATCTCCATTCTAGATATGGCCCAGGAAAATAATGAAGAATGTCCAGGAGCTATGAGGACAATGAGCAAGAGAAGAATTTCCAGAGTGATTCATGGGATTTCAGAATGGCTTTGGCCCAGTGACTGCTATGTGTCTCCCATTCTTTCCTTTTTCAAATGTGAGAGAGTTTTTGTTTTTGTTTTTGTTTTTGTCTTTTTTGCGGTACACAGGCCTCTCACTGTTGTGGCCTCTCCTGTTGCGGAGCACAGGCTCCAGACGTGCAGGCTCAGCGGCCATGGCTCATGGGCCCAGCTGCTCCGCGGCATGTGGGATCTTCCCGGACCAGGGCACGAATCCACGTCCCCTGCATCGGCAGGCGGACTCTCAACAACTGCGCCACCAGGGAAGCCCTCAAATGTGAGAGTTGATTGCAGTTATCTTGTTCTGGTCCCACCACTGTATATTGGGGGTCTCTAGATAAAGCGAAGTAACATTCAGTCCTATACAGAAACTTCCACATATCACCTAGAGTTCTTGCACTTTGAGTATGTTGTTATGATTGGGTGAAATTTGGGGGTTTTCTCCCTTGGGGATGGGGTGACTCTGAGTGTATTTTGTGTGTTAAGAAGAGTGATCCAAATATTGATGACCAGGAAGGACCTTCAAGATGGGGGAGGAGTAAGATGTGGAGATCACCTTCCTTCCCACAAATACATCAAAAATACAACTACAGGGCTTCCCTGGTGGTGCAGTGGTTAAGAATCCACCTGCCAATGCAAGGGACACGGATTCGAGCCCTGGTCTGGGAAGATCCCACATGCCATGGAGCAACTAAGCCCATGCGCTACTGAGCCTGCGCTCTAGAGCCCATGCGCTGCATCTACTGATGCCCCCGTGCTCTAGGACCTGTGCTCCGCAACAAGAGAAGCCACCACAATGAGAAGCCCAGACACCACAATGAAGAGTAGCCCCCACTCGCCGCAACTAGAGAAAGCCCGCACGCAGCAACAAAGACCCAACACAGCCAAAAATAATAAATAAATAAAAATAAATAAATTAAAAAAAATACAACTACATGTGGAACAACTCCTACAGAACACCTGCCAGGGTTCACCCTGGTAGAAGACCTCAGACTTCCCAAAAGGCAAGAAACTCCCCACGTACCTGGGTAGGGCAAAAGAGAAAAGGAAAAACAGAGACAAAAGAATAGGGACGGGACCTGCCCCTCTGGGAGGGAGCTGTGAAGGAGGAAAAGTTTCCACACACT
>NW_006769306.1:2152020-2171576 GCF_000442215.2 Lipotes vexillifer
CGGAGGAGAGCACAGCAACGGGGGTGCGGAGGGCAAAGCGGAGAGATTCCCGCACAGAGGATCAGGGCCAACCGGCACGCACCAGCAAGCACGAGAGGCTTGTCTGCTCGCCCGCCGGGGCAGGTGGGGGCTGGGAGCTGAGGCTTGGGCTTTGGAGGTCAGATCCCAGGGAGAGGACTAGGGTTGACTGTGTGAACACAGCCTGAAGGAGGCTAGTGCACCACAGCTAGCAGGGAGGGAGTCTGGGAAAAACTCTGAAACTGCCTAAGAGGCAAGAGACCATTGTTTCAAGGTGTGCAAGGTGAGGGGATTCAGAGCACTGCCTCAACGATCTCCAGAGATGGGTGCAAGCGGCGGCTATCAGCATGGACACCAGAGATGGGCATGAAACGCTAAGGCTGCTACTGCAGCCACCAAGAAGCCTGTGTGCAAGCACAGGTCACTAACCATACCTCACCTTCCAGGAGCCTGTGCAGCCCGCTACTGCCAGGGTCCCGTGATCCAGGGACAACTTCTGTGGGAGAACACATGGCACGCCTCAGACTGTTGTCACGTCATACTGGCCTCTGCTGCCGCAGGCTCGCCCCGCATCCGTACCCCTCCCCCCCCCCAGCCTGAGTGAGCCAGAGCCCCCGAATCAGCTGCTACTTTAAACCCATCGTGTCTGGGTGGAGAACAGACACCCTCAGGCGACCTACACGCAGAGGCAGGGCCAAATCAAAAGCTGAACCCCAGGATTTGTGCAAACAAAGAAGAGAAAGGGAAATCTCTCCCAACAGCCTCAGGAACAGCAGATTAAATCTCCACAATCACCTTGATGTACCCTGCATCTGTGGAATACCTGAATAGACAACGAATCACCCCAAAATTGAGGCAGTGGACTTTGGGACCAACTGTAGACTTGGGGATTGCTTTCTGCATCTAACTTGTTTCTGGTTTTACGTTTATTTTCGTTTAGTATTTAGAGCTTATTTTCATTGGTAGATTTGTTTATTAACATAGTTGCTGTCTTCCTTTGTTTTTTAATATATATATTTTTTCCTTCTTCCCTTTTTGTGAGTGTGTATGTGTATGCTGCTTTGTGTGATTTTGTCTGTAGAGCTTTGCTTTTACCATTTGTCCTAGGGTTCTGTGTGTCCGGTTTTGTTTTTTTTTTTTTGTATAGTTTGTAGTGCTCGTTATCGTTGGTGGATTTGTTTTTTGGTTTGGTTGTTCTCTTCTTTCTTTCTTATTTTTTATTACTTTTTAATTTTTAATAATTTTTTCTTTTCTATTTTAATAACTTTATTTTATTTTATTTTATTTCTTTCTCTCTTTTTCTCCCTTTTCTTCTGAGCTGAGCAGCTGACAGGGTCTTGGTGCTCCAGCTGGGTGTCAGGCCTGAGCCTCTGAGGTGGAAGAGCCGAGTTCAGGACACTGGTCCACCAGAGACCTCCCAGCCCCACATAACATCAAACGGCGAAAGCTCTCACAGAGATCTCCACCTCAACGCTAAGACCCAGCTCCACTCAACAACCAGCAAGCTACAGTGCTGGACACTGCATGCCAAAGAACTAGCAAAACAGGAACACAACGCCACCCATTAGCAGAGAGGCTGCCTAAAATCATAAGTTCACAGGCACCACAAAACACACCACTGGACGCGGTCCTGTCCACCAGAAAGACAAGATCCAGTCTCATCCACCAGAATACAGGCACCAGTCCCCTCTACCAGGAAGCCTACACAGCTGACTGAACCAACCTTACCCACTGGGAGCAGACACCAAAAACAACGGGAACTACAAACCTGCAGCCTGCGAAAAGGAGACCCCAAACACACTAAGTTACGCAAAATGAGAAGACAGAAATACACAGCAGATGAAGGAGCAAGGTAAAAACCCACCAAACCAAGCAAATGAAGAGGAAATAGGCAGCCTACCTGAAAAACAATTCAGAGTAATGATAGTAAAGATGATCCAAAATCTTGGATATATAATGGAGAAAATACAATAAACGTTTAACGAGGAACTAGAAGAACTAAAGAGCAAACAAACAATGATGAACAACACAATAAATGAAATTAAAAATTCCCTAGAAGGAATCAGTAGCAGAATAACTGAGGAAGAAAATGGATAAGTGACCTGGAAGATAAAATAATGGAAATCATTACCGTAGAGCAGAATAAAGAAAAAAGAATGAAAAGAATTGAGGCCAGTCTCAGAGACATCTGGGACAACATTAAATGCACCAACATTCGAATTATAGGGGTCCCAGAAGAAGAAGAGGAAAAAAAAGGACTGAAAAAATACTTGAAGAGATTATAGTTGAAAAATTCCCTAATATGGGAAAGGAAATATTCAATCAAGTCCAGGAAGCACAGAGAGTCCCAAACAGGATAAATCCAAGGTGAAACATGCCAAGACATGTATTAATCAAACTATCAAAACTTAAATACAAAGGAAAAATATTAAAAGCTGTAAGGGAAAAGCAACAAATAATACAAGGGAATCCCCATAAGGTGAAGAGCTGATCTTTCAGCAGAAACTCTGCAAGCCAGAAGGGAGTGGCAGGACATATTTAAAGTGATGAAAGGGGAAAAGCTACAATCAAGATTACTCTACCCAGCAAGGATCTCATTCAGGTTAGACGGAGAAATTAAAACCTTTACAGACAAGCAAAAGCTAAGAGAATTTAGTACCACCAAAAGAGCTTTACAACAAATGCTAAAGGAACTTCTCTAGGCAGGAAACACGAGAGAAGGAAAAGATCTACAATACATACCCAAGACAATTAAGAAAATGGTGGGCTTCCCTGGTGGCGCAGTGGTTGGGAGTCTGCCTGCTGATGCAGGGGACATGGGTTCATGCCCCGGTCCGGGAAGATCCCATATGCTGCAAAGCGGCTGGGCCCATGAGCCATGGCCACTGGGCCTGTGTGTCTGGAGCCTGTGCTCCACAACAGGAGAGGCCACAGCAGTGAGAGGCTTTCGGATTGCAAAAAAAAAAAAAAAAAAAGAAAATGGGAATAGGAACATACATAACTACCTTAAATGTAAATGGATTAAATGCTCCAACCAAAAGACATAGACAGGCTGAATGGAGACAAAAACAAGACCCATATATATGCTGTCTACAATAGAACCACTTCAGATCTAGGGACACATACAGACTGAAAGTGAGGAGATGGAAAAAGATATTCCATGCAAATGGAAATCAAAAGAAAGCTGGTGCAGCAATTATCATATCAGGCAAAATAGACTTTAAAATAAAGACTATTACAAGAGACAAAAAGGACACTACATAATGATCAAGGGATCAATCCAAGAAGAAGATATAACAATTGTAAATATTTATGCACCCAACATAGCAGCACCTCAATACTTAGGGCAAATGTTAACAACCATAAAAGGGGAAATTGACAGTAACACAATCATAGTAGGGGACTTTAAAACCTCACTTTTACCAATGGACAGATCATCCAAAATGAAAATAAATAAGGAAACACAAGCTTTAAATGACACATTAAACAAGATGGACTTAATTGATATTTATAGGACATTCCATCCAAAAACAACAGAATACACTTCCTTCTCAAGTGCTCATGGAACATTCTCCAGGATAGATCATATCTTGGATCACAAATCAAGCCTTGGTAAATTTAAGAAAATTGAAATTGTATCAAGTATCTTTTCTAACCACAACACTATCAGACTAGATATCAATTACAGGAAAAAATCTGTAAAAAGTACAAACACACGGAGGTTAAACAATACACTACTAAATAACCAAGAGATCACTGAAGAAATCAAAGAGGTAATCAAAAAATACCTAGAAACAAATGACAATGAAAACATGATGACCCAAAACCTATGGGATGCAGCAAAAGCAGTTCTAAGAGGGAAGTTTATAGCGAAACAATGCTACCTCAAGAAATAAGGAACATCTCAAAAAAACAACCTAGCCTTACACCTAAAGCAATTCAAGAAAGAAGAACAAAAAAACCCCCAAAGTTAGCAGAAGGAATCATAAAGATCAGATCAGAAACAAATGAAAAAGAAATGAAGGAAACAAGAGCAAAGATCAATAAAACTAAAAGCTGGTTCTTTGAGAAGATAAACAAAATAGATAAACCATTAGCCAGACTCATCAAGAAAATAAGGGAGAAGACTCAGATCAATAGAATCAGAAATGAAAAAGGAGAAGGAACAGCTGACACTGCAGAAATACAAAAAATCATGAGGGATTACTACAAGCAACTCTATGCCAATAAAATGGACAACCTGGAAGAAATGGACAAATTCTTAGAAAAGCACAACCTTCCAAGACTGAACCAGGAAGAAATAGAAAATATAAACAGACCAATCACAAGCACTGAAATTGAGACTGTAATTAAAAATCTTCCAACAAACGGAAGTACAGGACCAGACGGCTTCACAGGTGAACTCTATCAAACATTCAGAGAAGAGCTAACACCTAAACTTCTAAAACTCTTCCAAAATATAGCAGAAGGAGGAACACTCCCAAACTCATTCTACGAGGCCACCTTCACCCTGATACCAAAACCAGACAAAGATGTCACAAAAAAAGAAAACTACAGGCCAACATCACTAATGAACATAGATGCAAAAATCCTCAACAAAATACTAGCAAACAGAATCCAACAGCACATGAAAAGGGTCATACACCATGATCAAGTGGGGTTTATCCCAGGAATGCAAGGATTCTTCAATATATGCAAATCAATCAAAGTGATAAACCATATTAACAAACTGGAGGAGAAAAACCATATGATCATCTCAATAGATGCAGAGAAAGCTTTTGACAAAATTCAACACCGATTTATGATAAAAACCCTCCAGAAAGTAGGCATAGAGGGAACTTACCTCAACATAATAAAGGTCATATATGAGAAACCCACAGCCAACATCGTTCTCAATGGTGGAAAACTGAAACCATTTCCTCTAAGATCAGGAACAAAACAAAGTTGTCCACCCTCAGCACTATTATTCAACATAGTTTTGGAAGTTTTAGCCACAGCAATCAGAGAAGAAAAAGAAATAAAAGGAATCCAAATCGGAAAAGAAGAAGTAAAGCTGTCACTGTTTGCAGATGACATGATACTATACATAGAGAATCCTAAAGATGCTACCAGAAAACTACTAGAGCTAATCAATGAATTTGGTAAAGTAGCAGGATACAAAATTAATGCACAGAAATCTCTTGCCCTCCTATACGCTAATGATGAAAAATCTGAAAGACGCTGATGAAAGAAATTAAAGATGATACAAACAGATGGAGAGATATAACATGTTCTTGGGTTGGAAAAGTCAACACTGTGAAAGTGACTATACTACTCAAAGTAATTATAGATTCAATGCAATCCTTATCAAACTACCAATGGCATTTGTCACAGAACTAGAACAAGAAATTCTATGACATAAATCACAGCAAGATCCTTTTTGACCCACCTTCTAGAGAAATGGAAATAAAAACAAAAATAAACAAATGGGACATAATGAACATTAAAAGCTTTTGCACAGCAAAGGAAACCATAAACAAGACCAAAAGACAACCCTCAGAATGGGAGAAAATATTTTCAAACAAAGCAACTGACAAAGGATTAATCTCCAGAATATATGAGCAGCTCATGCAGCTCAATATCAAAGAGACAACAGAATCCAAAAATGGGCAGAAGACCTAAATAGACATTTCTCTAAAGAAGATATACAGATTGCTAACAAACACATGAAAGGATGCTCAACATCACTATTCATTAGAGAAATGCAAATCAAAACTACAATGAGGTATCACCACACACCAGTCAGAATGGCCATCATCAAAAAATCTACTAACAGTAAATGCTGGAGAGGGTGTGGAGAAAAGGGAACCCTCTTGCACTGTTGGTGGGAATGTAAGTTGAGCCAGCCACTATGGGGAACAGTATGGAGGTTCCTTAAAAAACTAAAAATAGAACTACCATATGACTCAGCAATCCCACTACTGGGCGTATACCCTGAGAAAACCATAATTCTAAACGAGTCATGTACCACAATGTTCATTGCAGCACTATTTACAATAGCCAGGACATGGAAGCAACCTAAGTGTCCATCAACAGATGAATGGATAAAGAAGATGTGGCACATATATACAATGGAACATTACTCAGCCATAAAAAGAAACGAAATTGAGTTATTTGTAGTGAGGTGGATGGGCTTATAGACTCTCATATAGAGTGAAGTAAATCAGAAAGAAAAAAAAAATACCGTATGCTAACATATATATATATGGAATCTAAAAAAAAAAAGTGGTTACACAGAACCTAGGGGCAGGACAGGAATAAAGACGCAGACATAGAGAATGGACTTGAGGACACGGGGACGGGGAAGAAGGGTAAGTTGGGATGAAGTGAGAGAATAACATTGACCTATATACACTACCAAATGTAAAATAGCTAGCTAGTGGGAAGCAGCTGCATAGCACAGGGAGATCAGCTCGGTGCTTTGTGTCCCCATAGAGGGGTGGGATATGGAGGATGGGAGGGAGACGCAAGAGGGAGGGGATATGGTGACATATGTATACACATAGCTGATTCACTGATTCACTTTCTTATACAGCAGGAACTAACACATCATTGTAAAGCAACTGTACTCCAATAAAGATGGTAAAAAAAAACATATTTATGACCAGTAGGACAGGATATACTACACTTATTATTCCTTATTATTCTGTCTCAACTGTATCTAGGTCTTCTCATTTTTACAAGACAGAATTTTCTAGCCCCCTTATATTTTCTTTCTTTTCTTTTTTCTTTTTTTTGACACACCATATGGCATGTGGGATCTTAGTTCCCCGACCAGAGACCTGACCCATGCCCCCTGCTGTGGAAGCGAGGAGTCCTAACCACTGGACCACCAGGGAATTTCCTAGCCCCCTTATGTTTCAGTGAGGCCATATGACTATTTCTGGCCAATGAGATGTGAGAGGAAATGGCACAGGTCACTTCTGGGTCACAGCATTTAATTGCTGGTGCAAGACTGCCCAGATTTCACTTTTCCCCACCTGCATGATTCTGGAAGCATGTCTCAAGATGGGGCCTGAAGTGACTAAGACAGAGTCCCTTACCAACTTTTGTTGGACATTCAGCATGAGTGAGAATTAAACTTTTATTTTACTAGGACTCCAAGATTTGGGAGGTTGTGCTATCACAGCATAGCCCAGCCTCTCCTGACTGATAAATCTACAAACAGCAAAAGGGACTTGTAATTCCACATTATCTGTCTTCCCTGACTTATATAATGACACAGTCTTTTCACACATTAATAAGTGGAGATAGCTCATCCTGGACACATAGTTGAAGGCTTCCTACCGTAACATGCAATATGTTAAATAGTCAATACAGTATCTTTTGGTATATTTTAAAGAAAACTTCCCTCCTGTAAAATCTGTAAAACTCTGGAAATAAGCAGGAGAGCCAGTGCTTGATTTCTGAGTTTTAGTCAGATCACACAGAGGTGGAATGGTGAAAGGAACCCAAAGAAAAAGCATAATTTTCTAGGATAAGTAACATTTATCAAAACCATTGTGAAAATTTAAGATCAGATGAAATTATCTATTTTACTGCCTGAGGAAGGCCCCCAAAAGGAACAAAAGTGACTGTTTCCAACTTTGTCCTAAATATTAGGAAAAAATTATTTCTCATTGGCAGTCTACCATAGACTAAATATAACATCCTCTGTGCTAATGAGACTGTACCAATCGAAATTAAATGAGGTTCTTTAAATTTTTCTTTTTAATATATTTTTTTAATTAATTTGTTATTTTTGGCTGTGTTGGGTCTTTGTTGCTGCACGTGGGCTTTCTCTAGTTGCAGCGAGAGGGAGCTACTCTTCGTTGCAGTGCACAGGCTTCTCACTGCGGTGGCTTGTCTTTGTTGAGGAGCATAGGCTCTAGGTGTGCGGCAGGCTTCAGTAGATGTGGCTCGCAGGCTGAAGAGCGCAGGCTCAGTACTTGTGGAACACGGGCCCAGCTGCTCCGCGGCATGTGGGATCCTCCCGGCCCAGGGTTCAAACCTGTGTCCCCTGTACCGGCAGGCAGATTCCCAACCACTGCACCACCAGGGAAGCCCCATAGGCAACATTTCTTATTCCAAAGAGAAATGTGAGAGAAATGAGTATTTCTGATGGTAGTATAACAACTTGAAAACCTAAAAATAAAATATCAGAAGCAAAACCAAGCCTTTTTTCTTTTTAGCTTTTCCCTTTATTTTAGATGGCAGGCAGCACTGGATAGGTCTAGGTTTAGAATCTTTTCTAAAGGCATATCGTTTCTGCCAGCATTTTAATATGAATTTAATTCTGCTGTTGGCTCAGAGCATGACAGAATGAGCCAACATGGCAGGCAGACAACTGGATCACTTATGGTTCATTTCAATGGACATGGCACTCAGCCACAAAATTTATGAACAAAACTGTTTTAATATAGTTATTGCATTTGTAAACATTCAGCACAGGTGGAAACAGAGAATTCAAAAACAGAAATATATTTTGTATCTAAGAATAAACAAACACTAAAGAATTAAATTTTTCATTTTTTTTAAGGAAAGGGATATTCATTTTTGTCAAGCATTAACAGTGATTTGGGTTCAAAAGCTCTAATTTTCATAGGATTCCATGAGTCTATTCTTCAAAGTATGCTATGTAAGGTTGCCCAAGGGAACACTTGACTGCCTCGACTTCTCCACCTCCATTTTTCTCCCGTTGAAAGTGAATGTTAATAAAATCCTGTACAGTTTCTTCATCTATTATCTGAAGGTCTTCCAGTCCTGTCAGAAGCACCGTCTTCTTAGATACTCCTGAAAATACCTAAGAATCAAAATAAAAAGATAAATAGAAATTTTTCTAAGCGCTTTGAATTACAAAACTTTACATTTATAAGCTCTGCTTAATATTTTGGATGTTATCTTGAGAGAGACAACGGGCCTCAGGAAGATTTTCAAGCAAGAGAATATCAGAGTTGGATCTGAGTTTCAGAAAGATAACTCTGGTGGCATTGTGACAAATAGAGGAAAGGAGGGCAACTCTATGGACAGAGAGACCAGTTAGAGAGGTAGTGAGAGGTGGAAGTGACAAGATCAAGTAATGAAATGAATGCTGGAGGGGAAGCGAAACCAAGAGTTAGGCATGAGTTCTAGCTTTCAGGATGGCAGGCTAGGTTAATTAATAAGATTCAAACGGAAACAGAATCACAACTTTTTATTTTTTGTGGGGTGGGGCCGGGCAATAAGTTTCCAAAATGAAAGAAGAGAGATGACTTTACCTGAAACTTTTTCATGTATGTTTCTGTGTACGGAGAAACAGTAACTCTCTGGCAGTTTTGATTTATATAAAGAGGATAGTCTTTTATTTTCAAAATCTTGTCAGCAACTAGAAGTAAATTTTTAAAAATTATTTTCTCCTTTATATCAAACATTTTTTAACCAAAGTTAAGACCTCCTTCAAACAGAATGTCAGAGTAAACAGTGGCTTGAGGGATTAATTTTTAAGAAACTCTACAGTCCACAATAAAGAATTCACAGTACATAATTTTAAAAAACATAAGACCAAATGATAATGAGATTTAAATAGCTCCATCTGTCTTAAACTATCAGTCAATCAATGCACAGTGAGCTGTGATGTCCCCAGATAGACCTACCTTGAGCTACATAAAATGTGATAACCATTTGCAAAAAATAACCCAGGCATCCTAACAAAACCCAGTGTTTCCCAATCTCTCAAGAAGTATACATGCAAATTACGATTAGAATACTCTCTCTCTCTCTTTCTGTGCACATATATATATATATACACATACCTACATATAGCAAATTACTATATTACTATTATATATATAAAATTACTTAATTGTCCTGTAACTAATACATGACATTCAATAAACCTGTATAATGATGTTAATCAAAGGTGGAGGGGTGCTGAATGTCATCTAAAAAAAGTGAAGGCAAATAACAAAAATTCATCAATTTTCTCCAACACAAAAAATAACCAGATTTATTTTTAGCAGCTTTTTTTTTCTCTTAGAGGGAAAAAAGGTAATATGTCAAGATTGCATAGAGTTTAACAGAAACAGTTCGTAAGAATATCCAATCACTTTTTTTCTCCTCTCACCAGTCCACCTTGAATCAGCAATATAGTACAGTGGTTAAGAGTGTAGATCCTTGCTGGCAAGGATGTGGAGAAACTGGAACCCTGGTACATTGCTGGTAGGAATGTAAAGGTGTAGCCACTGTGGAAAACAGTATGGCGGTTCCTCAAGCATTAAACACAGAATTACCATATTATCCAGCAATTCCAGAAGGATCTGGAAAGACATTCACCTAACCATAACTAGCCACATAGCAGGAGAAAGGGAAGCTTGAAAATTTAAGGAAATGTCTCAATTTTTATTAAATTAATGTTGTTCTCTATTATTTCAATTTTCTTTAAAAAGCATGTACTACTTTATTATGAAAAAACTTAAATCAGTCAACGGTTTTTAATTGTATATTTGGACTTCTATCATATGTGCAAACCCTGGAGAAGCCCTAAGAACTAGATTAACTAGAGGAAGAGATTTTTACATTGAGAATCATTTGAACATATTAACAAAAGAACTTGGAGAATCTTCTATTTTTCATTATAAGAATATAAACCTCCCTAAGATGATTTGGTAAAAGTCCATTTCTACCTAAAAAAGGAACAGCTGTTCTATTACCCCCTTTTCTTCCAGGAATCGATTACCTCCACCTGAGATCCTTGTCAATAGTAATAAGTGAGATGAAGAGACAGTTTTATATATGTATTTTTTCAGAATGTTTCTCTGCCACACACCCACTGTGCGATCTTGGGTAAGCTGCTTACCTTGAGTACGCCTTAGTTTCCTCATCAATAAAATGAGTATAACACCTACATCCAGAGCTGTGCTATGGATCTGAGCAGATATATGTATAAAACACCAAAGACTCCATGCCTGGCACGTGATAAGAATGCACTAAGATGTAGGTACTTGTTATCTGTAATCCTATCATTCTCAGTAGCACTCAGCGAAATCATTTTCAGGACTCTACCATTTCATAAGGTTAAAAAAAAAATCCCCTGTTATTATGCTGTCTAATAAATTCCAAATAAAAGCAGTAGAAAGGGATACTTTCAGACCTGGCAGAACGTAATTTAAATGCTAGAGTACTGTCTAACTCTCAGTCTGGGAATACCTCCACTTTCCACAAACGTGATGACGGCGCTCCGGGACTGCCTGTCGTACTCCACGCAGTCCACTTCTCCGCCTCCGTTGCGGGACTTACAAAAACTCAGTTCTAGCTTGTCTCTCATCTGACTTTCAGGCAGTTCATCAGGAATGTCAGTAACATGGATCTTCATTTTAGACACTTCTACGTGAACCTGGGAAATCGGTTCACGTTCAGAAATATGGATGAGAAAAGTGTCCGTGTTTAACAAATTCTGAAACGCTTTAATCACCATGTTACCTGGAATCTGACTCCTGAGTTTAATGGAACCGGGCTGGCCATAACCTTCACATTTACATCCTGTATCTGCACATGATGGTGCCCCATTCTGATCACATTTTGGGCAACTGAAAAATAATTTGGGAAGTATTAATTTCCAATATTTCAATACATTTTTACATGTTTGGTTTAACAACAAATAATCCTGAATATTTTAAATTTTCTTTAATTTTAAGGGATCTAATTTTTACATTTTTCTTAGGATTTCTAAGTGATGGTCATCTTGCCACCATAGTAGGATATATTAATGTCAAAATACATCAGCAAAAAATTACAATGTAGAAATTCTCAACAAGTTCTAGATTAATCCCTTAAGAGATAAGCCCGATGATCCTTCAGAAATTCATATATTACTTCAGTACAGCCACACACCCTTCCTTTCCACTGTAGACAGAATTATCAGAGAACTCCCTTAGTACATTAAAGCTCAGCCAGAAATTTCTTCCATGTTGAGTAAGCTAGGAAAACTTTTTAGGTCAGTGTCGTTCTGACAATTAATCTTATTTATCATTTGTCACTGCTCCTTAATATGTTACAAGCAACAAAGAAATAAATATTTGTTCTTGTCTCTGTCTTTCCCCAGGATTACATATTAAAGACCACAAAGACTTGAATACAAAAGAGTGAGTCTTTTTTTTTTTTTTTTGGTCATATTTAATGAAGAATTCTACTTTCCTTAAAATGCTCTTGAGATCATTCATTAAAAAGTCAATAGTCTTGATATACTGATCACAAAACTATCTAGTCTAATTTAGCCATGCAAATGGGAAAGGCTTAGTATTATAATTATGCCAAACATCATTAGAAATCCAATAGCAACTATATGACAGTTTAAAATGAATGTGCGGGGAATTCCCTAGTGGTCCAGTGGTTAGGACTCGGTGCTCTCACTGCTGTGGGCCTGGGTTTCAATCCCTGGTCGGAGAACTAAGACACGGCCAAAAATAAATAAATAAATAAGAATAATAAAAAAACAAAATAAAATGCATGTGGGTATGTGTTTATTTTTAATTGTGTGACATAAGAGTTTATAACCCTTCAGTTGTTGATATTTGGAACTGCTTACTCTAATATGTCAGAAAGACTAGACACAAATTAGTCTCGGTCTTATAAACCTCACATGTGTTTATAACAACCAGACAGCACACCACAGCTGGAGGAAGAGAGAAACAAGGCTAGAAAACAGGGCGTTTTCATGTGGGAATTCAGACTCATTGTACCATGATATGGCTCTATAACTTGAATTACAGCTTTTTGTTGTTGTTATTGACAACAGGCAACAATAACAGAGATTATCAACTGTAAGTAATACTTAGATGATGATCTTTCCCTCCCAATGCCCACCCCTCCCCCACCCCCCAAACCTCCAACATCTGGTGATCTGACACAGCTGAGAGGGCCTACTTGTGTTTCAACTTCTGTGACTGTCAAAAGCCAACTCCTGTTTAATTGTGTAGAAACCCAAAGTTGTCCAGAAGAGCAGGACCTCAGAGCCATGCCAAGGGTGGAAGCAGTGATGCAGCTGTTTCTGAAGAAAATCCTGTTCCCAGCATACCCAGGTAATTCCTATGCAGAATCCTTGCTTCCCAAATCCTCACTTCCATCCTTCAGTTATATCTCAATTACCACTGCCAACTGCCAACTGCCAACAGGGCTCTTGGCCTCCCCCTTCACCCTCAGCTGCAGGGGCGGACACAGGGTGGACAAAGCGTATGTGCATATAGTGACCTGCCAGAATGCCTTTCTATTTATTTTCAGGCTATAGAAACAAACCGGGTGCCAAGGAGACATGAGTTATAATCATAGATTCCCAGAATCTGAACACTGGAAGGGCTTGTGAAGACCATCTGACCCCACCCATAACTTAATCTAACTTGGAAAATATGAGAACAAAAAGCCCAGATGGTGGCCTGCTCAGAGGAATGTTGGTACAGTAGAACGTACAAGGGTACTTGAGGTTTGGCTCTCAGCTCTGCAATTTATCACCTGTATGGACCTTAAGCAAGTTCCTTATCTTAGGTAAGCTTCCGTTTCTTTAGCTGAAAAATTCCTAACATGTAGCAATAATGACAGCTAACATTTATTAAGTGTTTATTAGATATCAGACACTGTGCTAAGTATTTTTCAACATTTCTCATTTAATACTCAAAGCATGGGCTTCCCTGGTGGTGCAGAGGTTGAGAGTCCACCTGCCGATTCAGGGGACACGGGTTCGTGCCCCGGTCCAGGAGGATCCCACGTGCCGTGGAACGGCGGGCCCGGTGAGCCATGGCCGCTGAGCCTGAGCGTCCGGAGCCTGTACTCCGCGACGGGAGAGGCCACAACAGTGAGAGGCCCGCGTACTGTGCCCCGGTCTGGGAAGATCCCACATGCCGCGGAGCGGGTGGTCCCGTGAGCCATGGCCGCTGAGCCTGCACATCTGGAGCCTGTGCTCCGCAACGGGAGAGGCCACAACAGTGAGAGGCCCGCGTACATCAAAAAAAAAAAAAAAACTCAAAGCAACCCCCTGAGGTAGGTACTGCCACAAAACATGTCATAAAAAAATTGAGATTTATAAAGAACCCAACCAAATTACACTTCTAGAAAGGGGCACAGCTGGCACTCAAAGCCAGATTCTCCTCATTAAGGTGCCCCCAGATCTCAAGAGGGTCCCACACCACGGCGGACTTGGCAAACATCAGGTCCCACCCCCAAATCTCTGACTCCAGGGCTCTTGCCATTCACAGGTCTTGTGCACTTAGGTAAATCACTTAAACACCTGAGAATCTGTTTTCTTAGTTATAAAATGTAAATAGTAACTCTCTATCTTATTTCTTTCATGGATTCATGTGAGTATACAATGAGATAATGTCTGTGAGAACTCTCCGAGAACGATGTAGAGCTTTACGACCTTGAAACATTATCACTAGTATTATCACTTGCAGGTAGCAGTTGCAGTAGAAAGGCATTGGTATTGGACATCACAACACCTGGGCTTGAGTCCCAGCATTGTCACGTCCTGAATGAGTGATCATGTTCAAGTCACTCAATGTCTGAGAGTCAGTTTTCTCATCTGTAAAATGGGGATAATCATACCTACCTCAGGGTGTCACTATGAGGATGAGATGAAATGATAAATGTAAAAATTGTAAAGCAATGGCCAAATATCTATAAAAACTCTTTGAAAGTCCCAGTGCTTTCCAAAGGTGACATGGTCAAATTTTTGAACATGAGTCATACCTTCTTCTTTTTCAAAGGTGATAAGTGCTTGTCCTTTTTGTAGCTCATAAGGAACTTTTGAGCTCACTTGACACGAATAGGAGATATTTGAAAACTGGCTGTCAGTCTCAGGATTCTCTACAGCTGTGAACTTTATCTTTGTTTCGGGAATATCCTCGTTAATCTAATTCAAACAGAAATGTTTGATTAAAATCAAGACAAGAAATAACTTAAGTCCTTCCAATGATAATGTGATCATCCAATAATTCATTCTCCACTGACTTCAGAGCCCCACGGAATACTGAGCGTGGTCTTATTTAATATCTTTAGTAATTGCTTCTTCCCAGGGAAGTACTCAGTAATATAGTCAGATGCTGATCCTTCAATATTATTTCACAGATGAAATTGTAAATATATAATCTCTCACTTTTTCAAAGTGTTTAAACTGGTCAATATTGTGTGGTGTTTGAGTGTAAAGCCTACATCATTCCTGTAGAAAAATACTCTTTAAACAACTGTGCCAATAATAAGCTATCTCACAAAGAAATCATTGCACAGTATATTTACCCTCACTGCAAAGAGGTATGAAATAGAGTCAGGTGTATATGGTTATTTTGATGGCAAACTCAGATAACTTCATCCAAAAAGAAAGACTCCTGAATTCAATGACTTAAAATTTATCAAATTTAAATTCCCCCTTCCTCAACACCTGCCCATCAACTTTTTAACCATTACCCCAACTCAGGTTTATAAAAATGTGAAGGGACACTACCAGCAAGATCTGTAATCTGGAGGACAAAGTTAAGGGGTTATACTTAGCTGCTTAAAATCACTGGGATGAACAGTCAGTACAACCACACATAAATGCACAAATGAATTGAGTGTTTGCATTTCTATTTCCCATGGTTATTTTACATGTTGCAAGAAAAGGTTTTATCACAAAGACATTAGAAAGAAATATCAAGTGAGTCATTTGATCTAATCTGACATTTATTCTACATGTAACTTTGGTAGAATTTCTGATTACCATAACTCTGATTTCAAAACGATCTGCAGTGTCTTGAGAAAAGGCAGAGTGTTTCCCAATAATGTAGAAACATCCAGTACACCCTGAGAAGTCAAGAGCTTTCCGGAGTGAGAGTGAGAATGCCTGCTTCTAGTCCTGAGTAGACCGTGGCAGGGAGCAATTCACTTATGCTCTCTAGACCCCAGTTTCAGTCCTCTGTGAAGTGAATCAACTGAGCTGGCTGGGTTCCCGAGGCCCTTTGAGTTGTAGGACTAAATGATCTGGCTCCAGCCTGAGAAGCATCCAGAATCTTAACAGAGACTTCTCTAAATCTCACAAACACCGGAAGCTTCACTTCTTGATATTCAACATCCTATCCCCCATTTCAGAAACAAAGAGTGACAATGCTTTAAGCATTTAAATTGTTTAAAGTATTTTTTTTAACAACCTGGGTTGTTATGAAGAAAAAAGGAGTGAAAGCTATGTCTAACTCAAACACAGGAGAAATTAAGAAAGAATTTAAATGGTGAAGATACTCATCCAATTTCTTTTTAACTGTGAAACTCACTTAAATTACTTGGATGAGGAGAACAATAAAAGAACTTGGTGAGAAGACCAAGAATTTGATCCAAAAGTGATTGATAATGACCATCACTTGGGGGTAGTTTTGGATTAACATATACATGAATATTAAAACATGTATTAGCATAAGTGTGCAGCAAGATGAAATTCTACAGTGATCACACACCTGTGACCAGCGCCCAGATTAATAATCAGAACAAGACCAACACCCCAGAAGCCCTCTTGGGTTCCCTTCCAGTTCCTACCTGCCTCTAAGAGTAACCACCATACTAACTTCTAACATTGTGTTTTCATGCTCTATTTCAATGGAAGCGTATGGTGTGCCCTGTTTCTCCTTTTCTGGCTCAGCATTGTGTTTATGAAATTCATCGATGTTATTGCATACAGTTGTAGCCTGTTCATTCTCATTGTTGTGTAGTAGTCCACTGTGTGAATACACCCTAATTTATTAATTCATCCTACTGCTCTCAGTCTGGGGCTGTTGCAAACAGTGGTGCCATGGATGACCATAATGTTTTAGATATGAATTGTGTATCGATAAATTGCTTTTCCTGAAAAATGGGGTCTGTGAAAAATGAGATACATAAAATAATTAAAGAAGTACCTGGGAGTTCCTGGTTGTCGCTTGCAACTCAGCTTCAAGCTTTTGGATCTCCTCCTTTAACTGAGTATTTTCCTTTTCAATTTCACTAATTAATTTCTAAAAATAAAAAGGAAATAAAATAACACCTAAAATTTAAACAGTCCCGACCTCATTTTTCTTCTCTTTTCTTAATATTTATTTATTTTGGCTGCACAAAGTCTTAGTTGTGGCACACGGGATCGTTGTGGCACACGGGATCTTTGTGGCAGCATGTGGGATCTTTAGTTGCGGCATGTGGGCTTCTTAGTTGTGGCATGTGGACTTGTTAGTTGTGCATGCACGTGGGAGCAAGTTCCCCGACCAGGGATGGAACCCGGGTCCCCTGCATTGGGAGCGTGGAGTCTTACCCACTAGACCACCAGGGAAGTCCCAGCCCCGACCTCATTTTTCTAATTAATTAAAGAAGCAAAATTTCTCTCACTTTGAACAAGGCAAAGAAAGACATTAGACAGTCTCAAAATAAATATGATCACGTGAATAATACCTTTGTCAAATGTTTTACATCATCACCTGTCGACTTTCTTACCACTGCCAAGGATTATTATCCCTATTATACAAAAAAGGAAACCACTTTTCACACTAAACCAAAGTCACAGAAATGTTTTTAGTAGAGCAAGGATTGATACTCCTGTCTTCTGGATCTTAGTTCAGTGCTCTGTCAATTCCCTCTTAATTATTTGTGACTCCAATATGACTTTTAAGTTGCACCGTAACTGTGGACATATGTTACTCTGGGGCAATTTTTAAATATTTTTTTCTGTGATTCCCACAGTATAGCTGCCTTGACATGCCAGACAGATGGCCTTGAGTAAGTGGTTTAACTACCTGAGCCTCCATTTCCTCTTAGGTCTAATTGGATAATTGCTAACGAAGCTCTTAACTTCTAGGTGCAAATCAAAGAAATGAGAGAGGAAGTGAAAAAGCAGCTAACATTGTAAGCTGTGTAAGAGAAAGAAAAGAAATATGATTCTTCTTGTCAGTCTTGAATAATAGAGGTAAAAAAAACTGAAAACCCTAATATTCTTCCAAATTCAACATAATGTTGGACGAAGACATATGAAACATGCCTCACTGCAAAACTAATAGATGTAAGTTAATTTTTAATAGTACTCAGTAATTTTTCCTTTTTACCTGGTTTTGTTCATCTTTCATAAATTCTTCAGCTGGCCCATACTCCTTAAGAACTTGTTTTTTGTTATCTTCATCAGTTGCCATGATTCCCTAATTACTATAAAAAGTAAATACTTTAAAAATAGTACAAACACACAAATTCAAGAAGAAAAAATAACTTTTACCCTCTTACAGAAGAAACATCTCTTCTTTGCTATATGTTTTTTCCTATCACCGGTCTTTATTATCATGTGGATTATATCCAAAGTCTTTATTTCAAATAACTTTCACACCTATAAACATATAAAAAGGTTCTAAAAATTCTTTGCTTTTCAACACCGTAAGATAAAATAATAGGTATTAACATTCCTTTGTAGTTCTCATTTCAATCATAATATGATGCTCCATTTTAAAAGACTATTATTTTGGTCTTCTAGACTTTTTCAAAGGTTTTTATTTAAATATTTAATTCTCCCTATTATACTCCCCAAATGTAATGGAGTAAAAAGACCTCCAAACACCGTTCCTCTATGCGTACAGGGGTTTTCACAATCCCTCCCGAGTTCATACACTTGGACAAGAAAAAAACTTCATCTTTATTTCTAATAACCTCTGATTGAAACTTAGCATTCTCTTCAAATATGAATATAGGCAACAAGCCACACAGTATTTGCAGCCCTGTGACAAAAGTCACCAAGACGGTACAGGTATTTTCATAAAATATTTTAACTCTTCCAGATATCCTGAAACATTGTGTTTACCCTGCTTCAAAATTATGATAGTTATTAAACTCACAACTAGGTCTTATAATAAACTGTAGTATATTGATATATATTACTATATTAAATATTTTCTTTTTGAATAACCTGATAATCATATTTCAGTATAATTGGTTTCCTTTATAATTCTATGTATTTTGTTTTATACAACTTAAAACCTTTTTTATTTTGAGAAAGGCCCACAAGCTTTTTCAGACTGGTACCAAAAAAGTTAAGAAACCTTGCCTGTATATCAATTTACTAAGATGGAGTTATCCCAGATCAAATATGACACAAGGATTATCATAACAGTTTTTATTGATTTAGAAGCACATTAATAATGTGTCTGTTAACACAATCTTCCAAGATTTCAAGTAGCTAAATTCTCACTATTCCTATAGAAGAAACAGAAAAGACATGTATTCTTCTCTAAAAATAAAATAGAAGACTAGCAAAAAATTAGTCATAGCTTAGTTTACTCAGTGTGGACACAAGCAGTGTCCAAAAAAAGGGGTCATATGGTAGTTCTACTTTTAACTTTTTGAGGATCCTCCATACTGTTCTCCTTAGCGGCTGCACCAATTTACATTCCCACCAACAGTGCACAGGGGTTCCCTTTTCTCCACACCCTCTCCAGTATTTGTTACCTCTTGTCTTTTTCATGATGCCCATTCTAATAGATGTGAAGTGGTATCTCATTGGGTTTTTTTTTTTTTTTTTTTTCGGT
>NW_006769306.1:2171822-2199546 GCF_000442215.2 Lipotes vexillifer
GGTATGCGGGCCTCTCACTGTTGTGGCCTCTCCCGTTGCGGAGTACAGGCTCTGGATGCGCAGGCTCAGCGGCCATGGCTCACGGGCCCAGCTACTCCGCGACAAGTGGGATCTTCCCGGACCGGGGCACGAACCTGTGTCCCCTGCATCGGTAGACGGACTCTCAACCACTGCGCCACCAGGGAAGCCCTCTCATTGGGGTTTTAATTTACATTTCACTAGTGATTAGTGATGTTGAGCACCTTTTCACGTACCTGTTGGCTTTTTGTATATCTTCTTTGGAGAAATGTCTATTTAAGTCATTTGCCCATTTTTTAATTGAGTTATTTGTTTTTTGGTATTGAGTTTTATGAGTTCTTTATATATTTTGGATATTAAAGCCTTATCAGATATATGGTTTGGAAATGTTTTTTTCTATTCCATAGGTTGTCTTTTCACTTTGTTTATGGTTTCTTTTGCTGCACAGAAGCTTTTTAGTTTGATATGATCCAGCAATTTCATCTCTGGGAATATATCCAAAGGAAAAGAAAACACTAACTTGAAAAGATATCTGTACCCCTGTTCATTGCAGCGTTATTTACAATAGCCATGACATGGAAATAACCTAAGTGTCCATCAATGGATGAATTAATGGATAAAGAAATTGTGGTATATATATTGTGGTATTTACAATGTGATATTATTCAGCTATATCAACTGAAGAAATTCTACCATTTGCAACAACATGAATGGACCTTTAAGGCATTATGCTAAGTGAAATCAGGCAGACAGAAAAAGACAAATACTGTATGATCTCACATATGGAATCTTAAAAAAAAACTCATAGAAAAAAGATCAGATTTGTGGTTACCAGAGGCAGAGGGTGGAGGGAGGGGGAATTGGAGGGAGGTGGTCAAAGGTAAAAACTTCCAGTTATAAGATAAATAAGTAGTAGGGAGGTAATGTGCAACATGATGACTATAGCTAACACTGCTATGATATATAGGGAAGTTGTTAAGAGAATAAATCCTAAGAGTTCTCATCACAAGGAGAAATTTTTTTCTTTTTTTCTGTCTTTGCTTTTTACCTATCTGACATGTATCTATATGACAAGATGGATGTTAGCTGAACCTATTATGGTAATCATTTCATAATATGTGTGAGTCAAACCATCATGCTGCAAACTTGTACAGTGGCGTATGTCAATTATTTCTCAATAAAACTAGAAAAAAAGAAGGGGTCATCTAGCACTCAGATCTTGGTTTCCAATCTGTTCTCCAATAAAAGGAACTAGGATTCCTTTGAGCAATGGTTGATTCTACCTTTGGGGCAGGAAATATACAAGATGAGCCTGGAGCTCCCAGTGGCCAAAGGTACAAAAACACAATTTATCAAGTAAGTAAATACATGGAGGATAACAGGAGTCAGGTTTTTCATTGTCAGAGAACGTGATTATAAATATGCAAAGGGAGGGCTTCCCTGGTGGCGCAGTGGTTGAGAGTACGCCTGTCGATGCAGGGGACACAGGTTCGTGACCCGGTCCGGGAAGATCCCACATGCCGCGGAGCGGCTGGGCCCGTGAGCCATGGCTGCTGAGCCTGCATGTCCGGAGCCTGTGCTCTGCAATGGGAGAGACCACAACAGTGAGAGGCCCGCGTACCGCAAAAGAAAAAAAAAAAAATGCAAAGGGATAAAAATAGAATGAATGCTATGAATTGAAACTGGAGATATCAGCATAATCTCATGATTTGTGATATATTGATAGAAAAGTACAGAAATTTAAATATAAGTGTGTGAGTGTGTGATATTCCCCAGTTCTGTCTGCTAAAAGGGCCTGGAACCAAGGACAACAGCAGTGAGCACATCTAGCACCCAGAATTTAGTTTCCAGTACCATTCCCAGCTACCAGGAACCAAGGCTATTCAGAGAAATGGCTGCTTCTAGAAGTGGGACAGGAAAAGTACAAGACAAGCATCTTATGATGTCAGAAAGCAAGAAGTGCTCAAAGAATGATGAGGATATGTCACAAGAATATAGAGTCCACCTTGATGAGGTTCTCACTGGACAAATCTGGGAATCAATTAAGCACAGAAATAAATAATGACAGTAATAATTAAATCCACTGAGCAAAACAGAGAACTATGAGTCAGTAAACATAGCTAGCTAGCTAGATAGATAAATTGATAGTTTTGTGAGGAAAGGACCATTTAATTAGTTTCAAAATACCCACAAGTACCGCAAACCAAAATCCAGTGCAATCTCAATCATTTAGGTGTTCTGAGCACTCACCAGTCCTGGCATTGACAAGCCCTTGAAGGAGATCAACAGTTTCAATGGGGATAAATATCAGTTTGCCCTTTTGCGTTGAACATGTCAAGCTGACCTACAAGAATATAAGCACTGTAAGGGCTATGATTTTTGTTTTGTCCTCTAAAGTATGCTCTACTTCATCCAGAACGCCACCCTAACAGTACCCAAAAGAGTGCCAGGGATATAGTCTATACTCGAGAAATGATTGTTTTTAATTAAGTTAAAATTTCCTTACACTGAACAACCTGTTATTGCACTTCATATAAGTGGAATCATTTGGTATGCACCCTTTTATATGTGCTAGAGTTTTAAGCTCAACATGTTTTGGAGACTTGTCCTTGTTATTGCATGTATTAGTAGTTTGTTCCTTTTTATTGCTGTGTAGTATTCCATGCATGGACAGCCTACAAGTTGTTTATCCATTCTCTCGTTGGTGGCTATTTGGTTATTTCTGGTTTGGGGCTATTATGAATAAAGCTTCTCAAAACAAAACAAACAAAAGAAATGCTGAAAAAAAAAAAAATGCAAAGGGATAAAAATAGAATGAATGCTATGAATTGAAACTGGAGATATCAGCATAATCTCATGATTTGTGATATATTGATAGAAAAGTACAGAAATTTAAATATAAGTGTGTGAGTGTGTGATATTCCCCAGTTCTGTCTGCTAAAAGGGCCTGGAACCAAGGACAACAGCAGTGAGCACATCTAGCACCCAGAATTTAGTTTCCAGTACCATTCCCAGCTACCAGGAACCAAGGCTATTCAGAGAAATGGCTGCTTCTAGAAGTGGGACAGGAAAAGTACAAGACAAGCATCTTATGATGTCAGAAAGCAAGAAGTGCTCAAAGAATGATGAGGATATGTCACAAGAATATAGAGTCCACCTTGATGAGGTTCTCACTGGACAAATCTGGGAATCAATTAAGCACAGAAATAAATAATGACAGTAATAATTAAATCCACTGAGCAAAACAGAGAACTATGAGTCAGTAAACATAGCTAGCTAGCTAGATAGATAAATTGATAGTTTTGTGAGGAAAGGACCATTTAATTAGTTTCAAAATACCCACAAGTACCGCAAACCAAAATCCAGTGCAATCTCAATCATTTAGGTGTTCTGAGCACTCACCAGTCCTGGCATTGACAAGCCCTTGAAGGAGATCAACAGTTTCAATGGGGATAAATATCAGTTTGCCCTTTTGCGTTGAACATGTCAAGCTGACCTACAAGAATATAAGCACTGTAAGGGCTATGATTTTTGTTTTGTCCTCTAAAGTATGCTCTACTTCATCCAGAACGCCACCCTAACAGTACCCAAAAGAGTGCCAGGGATATAGTCTATACTCGAGAAATGATTGTTTTTAATTAAGTTAAAATTTCCTTACACTGAACAACCTGTTATTGCACTTCATATAAGTGGAATCATTTGGTATGCACCCTTTTATATGTGCTAGAGTTTTAAGCTCAACATGTTTTGGAGACTTGTCCTTGTTATTGCATGTATTAGTAGTTTGTTCCTTTTTATTGCTGTGTAGTATTCCATGCATGGACAGCCTACAAGTTGTTTATCCATTCTCTCGTTGGTGGCTATTTGGTTATTTCTGGTTTGGGGCTATTATGAATAAAGCTTCTCAAAACAAAACAAACAAAAGAAATGCTTCTCCACAAAACAGTAATTTCAAAGGGGAAATGAATAACTTTACAGTGAAGAAGCCAGGCGGACAACACCATAATTAAGTAGTCAAAGTAAATAATGAGATACATCAAAATCATCTGACATATGATAGGCACACCGAGAACACAGCATGACTCCTATGATATTCCTGCCAAAGATGCATGAGCCGAATCTAAACATGAGGAAACATGAGATAAACTGGCCTGTTCTCTTCAAAAGTGTCAAGTTCATGAAAGCCAAGGAAAGACTGAGAAACTGTCCCAGGCAGGAGATTAAAGAGACATCACAACTAAACACAATGCATAATTCTGAACTGGGTCCTTTTGTTAAAGGATATTATAGGGACAACTGGCAAAATTCAAATTAGATCCAAGATGGCATAATGTATCAATATTAATTTTTCTGATTTTAATCACTGTATTGTAGTTACATAGAGAACACCTTTTTTGTAGGAAATAAATACTCAAGAATTCCAGGGTAATTGGTCATGAAACCTACTCTCAAATAACTCAGGAAAAAGACAATTTTTTACTTGCAGATTTTCTGTAAGTTTGAGGAGTTTAAAAATAAAAAAGGTATATATAAGTAGCTCTTTATTGCGTTAACAACTGCAGAGTCCTTATAACGGTATTCATCCCAGGTCTTACACAATCTAACCCCAACTAGTCTTATTTAGACAACTCCTGGACCAAGTCCCTTAACCACACTGAACACTCTAAGGGTTTCTCTTCTCCCTCCTGTCCCTCAGTGTTACATCCTTCCTCCCCTCCCAACCTTAACCTCCACCTAATGAAACCCTACTGTTCAACATCCATCCCAAATTCCCCTCCAAGTTCTTGAAGCCTTGTCTGATTCCCCCAAATGATTTTACTCCTCCCGCTATTATCTCCTTTGGGGAGCTTTATTTGTGTACCTGTGTCATTTTCCATGACTAGATGGTCATGACCTTGAGGCCAGGGACCACGTCCATTCTTCCTTGTATCCATTCAGAGCACAATACACATTCACACACTGAAAACACTCAATATTTATAGAATTGTGCAGTATCTTGACTGAGGTATTTATTCAGCTCAGGACACCCTAGGCATGTGAAGTTCTCTTATTATTTTTCCAGAAAGCAGAAACTGCAACATTATTTAACTGCTTTTCTAGTCTATATTCTTAATATAGACTAAGAATAATAATAAAGTCTTGTAATAAAGGCTCTCAATAATATATTTAACTCATATGAATGGTCTACTACATAATATTCCCAGGACTTCTTACAGCATATCTAGTATCTGGATACTTTCCCTTTTTGCATAAATGGGATGTACAGTAATAGCTTTCCTTTTATACAGTCAAATGGTAGGCAGAATAATGGTCCCCTTAAAGATGCCCACATGCTAATCCTCAGAATCTGTGAATATGTTAGGTTACACTGCAAAGGAGAATTAAAGTTGTAGAATGAATTAAGGTTGCTAATCAGCTGACTTTAAAATATAACGATCTTGGACTTCCTTGGTGGTGCAGTGGTTAAGAATCTGCCTGCCAATGCAGGGGAACCGGGTTCGATTCCTGGTCCAGGAAGACCCCACATGCCACGGAGCAACTAAGCCCGTGCACCACAACTACTGAGCCAGCGTGCCACAACTACTGAGCCTATGTGCTGCAACTACTGAAGCCTGCGTGCCTAGAGCCTGTGCTACACAGAGTAGCTCCTGCTCACCACAACTAGAGAAAGCCCGCATGCAGCGACAAAGACCCAACACAGCCATAAATATATATACATATATATAAATACAAAGATCTTCCTGGATTATTGGTGGGGAAATAATGTAATCACCAGGGTCCTTCTCCAAAGTGAAAGAGGAAGGCAGAAGAGTAGAATCAGAGTAAGATGTGACAACAGAAGAATAGTCAGAGAAATGCAACATTGCTGGCTTTGAGGATGGAGAAAGGGCACCACTGAGCCAAAGAAGGTGAGCAGTCTACAGAAGCTGGAAAAGACGAGAAAACACGTTCACCGCATTAGCCTCGGGGAAGGAAGGCAGCCCTGAAGACACCTTGATTTTAGCCCAGTGACACCCAGTTGAACTTCTAACCAGCAGAATTTTAAGATAATAAACTTGTGGCTTTTAAGCCACTAAGTCTGTGGTGATTTGTTATGGCAGCGAATGAAAAAAACAGCACAAATCACCTATACCCATTCACCACCTATTTCCCTTAATATACTCACATCACCGTGATGTCCCCCCACCCCCCCACCCGCGCCTGATAGAAGCAAATCTTCCCATATGCATGCCTGGCGGCAAAAAGAAAGGAAATGAGAAGGAAGGAAAAAAGGAGGTGGTGATGCACAAAGTTGTTTTTTATTTTGTTTTGTTTTTGTTTTTTAAACTTCTGCATGTTGTATAGATAGGGAAACATCGCATTCTCTTTTGGATATCTCTTTCAAGAAAACCCCTGCATATTCTGAAAAGTGAGGCACGGCTGTCAAAACCTGCTCCTCCTGCCAAGAGAGTAAATGTCCTGAAGGAATCTGTTTTCCTAACAACTGTCTCCAGAGACACTACAAGAACAGTGGGGAAACACAAACCATTTTAAGTTTCAATTTCCGAAATGAAGCAAAGCAAAGGAGACGGGGTCAGAGGCCGGGACGGCACAGAGAAGGCCCCGTGGGCCGGGGGCAGGCGCGTCCCCTCGGCGGCTGTGTGGTCCCCGCGACCCCGGCAGTGGGCAGCGCTGGCGCGCGGCGCTGGGCCTCTGTGCCCGGCCCCCGTCCGCCCCCGGCTCTCCGCCGGGCGTCTCCCCGCGGGAGGTCCCGAGTCCCGCGGAACCTGCCTCGTCGCCATCCACTGCCTCTCCAGCCCTGGACCACTAGAAGCCGGGATGGCAGGAGGGGAAGGGGGCACCAACTCACCCGCCTCGGCCCGCCGACCGCCGCGCCCCGGTTCCCGGAAACCTGGCGCCTTGCAGGTGGAGCGTCCGCGGGAGGCGCTGCAACCTCCGGGCCCGGCTGGCGCCGCCTTGTCCAGAAGCGCCTTGAGCCTTTTTCAAGTGGGTGTCCCCCAGATCAACACTTTGGTTCCTTTAAAAAAAAGAAAGAAAGAATAAAAGGAGAAGAAAACTACTCAAATGATTTTCTTTAAATCTAGTCACTGCTCGAATACCAAACCTGGTGTCTCCAATGATTAGTCACTAACAAGTTACACCTATTTTCACTTCCGATTTTTAAAACTTGTTGGTTTTGTTTTTGTTTTGAGGGAATTTATTCCCGAAGTATTCCTTAAGTTTCCATAGACATCATTTTAGGACATGCTTTAAAAACCACTCCTTTGTATGTATATTACAGGACGTGTTTTTGGAAAAAGTGGATAGAAACCAAATAAAGCCAAAGTGGGAGTCTCTCATCAGATTGTAATGGTAACTCTCATTGTAATTTATTGGTCATTATAACCTTAATCTCCAAATCTTTGCAGCCAGCACAAGGTCAACTTTTGTGTAGAGGTATTTCTTTTGCAATTTCCCAGGAAGTTGGGAAAGCTGTGGTGTTCAGTTGGTTTCTACGACCCGTGTCCCTTGAAAGTTTTCTTATAATCATTTTGTTTTGTTGTGAAGCTTATAAATAAATACTTCACTAAGTGTGATCTTTTCCTTTGAAATGGAAAACATCTGGTTGACTTCAAAAATTGCATTGTTTCTGAATCCTACACAGAGAACCACCCCACAGCTGCACTGGCTGGTAAAAGAGGTCAGGGAGGAGATGTATCAAAATGACTTCCAGGCATAAATTCTAGTTTACAATGCTGTATATTCATATATAACTGATATATAATCTGATAAAATGAAATATTAACCAAAGTCAAATTCCTTTATATCAAGAATATTATATGCATTTTCAAATAAATTAATACATTGAGATATTTCCAAATGATGTAAATATCAATAGGTTTTGATTGCATGCCACTACTGAATTAAAAATTGGTTTGCTCTGCAAAGGGAAAAGGAAATAAACATTTACAGGTGTATTAAATATTCACCTTTTCTATGTAAAAAAACAGAATATTGATGGCAATCAGTTTAAAGTGGACTTTCTAAGTGAAGAAAATAAAGTGGTGCATAGACACTTGTACTCATCAGCCCAGTCAAAATAGTACCAAAACTCTAACTGTGGCAGCCTGAGAATTACTTTTGGTCTTCCTTAAAATTGCGTTTTTTATTTTATTTATTTATTTAAATTTATTTATTTAATTTATCTATTTTTGGCTGCATTGGGTTAAAAAAATTTTTTTATTTTGTTTTTTATTTTATTTATTTATTTAAATTTATTTATTTATTTATCTAATTTATCTATTTTTGGCTGCATTGGGTTAAAAATTTGTTTTTTAATTTTGTTTTTAATTTTATTTTTATTTATTTAAATTTATTTATTTATTTTATCTATTTTTGGCTGCGTTGGGTCTTCGTTGCTGCATGAGGGCTTCCTCTAGTTGCAAGCAAGCAGGGGCTACTCTTCGTTGCAGTGCACGTGCTTCTCACTGCGGTGGCTTCTCTTGTTGCAGAGCAAGGGCTCTAGGTCCGTGGACTTCAGTAGCTGTGGCACCCAGGCTTAGTTGCTCCTCGGCACGTGGGATCTTCCCAGACCAGGGCTCGAACCCGTGTCCCCTGCACTGGCAGGTGGATTCTTAACCACTGCGCCACCAGGGAAGCCCCTTTTATTTTATTTTTGGCTGCACTGCAAGGCTTGAGGGATCTTAGTTCCCTGACCAGGGTTTGAACCCTGGCCCACGGGAGTGAAAGCGCTGAGTCCTAACCACTGGACTGCCAGGAAACTTCCATCCCTTAGAGTTTCAGAGAACATGAACTCCAGAGGTTATTTAGTTCAAACCTCATTTCTTCTTTTATCTTATTTTTGTTTTTTATAAGAAGATACTAAGCAACAGGACCATGACCAGAACAGGACTCATCTATGATTGACTCCAATCCTGTTAAAGGACAAAGGATACAGTTAGTAGGGAAGCCTTTGGGCCACCCACATGCTGAAGCTGAGCCATGTGTAACAGTCTGAACTCAAGTGAACTTCAGGTCCAGTACTCTGCAAAGCATAGGGGTTCCGAAGATGAATAGGCAGCTCCCAGATATATATATATATATATATATATATATATTTAAATTTTATTTATTTTTGGCTGCATTGGGTCTTTGTTGCTGCGCAGGCTTTCTCTAGTTGTGGTGAGCGGGGGCTACTCTTCATTGTGGTGCGCGGGCTTCTCATTGCGGTGGGTTCTCTTGTTGCTGAGCATCGGCTCTAGGTGTGCGGGCTTCAGTAGTTCTGGCGTATGGGCTCAATAGTTGTGGCTCGTGAGCTCTAGAGTGCAGGCTCAGTAGTTGTGTTGCATGGGCTTAGTTGCTCTGCGGCATGTGGGACCTTCCCGGACCAGGGCTCGAACCCGTGTCTGCTGCATTGGCAGGCGGATTCTTAACCACCGCGCCTCCAGGGAAGTCCCAGCTCCCAAATATATTATTGTTAACAATCGTAATTGCAAAGATCTACTGAGAACTCCTAGGCATTTTATAAACCTTTTATGTTTTGCCAACAACAATGTGAGATATAGGTATTATCCCCATTTTGCAGGTCAGGAAACTATGGCTTAAAGAGCTGACCCAAAACCAGGCAATTAATCTGTGATGACATTGATATCTTTCTCTACTCTCAACCATGAAGTCAGTCTCCACACTATGTTCTACAGGGCATGAAAAAAGAGGGAATTCTATGGGCAAGTATGATTAGGAAATGCCGCATACTGGATTCACACTTGGGAGATTCACAATGCACATCCGCATGTTGAATTTTGAGAAGTATTGCAGGGAAAAATTATAGCATACATTTAAAAGTTTAACTTTATTTAATCTTGAATTTATCAAACTCATTTGACCACTAAAGCCTTTTTTTCAAGGAGCAGCTATTAAAACCTTGAAAAGTTTCTAGTGGGGCAATTTGAGTAATGCTTTACTAATGATTTTTTTTTTTTTTTTTTTTTTTGCGGTACGGGGGCCTCTCACTGCTGTGGCCTCTCCCGTTGTGGAGCACAGGCTCCGGACGCGCAGGCTCAGCGGCCATGGCTCACGGGCCCAGCTGCTCCGCGGCATGTGGGATCTTCCCGGACCGGGGCACGAGCACGTGTCCCCTGCATCGGCTGGCAGACTCTCAACCACTGCGCCACCAGGGAAGCCCTTTACTAATGATTTTAATGATTGAGGACTTGCTTCCTCAAAATATGGCACCTTGGCATATTGACTATTTTAAGTGGAAGGAGTTTGAGAAAACAGTAGAAGCAAGACGGTCACTCTGACCTTCCTCCCCACTACCATCCTTCTCTGAAATAGTTCAAAAAGCCTCCTGTGAGAGGTGCTCACCCTATACCTGTAGGAAAGGAGCATTCTTATCTCCAAAGACAAATGGACCCAGAGAAGAATCCTAACAAACCAGCTTTGCTGTTTTCTCCAGTTTACTTCAATTACCTCATACTCTCTGACCTATCATATTCTTCCACGACTATCCTCTCTTCATCAAACCTAGCATAAAAATACTCAATTCTAGGGCTTCCCTGGCGGCGCAGTGGTTAAGAGTCCGCCGGCCGACGAAGGGAACCCGGGTTCGTGCCCCGGTCCGGGAAGATCCCACGTGCCGCGGAGCCGCTGAGCCTGCGCTTCCGGAGCCGTGGGTCTTCATTTCCTTGTGAAGACTTCTGTGTCATGTAAAACGTATGTTAAATAAATTTGTAGGCTTTTCTCCTCTTCATCTGTCTTTGTCAGTTTCATTTTCAGACCCAGCCAGGAACCCTAAGAGGGACAAGGAAAACTTTTTCTTTATATCTATCTTATCTATCTATCATCTATCTATCTATCTATCTAGCACACACTCAATAAATATTATATCGCACATGAGATGCCTTGAACATATCATGTAAATCTACACTGCCATGATATGAGATGTATATTGTGTTAGAAATTTATCTCCCCACCAGATGGCAATGGGCTCCTCCCAGGCTTCCCTATAAATGCACCATCCCCACACACACCAGTGCTACATACTGTACCATGTGTGCTATGAAGTATGATACTAGGAGTAGTAGAACACCAAGGAGAAAACAATCCCCTCTACCTCAGGAAGTCAGGGAATGTTTCCTCCACAGAAGAGCTGAAGATTGAGTTGACTCTTAAAGGTAGAGGAAGTGAACTGAGACCAAAGGTCAGATGAAAAATCCCAGAGAGGCATCATGAGTTTAGTGGATATGCAAATCATGAGAAAACCACCTGATATCTATTATATTATGCTCTTTCTTTTAGAAAAGGTCTAGCACACCAAGTTTATGCTGCTAGTTACCAAGATTTTGGTAATCCTGTTTGCAGTTCATCCTTGGGGAAGTTGCAACATTTATACTGCGCCCAGCATTGTGCAGGGTCCTGGGCGACACAAAGGAATTAGGTAACATCATTCTCATTTTCAAGAGGTTTGCAATTGACATATCAGGAGTAAAGGACTGCGCTTCCCTGGTGGCGCAGTGGTTGAGAGTCCGCCTGCCGATGCAGGGGTCATGGGTTTGTGTCCCGGTCCGGGAAGATCCCACATGCCGCGGAGCGGCTGGGCCCATGAGCCACGGCCGCTGAGCCTGCGCATCCGGAGCCTGTGCTCCGCAACGGGAGAGGCCACAACAGTGAGAGGCCCGCGTACCACAAAAAAAAAAAAAAAAAAAAAAAAGGAGTAAAGGACTGTTGCCAAGAGAGTAGATCTTAAATACTCTCACCACAAAGAAGAAATGATAATTACGTGACATGATGGAGGTATTTAACTGTGGTAATCATTTGACAATATATAAGTGTATCAAATCAATATGTTGTATGCCTTGTTCACCTTAAACTCACACAATGTTATTTGTCAGCTGTATCTCAACAAAGCTGTAAAAAAATAAATAAAATAGTAGACAACGGGTTTTTTTTTTAAGCAAAGGAAAATAAATATTCTACCCCTTACTCTCTATCAGGCAGGCAGTACTATATAGTTAAGAGCATGGTTTTGATATGAGATGTTGGTTTGAATACCAATTTCAAGTTACTGAAGTTTCCCAGCCTCATTTTTCTCCTCTGTAGAATGGAGCTGTTGTGAATGAGATACTGCTACATGTCAAGGTCTAAGCACAGTGCCTTAGCCAGGATAAGCATTCAAGTAGCTTGACACTGGTGGCCCAGGTAGCTGTTACCATCTTATACCTGGGTGAGATTTTTTTTTCCATTTTATTCTTGCACATTTCTTCTGCTTTGTCTTCCTACCTGAAAAAGTACACTTAAGACAAAGACCAGTTTTTATTTCTTTTGTGTCACCTGCACTTACTAGTAAAATGACTATACCTAGTACTAGCAATATAAATATTATACCTATTTCTAACTAGTAGTTAGATACAAGAGTAGGAGTCAAATACTCTCGGCTCAATATTATAACCCCTTTGTACAGGTTTTCATGTTAGTGTATGAATAAGTTTGTCTAAGTTAACAAAATATTGTGAGCTAGATCAAATATTTATAAATAGAAGTTTATAATAGAAGTTAATCCAAGTAAAATAATAATAAAATTAAAGAATAAAGGACATGACCTTCTAGAATCATGCCTGAGCCACTGATTTATCATATAAACATACTTGATCAGTCAGAAAATTCTGTTTTGTTAAAGTATTTAGAAATAAAGCTACTGTCCTTGGACAATGCTGGAAAGAACAAGTAAGTGTTTTGCTCATGAAACAGAGGTTCAAAAATAAAAATTGATCCTTGATATCCTTAAGATATCAAGCAGTAAACCTCAATATTATATTATGGAAATTATTTTAAGAGAATCTGAGAATAGTGCTGATGTTTTCCTAATTTGCTTGCAAATTGAATACTGCTTTTTTTAAAAAATTAATTTATTTTATTTATTTTTGGCTCTGTTGGGTCTTTGTTGCTGTGCACGGGCTTTCTCTAGTTGCGATGAGCGGGGGCTACTCTTTGTTGCTGTGCGCAGGCTTCTTGTTGCCATGGCTTCTCTTGTTGCAGAGCACAGTCTCTAGGCGCGCGGGCTTCAGTAGTTGTGGCTCATGGGCTCTAGAGCACAGGCTCAGTAGTTGTGGCGCATGGGCTTAGTTGCTCCTCGGCATGTGGGATCTTCCGGGACCAGGGCTCAAACCTATGTCCTCTGCATTGGCAGGTGGATTCTTATCCACTGCACCACCAGGGAAGCCCCTGAATATTGCTTCTGAATTGGCTATACTCCAATGTAAAATAAAAAGTTAAAAAAAAATGAATACTGATTCTGACAAAATTCTCTCAGGGTGAAGTGATAGTAGGATAAATCCAATTGTTTGGCTTGAACTTAAAATCACAGGGGAGGAAAAGCTTAAAGAAACTTGAGATTCTCAGAATGCTTAAAAAGAACATAGCTTTGGAATGTTGGAAAAATCGAAATATTAAATTCTGATTATGTTTTCACCAAAAATCCCAAATGAGAAAGAATTGGGCAAAGCATCCAAATAAATCAATGTAGCTTCCCAGGGAGCTCAGCAGTTAAGAGAATATGCACAAACATAGTGAAAACAACTAAAAAAATTTATTTTGCTTAACTATCTATGTTTTTTTGACTAGGGAATTTGTAGTTTGTTTTTGCCTGAGGAGTTCTAAAAATTGCCAAGTAGCAAGATTTGGCTTGGTGTTTGATAAGTTGTTTCTGATTATTTTCTCGGTTTGAACAGTTCTCCACAAGAGGTGTCAAGTCATTGCAACAAGGAAATTCACCAGTCTATTGAGAGTATTAAAAACATATCATGGGGCTTCCCTGGTGGCGCAGTGGTTGAGAGTCCACCTGCCGATGCAGCGGACACGGGTTTGTGCCCCGGTCCGAGAAGCTCCCACATGCCGCGGAGCGGCTGGGCCCGTGAGCCATGGCTACTGAGCCATGGCTGCTGAGCCTGCGCGTCCGGAGCCTGTGCTCCGCAACGGGAGAGGAGCCCGCACCAAAAAAAAAAAAAAAAAAAAAAAAAAAAAAAAAAATATATATATATATATATATATATATATATATATATATCAGGCAAAGAACTCAACTTTTTAAGTTAAATTTGTTTTCAATTTGTTCTTAGTGTACCTAGGTATATGTAGGGGCATAATTTCTACTAAGATATATCTCAGTATAGTGTATGATTTCTGTTGAATCGTGTCCCAAACTCACCAGAAAGGGAAAATGTGTCTGTGGGTAAGAGGACGTCCTATAGACCAGTGCTTCTCAAATTTTAATGCCCATCCAAATCAGCTGGGGATCTTGTTAATATGTAGATCCTGGGAATTCCCTGGCGGTACAGTGGTTAAGACTCAGAGCTTTCACTGCTGGCGCCCAGGTTCAATACCTGGTTGGGGACCTGAAATCCTACAAGCCATGTGGCACGGCCAAAAAAGAAAAGCAGATCCTGATTCCATAGGTTTGAGGTGGAAGTTCTTCATTTTGATCGTTGCTTGGTGATGCTGATGGCGTGATGGCACTGGGTCTTGGACTATACTTTGAATAGAAAGGCTGTAGACTAACCAGTTCCCTAAAGAACAAAGAGGGAGCAGAAATGTTCACTCCAGAGTCAGGGTACTGTGTACTGTGTGGTTCAGCCAGGGAGCACAGGGCCTCTTCCTGTTTGCCAGCCTGGTGGCCTAAGTTAATGAATAGAAGGAAAGGCATTTCTTGACGTCCATGGTAGACAGGACAACAGCAGTTCCTGTCTTTCATGCCATCTCCTTCAGAGGACAAAGCCTCCTTGTCTGCAGCTAGGCTGCCATTACAGCTACTCTGAAATGGAAAGGAAGGAATAAGCCATGAGGGTGAATGGGTCAAAATGATGCAAAAGTGGAAAGAAGTAAGGAGAAGCCAGAAAAAAAGAACAAGACTAGTATATCCAGGAACGCTGAAAGGAATATTCTTTTCTCTTTCATTAGTTATTCATTTTAATTTATTCTAAATAGTTTGCCCTGGTGTCCGGTGTAACAAGATAGAATGACCTCACACACAGGGCTCATTTTAACAACAAAATATCTCCATGGGGCAGTTTGATGATGTTGGACACATAAAACCAGAGGTAATTCATCCCTCTAAATGCTTAAACTCCTCCAGAAAAATTAAAAGACAGTCTTCATCCCCAATAAAAATAAAACAAAGAAGTGTCCTTCAGATCTTATTGCTTGGTGACTTTATGCATTGGAATAGAAACACTATTGCCTTTTGGGAGGTTGACCTCAGCTGTTTTTCAACCATTTGAAGAATAAGAACTCTAATTTTTGTGCCAGTACTCAAAGCAAAGCTTTCTCAGGTGGATGAACAACAGCTGTAGCTGGCTTGTCATGGAAATTGCACCACCTTAAAATCACCAGGAGAACTGGGCTGAGTCTCTGCTCTGACCCTTACTACAGGATCACACTGGTCACACTACACATTCACACACAGTGTGTTCCCTGGAAATTCCTGGTGTTCCCTGAAAATGTGCAATGCATGCTAGGGAGGGATTCTGGGCTGCCAAGACTTGCTTGATTGCTGCGCTAGAATTAGATAGAACAAGTAAGAACAAGTCCAAGATTCAATCATATTCTCTCTTTCTCTCTCCCCCAACTATTTTGTCATGTTATTTTATGAACTTTACATAAGACAGACAGGTAATTGTTGAGTGGATTTTTTTGTGGTCTAGTCTCTATCCTACTACCCTGAACGTATCCCAAACAGCAATGCGATTTTCCCTGCTCCTTTCTGTGGTCACTAACCTGATCTGCCCTCTCCTAGGGACACTGTAACCAGATGGCCCAGGTGTCTTAAGACTCCCTTTCAAATAGTCTATCCAGTTTCATTCTGTGCCACAGCCAGTGTGTCTTTTCCTCCACACCCTCTCACATTAAAATTCATAGTTGAGGGCTTCCCTGGTGGCGCAGTGGTTGAGAGTCCGCCTGCCGATGCAGGGGACACGGGTTTGTGCCCCGGTCCGGGAAGATCCCACATGCCGCGGAGTGGCTGGGCCCGTGAGCCATGGCTGCTGAGCCTGCACGTCGGGAGCCTGTGCTCCGCAACAGGAGAGGCCACAACAGTGAGAGGCCTGCATACTGCAAAAAAAAAAAAAAAATTCATAGTTGATTGTCTAATTTTCACAGGAAAATTTTCATGATGGCTAATTTACATCTAGAATTTACCTTGCTAATGATTCCTTTTGTCCTTTCATCCTACACACCCCTGCCATATTATTCTTCTAAAAGTTCTGCTGTCATCATGTCATTCCACACCTTAAGCATTTACAGGTGACATCTAACATATACAGCCCAAACTCCAGAGTGCAGTACCTACCCTCCCTCCCATACTCCCAATCCCAAACTGTTTCCACAACAAGCTGGCTACAGCTTCTTTTTAACTTTATCATTCACTATTCTTCTTCTCTGTATCCAACCAAATTAGTCGGCTATCCTCTAAATCCAGAATAGTCTTATCAACCAACTGGTCTTCTTTCTTTTACCATTTCCCTCTCCTGAGATGTTTTCCTGCTCCTTTCTATTATTTCAGTCGTACGATTGTACACATGAACTCCTAACAAACACATATCATACCTTAAAGGCAGTGGTGATATTCAAGATATCAATAACTGATCAGTATGGACATTGAACCAACAGAAGAGCTCTAACCAGAAGATCTTTCTGGGATAGGCATTAATCCTACAGTTACTGGATCCTAGAAGGTGGCGGTGGGGGGAGTGCTGGGAATTCCTCATGGAGATACGGCCAGGGCAGTAGAGGCACTGGGGTGGGCTTGGGGGAAGACTGCAACCAACTGGCACAGAAATATTTCATTATTTAACATCTGATATGAACACCCAGAGTACAGTGGCTGAACACCAGTGTCAGACTTTGCTGCTACATCTCCAGGCTCAAGTTCAGCTCCTGTCCAACAACCACAGGAGTAGTGACCTCTCCCTCTCTAAATTATTTTAGCATGTTTTGCCCATACCATTTACTAGGTACATTCATACCTTGCATTGTTAATTGTCTTTTTGGGGACTATTGTGCAATTCATCCCCAAAAGATGGCAATCTTTTCCAAAACAAGAGTTGTACTGTATCTTTGTCTCTCCCTAAATGTCAAATATAGTGCCTTTCTTGGGCAATTACTTATCCTATATTTATTATTGAAAATCGATTGAATGAGTAACTGAGAACCAATATACCATATAATGTGGTCATTTCAAATGACCTCACTTAGAGAGTGAGGGAGTTACAGACATCTTTGAGACTCTGATAAGAGCTAGAGACTTTCTTCTCAGAAATATCCATAGCAACACGAAATTGTGCATACAATTTCAGGTGTCTTACATATCCCCTAAAGCCATTCATAGATTCCTGGGAGTCCATGGAATCTAGGTTAAGGACCCTGGTTTAAAAGGAATGTTATAGAACCAGAACATCAACCTAAAGAATCAACTGGGTTTTGTTTTGCTTTGTTTTTGCATCTTCTAAGTACATGTATTCACTCCATGAAGGAAATGGCCCTTATACAGGTGTACAGTGATGTCACATGTTTCCATATAACAGAGCTTGCTTAAATTCACAGCCAGACTGCGTTTCACCCGATGTGCATTCTAAGTAAAGCCGGTTAATTATGGCTGTGAGCAGGCCCAGGACTTGAAGTTTTCAAAACTTTACTTCTTTTATCAGCACTCTTGATTTTATAAACGATGAAGCCCATCAACGCCATTCCTACCCAGATCTCCTGGTAAACTTGAGTACAGTAGGGCTTCGTGAGGGATCCAAACATTTTTAATAAGGTTTTTTGTTTTTTGGGTTTTTTTGCGGTACGCGGGCCTCTCACTGTTGTGGCCTCTCCCATTGCGGAGCACAGGCTCCGGACGCGCAGGCTCAGTGGCCATGGCTCACGGGCACAGCCGCTCCGTGGCATGTGGGATCTTCCCGGACTGGGGCACGAACCCATGTCCCCTGCATTGGCAGGCGGACTCAACCACTGTGCTACCAGGGAAGCCCTTAACTTGGGTATTAAGTTAAGAGACTTAACTTGGGTGTTACATTGGTATTCCAGTGAGAGGGCTATTTAGAAGATCTCAACCTAATTCACCTCTTGGATCATGGTGTCTCAGTGCTATGCCCTTGCCTCTACCTGGAAGGCAGAAGAGCAGCAGGACCCACAGGCTTGCCGTAGTGGTCTAGTCTCCCCCAGGAATATGGTACTTCTGACTAAGGTTTCAGCTAAAGTGTACTCATTATCAGTTATACTCGTAGATGTCAGATGACAAATGCTGGTAACAATCTGGAGTGGGACCATCTTTGGTTGAATTCATTAACAGGTACCACATGCCAAAGTGTGGCTGACTAAGGGGGAAAGGGACAAGTGAAGAGGCAAGATCACTTTGCCTTAGACAGAACTTTGTTCATCAGGGAAAGCAATCTTGGCACATAAACTAAAGTGCAGACATGAGGCATAAAGTAGTGAGATCATCGTCACTAAAACTCTGTGTGGAATTCGCTCCCACCGAGGTACGCACCACGACTCAAAGAGATGGGACTTCCATCAACTCCCCAAGGCAGTTAACTAGCCTCCTGTAATAAATTTCTTTCTGGAAGAAAGAAGAGCTCTTATTTACAAGGGAAGCTGCCTGCTATGGTAGAGAAATGAGAGTCTAGAAAAATTACATTGTCTCATATTTCATACTGATTTGCTTCACTTCTTGGGAAAAAGTAGAAAATCTTTTATATACTATTAATCTTTGGATTTTGGTTCCTATGTCAGAAACTTCTTCTGTAGTGGAGCTCACTACTACTACAAACACATTAGACGTGGATAGTGAAGAGAACCTCAAAAGCCAATAATATGGAAGAATAGGTCAACAAATGCTAATTAAAATTAGAGCCAACTGGGAGGGATAAATTGGGAGACCGGAATTGACACATATACACTACTATGTATAGAATAGATAACTAATAAGAATATACTGAATAGCACAGGGAACTCTATTCAATACTCTGTAATGTTACGTCCCTGGTGGTGCAGTGGTTAAGAATCCGCCTGCCAATGCAGGGGACACGGGTTTGATCCCTGATCAGGGAAGATCCCACATGCCATGGAGCAACTAAGCCCACGCACCGCAACTACTGAAGCCCGCACACCTAGAGCCCATGCTCCGCAACAAAAGAAGCCACCGCAATGAGAAGCCCGCGCACCACAATGAAGAGTAGCCCCGGCTCGCCACAGCTAGAGAAAGCCCACATGCAGCAACAAAGACCCAACGCAGCCAAAAATAAATAGATAAATAAAATTAAAAAAAATATATATATATATATAAAATACTCTGTAATGACCTATATGGGAAAGGAATCTAAAAAAAGAGTGGATATATGTGTACGTATAACTGACTCACTTTGCTGTACAGCAGAAACTAACATGTTATAAATCAACTATACTCCAACAAAAAAAAATTAATTAGAAAAAAATAAATATTGGGACCAACTCAAAAAATAAGTTAAAAAAAAGTTTTAATTCACACACACAAAAAGATGTCCATCAACAGATGAATGGATTAAGAAGATGTGGTACATATATACAATGGGATACTACTTGGCCATAAAAAAGAACGAAATAATACCATTTGCAGCAACTTGGATGGAACTAGAGATGATCATACTAAGTGAAATAAGTCAGAAAGAGGAAGACAAATACCATATGATATCACTTATGTGTGGACTCTAAAATATAACACAAATGAACTTATCTACAAAACAGAAACAGACATAGAGAACAGACTTGTGGTTGCCAAGGGGACCCAGTGGGGAAGGGATGGAGTGGGAGTTTGGGGTCAGCAGATGCAAACTATTATATATGGAATGGATAACAACAAGGTCCTCCTGTATAGCACAGGGAAATATATTTAATATCCTGTGATAAACCATAATGGAAAAGAATATATAAAAAAAGTTTATATATGTATAACTGAATCACTTTGCTGTACAGCAGAAATTAACACACGCTGTAAATCAACCATACTTCGATAAAAAATAAACTAAAAAAAATTAGAGTCAACCTATGCTTTTCTGGCCATAGACCAAAGTAATATTACTGAGAAGCACAATAAACAGTAGATATTTTCCAAGAACTGTTGGGAGAAATTACATCAATTCTCTGGACACACGTAGAAGAGAGGATGTGCGATAGAAGAGGCTGTGACTCAGCAGCAGCCCTACTTTTCATCTGCTTTGACAACTGTGATGAGATATTGAGGTGTCTGAAAAGAAAAGATGAATTCTCTCTACAGCATTCTGCAGTGCCCTGCACCACATGTGGGTGTATTCTCACCGAAAATACTGTGATGATAACGTACGATTCAGGGGTGCTCGGGTGGTGCAGGAAAAGAGCATCAGGAGAAGCAATTTCCCTGCTTTGGGCAGCTAATTTACAACAGGCTCTCAAATCCAAGTTACAGGAAGCAAGGAGTTGGGGTGAGGAGGGTGGGATGGTGGGGGGAGCAAAGAGTTACTTGACTATCTTCTGCTGTTTCTTGATTTATGGCAATCCCTGTGTGTGAGTGAAACACACAACTCCTCTCCAACCATCTGTCTTGGTTATTGGGCACAGAGTGGAAGTAGTATTAAGCCTACCGTTTTAGCACTTTTGTCCACTCTCTCCACCAAACGGACATCTGGCCATTGCGGGAAGAGCGATTACGGTGATGCCTTGTACACAGAAGTGACCTGCGAATACTTGTTGAATAACGTAATATGAACCAACTTATGGCCTTGACCTCACTCTTTACCTATTTACTCCACAGCCCTGGCCCTAAGATGCCCTGCTCCTTGGGAGAACAGCAGCTATGTCTGAGAAGAAAAAAAAACAACTGAAAGAATTCTAGGCTGTCAAAATCTGGAAATGTTGGGAAACTTTCAAGTGAAACAGTAGTAACTTTTCCAGGCCCAAAAAGTAGGAGAAGGCCTTAACTGTGGGTTACAGGTTTATCATTAGAAAATGTTTAGTAAGATGAATGGATAAACGAAATGCAGTATATACAGACAATGGAATGTTATTTAATTTTAAAAAGGAAGTAAATTCTGACATAAGCTACAACATGGATGAACCTTGAGGACATTATGCGAGGTGAAATAAGCCAGGCAAAAATGGACAAATATTGTATGATTCCACTTATATGAGGTACCGAGAGTACTCAAATTCATAGAGACAGAAAGTAGAATCATGGTTGCCAGGGACTGGGGGATGGGAGAAATGGAGAGTTATTGTTTGATGGGTACAGAATTTCAGTTTGGGATGATGAAAGAGTCCTAGAGATGGATGGTGGTGACGGTTGCACAGCAATGTGAATGTACTTGATGCCAGTGAAATGTATGTTTAAAATGGTTAATGGCAAATCCTACTTATATGTATTTTACCACAATTAAAAATAAAAACTGTAGTCCTATTTGCATGTGAGTTTTTGTATAACATTGTAAAATGATGTGAGTAAAATCAATCACTGTTTTACTGTTTTCAGATTGATGGGAAAAAAGAAGACTGATTTGTGTATCTAGCATTAAACTCCCCCTTATTGGGAAGTGAGCTCAAGTTATTTCATATGGGAACTCAAGAAAGAGAAGGCTCAGAAAGTTGTTCATTCCGTGGAAAAGTAAATAAAAGAGGAGGAGGAAAAGAGAGAAGAGGAAGAAAATGACTCCTGACCTTAGCAATCTTCTTTTGTGCAAATTCACTCCCACAAGTTTCCACACACATAGACTGCATACCCAGCTTTGGATCCAAGATATAAATGCAACCAGGTTGAAATCTGACTTTCCAATCTAATTCCCAGAACTCCCTTACACTAGCTTACGTCAGCCATTTCAGTCTGGTTCGGCTTAGAAATTCCTGTCTCCTGTCTTCATTCACAGAATCTCAGAGTTGGAGAATTCAGAGGTCATGCGATCCAACTGTCAGCCAGATGCTTGACTCCTCTCTATACAACTGTTCCTTCAGTAGGGCTGGCATCTTACTTACTTGACCTTTCACTCATTTTTTTCAGCTGGGCTCATAGAATAATTTTACAAAAAAAACTACTTTCAGGAAAAAGAGGGAAAAGAAGAAATAAGCATACTCTAAACTAAAAGTCAGGTTTTTCTCACTTATTAATTTTATCTTAAAACAATATTAAAATCCAAATTACAAAACATTAAGTCTACAGTGATGCCATTTTTGTCCCCTCCCAAATATGTGTGTGTATACATAGAAAAAAATTCCCTACAGAAATATATAAAGTTTCTATGCAAGTAAAGTCATGGGTGCTCTTTATTTTCTACCTTTATTTGTATCTTCTAATTTTTATTCAATTAAGGTTTATTTTTTCTTCAATAAATGAGGAAAGTATCTATAAAGTATGTTTATTCTCACAAATGAACAGAATTGAAGTGGCGATTAGTTATCTAATGATACAAAACAGAACAAAAACCATGAATTAATTTTGAAATGTACCTGGGAGAATTTGGTCTAATCAAAACAAATGGAGTGAAGGAATTGGTGATGGCCTCCTGCTTCCAAGGACAGAGAGATTAGTATTAACAGGATCAAAACTAAACCACAATACAAAAATTTGATATTGAAGATAACAGAGCACAAAGTGCTGAGGTATCATCTGAGACAACTGTCATTTTTCTCTTTGCTTGAGTCTCCACCCCGCTCCTTTATTCAATACATGTTGAACTTCTTTAGGGTTTGTTGTATGTCAAGCATGGTGCTAAGCCTTGAGTAGGAATTCAGAGATGACTAAGACACGATCCTTGCCCTCAAGGCACTCACACTTTTCCTATTTGGCTAGAAAAGTGCTCCAGTAGGCAACCTGATGTTTTTCTTAGAAGGTGTTTTCAAAAATACTTTGGTTACCCAAGTCCCACTGTCTCTCCACACCTCACAGTCACTGATGCCCCGAAAGGAAAAGCCTAGGAGCTCTTTTTGTGTTGGAATCTTTAACTTCTGATATTGCTGGCATGGGTAGATCCCATGTACCTCCTGCTGATCTGCTTGGTGTCCTGGACTTATTAAATATTGGTAGCCAGGGCACTCCCTTCCTCAAGGAAAGACTCAGTGTTTCCATAGACATCCTCCATCCAAGGACACACTCTTTTCCACCTTTACATTCTGTTCAATAGCCATAAGCAAGATCTTTGAGTCTCCTTCTACACGCTTTTCTCTCATGATGAATACAAGAAAGAACTGGTAACAAAAGTGAATAAAGGACTTGGATTCATCAAATTATGCTTGAAAGCTCTTAGCCTCTCATTCTGCTCATCAAATTCAAGAGCAAACCTCCAAACCACAACATCCCCAAATCAGCACACTTCTTCCCCTTCTTTATGGCTACCACCACTGCCTATGCCACCATCCCATCTCTCTCCCTGGACATCTGCAGTGGCCTCCTTACATGACTTCCTGCTTTCCCTCTTAACCCACCACGAGTTATTCTCTGAAGAGACTCCAAAGGAATATTTTTAAAACATAGATTAAATCATGGCATCTCCTACCAGTAGCTTCCTACTGCACATAGACTAAATTCCACACTCTTGAAGTGGCTTCCATAACCACATAGTACTGACCATTGCATGCTTTTCCCCTCTCATTAAGCTCCATCACCTTGGTCTCCTTTCTGTTCCTGGAGAACAGGCCAAGTTCATTCTTGCCCCAGAGCTTTTTCTCCAGCCTTTCAATCTATCTGGCACACTTAGCCACTTATTTCTGCATGGCTGGCTCCTTCACATCATTCAAATCTAAGCTTTAATTTCACCACCTCCTGAGGACCTTCTTTTCTAGAAGCTCCTCAGTCTTTCTCTATCATATCATCTTGCTGTGTCTCTGCAAAGCACTTATCATTATCTGATGATGTTCTCGTTTATTTTGCTTTATTAATCTGTCACAGTCACTAGAATGTAAGTTCCACAAAAGCAGTGACTTTTTATGTCTCATTCATTACTATGTTGGGATTGATGTCTGGGACAAAGAAGACATGAAACAAATAAGTGTTGAATAAATTTGCTAAATGTGTGAGAGAAGGTGACTGTCACTCCAGAATTGGTGAGCTTAATCTTATATCCATTACACAGGCTCATTCACTCATTCACTTATTCAAAACCATTTATTGAATTAATTATATACCAGGTACTATTTCAGAAAACAAAGACAAATATAACTAAATTCTTACCCTCCTGTACTTAGATTTCCTCTACTCAAGAGTGGAGAATATAGCCAAGAAAAGATTTGTAATATGCTATCCTAAGTGTTATATTAAAAATGTTCATAGAATGGTTGGGGATGGCTACACAGGGAAGATGAGGTTTCACCTGTCACCTTGAAGAATGAATTCACCAAATGTGTTTTGGAGAGAAGAGGCAAAAGACACAGAGAGTTGAGAAAGAAGATGACACCTTCAGGCAGGGTGGAAAATATAGGCTACCATCAAATTATGGAGTTTAAACTTTATTCTGGAGGATTTTAGGAAAGGGAGGACACTCTCTGGCTTGCATGTAAAATGACCATTCTTGCAGCAGAGTAACAAACAAATGAAAGGGGGAAATATGGCAGAATACAGAAGAGTCAGATGATGACAACTGGACTAAAGTAGGAACTGAGAGAATGGAGAGGAAAGGGTGGATTCCAGGGATATTTAGGGAGCAGAAGTAGGAGGACTTGGTGATCAATTAGAGATTTTCAGGCTATGAGGTCTCTGAGAATACAGGATTGATAGACACAGTTATATCCCCTGGCACAAAGTATCTGATTTCATAATAAATGAATGGATGAATGAATAAAAAAGGAAAAGTCTAAAGTCAGTCCCAGTTTCCAGTGTGGACATCTGGTATTACTGATACCATTACCAATATATGGGCAGGCTTAGAAAGAGGAAGATAAATTCATTTAGGAAATAGTGGATGTGTGGCATCTGCTAGCAAGTTGTGGCTGTCCACATTTCTGCATTCTGCTTGCATATAAAACAGTTCCTTTTTTAGTTCCTTTCTATTTTACAACACCTTTTTATCCAAAGCTAAAAGAAGCCATTTGCACCTCCCATGTTCTCATCAGCCAGCTCCAATTTACTAGGTCCATTTTCTAATTTACGAGTTAAAGAAGGTGACAGTGTCACTAATTTTTCCACTACTACGTTATACCAGTTGCCCTTTTTGAAGCCTTAATAACAATTACCCTCACTGGTCTTCCAGCTTCTACTAACAGTCTCCTTGTCACCTTTTTAGCCTCTGCCTACTGCCTGACCCCAAAACTACTATTTTAGGTTTTTGTTGCAGCAGCAGCCAGATTCCTGTTTCAGTTATCTATTGCCGCATAGCAAAATACCCTAAACCACCTTATTATTGTTTAGGGACTTTAAAACAATAATAATTTATTATTTCTTATCATTCTGCAGTTTGGCCTTCTAGATGGTTTTGCCAGTCTCACCTAGACTCTGGGCTGCTGGTCATATGACTCCTTCCAAGTGGAAGTCAGGCTGGCCTGGAAAGTCCAAGATGGCCTTACGACATTTCTGAAAATGTCATGCTGTCTGTCGGCTGAGGAACTTCGTTTTTCCTGTGTGAGGTCCCACATTCTCTAGTAAGCTAAACTGGGCTTCTTCACAGCATGATGATCAAGGCCAACCCAGGTCCCAGATAGTGGAGAAATAGGCTCATTTCCTGAGTAGTGATTGCAAGGTCACATTACACAGGGACACAGACACAGAGAGGCATGATTCATTGAAGGTCATTATTATAATACTCTATTACATTCTTTCAGCCCTATGTAAAATAGGCAATTGCTGCGTCTGTCATGATTGAGAAGTTGGTCACAGCAGCCAGCCCCAAAACAACACTGCTCCTGCTTAGTTTTATGCCAGTAAAATGGATGATCTATGTCCTGCCTCTTTTACCAAGTAACTCATTTCTGTGCCAGTGTCATGTGATATATCTGATTGGCATAATTAACATCTGTACCCAGCAGCAAGGAAGCTGGAAATTATGTTTTTAGATTCTTCATTAAGATGGAAAGATTTCTACAGTAGGTAACTATCAAAATATGAAGAAGGTATTCAAAAGATTCCAATTAGTCACAAATGACAGATGTCTGCTACCTACCAAATCCTTCAGTAAAGTGTAAAAACCTTTTATGATCTTAAGTGGTGGTGTTGTGGAAAATAAAGGAAAAGAGCGGTAATTGAAATTGAGGCTTATCACACATTTACCTGATGCTCAATCAGAGGGAATAACACACTGTTGAAATCTGTGCCCAAGAAGCCCAGAAAATGGCAGCAAAGTGGTCCATGTGCAACTTGGAGCAGCAGAGAGTACAGGATTCCAGACTAACAACATACTAGAGAAAGGTGACCCATGTTAAAAAATAATTTTTATAAAGGATACAGTCATAACTCTCAATAAAATATAAAATGAACACATACTTCATTTAACTCATTAATCAGGAATACAGTAAAATGTTAACAAACAAAAATACTAGGGATTTTTTCTGGTGGTCCAGTGGTTAGGACTCCGTGTTTTCCCTGCCGTGGGCCCGGGTTCAATCCCTGGTCAGATACTAAGATCCTGAAAGCTGCGTGACACAGCCAAAAAAAAGAAAGAAAATCTAACTAAAAACAGTTCAAAGGCTAATCCAAGGAGCAGACACAGATACAGGCAATCAGCAATGCTGAAATTAGTTAACTAATAGACACAAAACTGACCAATAGCCACAGGACAGAAACTAATTGTATCTCCATTGGACAACTTTATTTACATCTGTATGGACAAGAATAGTTTGCAGTACTGTCAGTTTTATTTAATTTACAAAGTTGTGAAATAGCTCAAAGATAATGAAAGGCAAAAATATCTATAAAGTCTGTTAACTTAGAGGGTACAATATACAATGCCTAATTTTCCATTGAAAATGCCACCAGTAAACTTTTGCTCACTTTAAAGTTTTTCACAATTTTTTCTGACCTTTTAAAGGGAGAGAAAAATTGATTCTTGAGCTACATTGATCCACGTTTGCCTGTCATTTGCACAATTAAACATATTAAGAAAAAAACAGGGAATTCCATTTCAAATTAAAATTTACAAAGTCTTGAGAGACATTGCTTCTACTCTACTGGTAAGAACAAGATATTAGTCAGAAAATCACAGTTTTAAAGAAAAGTATCAGAACACCTGAAATTACTATAATGTTGTATGTCAATTACACTTCAATTAAAATACGTATTTATCAGAGAACTAAGAACACCCTCCCCTCAAAAAAAAAAAAAACCTTAAGTTAACTAAATTGTAGAAAGTGATAAGCCCATTCTAGAAAAGATGAGACCCACAGCTGCTTTAATTACTAGCAGACCAGAGGGAGAAGGAGAAATCCACAGATCAGATTGATTCAGTCAACCAGACTAGTAGCCTAACAGAGGAAACAATACAATTTACCTCAGACTCTACACAAAATGTTTGGCATACAATAAAAAAATTACAAGACACATAAAGAAGCAAGATGTGGGCTTCCACGGTGGTGCAGTGGTTGAGAGTCCGCCTGCTGATGCAGGGGACACGGGTTCGTGCCCCGGTCCGGGAAGATCCCACATGCTGCGGAGCAACTGGGCCCGTGAGCCATGGCCGCTGAGCCTGCGCGTCCGGAGCCTGTGCTCCGCAACGGGAGAGGCCACAACAGTGAGAGGCCCGCGTACCGCAAA
>NW_006769306.1:2199722-2218996 GCF_000442215.2 Lipotes vexillifer
CGTCCCACAAAAAAAAAAAAAAAAAAAGAAGCAAGATGTGACCCAAGGAAGGTCAAGAATGTAGTCAACAGAGCAAACTCAAAGTTGAAACTACAGACCAGAGACAGAAACTTTAAGGTAACTGTGTTAAACATGTTCAGTGATTTGGTGGACAAGTTAGATAGTATGCATGAATAATGGATAATTTCTTCAGAGATGGGACCTATAAAAAAGAACCTATTGTACAGGACTTCCCTGGTGGTCCAGTGATTAAGAATCCGCTTTCCAATGCAAGGGACGCGGGTTCGATCCCTGGCTGGGGAACTAAGATCCCACATGCCGCGGGGCAACTAAGCCCACACGCTTTAGAGCCCATGCACCACAACTAGAGAGCCTCGTGTGCTGCAACTACTGAGACCGTGTACTCTGGAGCCCATGCACCACAACTAGAGAATCTTCACACTGCAACTACTGAGCCATTGCGCTATAGAGCCTGTGCGCCACAAGCAGAGAAGCCCATACACCGCGACGAAAGATCCTGCATGCTGCAACTAAGACCCGACGCAGCCAGCTAAATAAAGAACTTATTGTAAACACCTGAAATAAAAAATATGAAATATCAACTTGATGGGCTCAAGAGAAGTCTGCACATAGCAGAGGAAAGGATCAACTCAAATACAGGTGAAAACACAAAAAGAAAAAAGAGCAAACAAAATGGAACAGTGAATCCTAGAGTCTTTGGGCAGCAACAGATGGTCTAACATATATGTATTGTATCCCCATAAGAAAGGGAGAAAGAATGGGGGAAAAGAAGTATATGAGGAGATAGTGGTCAAGAATTTTCTAAGGAGAGCCTGGGTTGGTGAACACGTGGAGATTCATGGAGCGTGGACCCCTGGCGAGAGCCTGGAAGTCTCTTGCACCTTCCCACATACTTTGTCCTATGCATCTCTATCATCTGGCTATTCCTGAGTTATATCCTTTTAAAATTAACTGGTAATCTTATTACGTTTACAATATTGGCTATGGAGACAAAACTCCCCTAACTTGGCTGGGAAGATTGCTTTCCAGAGGCATTGCATTCCTTGGTATTTCTTTCTTTGCACTTCCTGCCAGCAGTCTTGGCTCAGGTTTTGCACTAAAGTACAAGAATAGCATGACCAAAAGCACTTTGAGAAAAGAAGGAACTTAGCTGCCAACCTTATTCAGAACCAAGTTTTTCAACCTGTGAATGCAGAAGTTATCATGGGTTTCTTGAATCCATTCAGGCACCAAGTCCTGTCTACATATAGAAATGACAATACATCTAACACATATCTAGACTACTTGCTCTCAGGGGAATGGAGATACTGTTGTCATAAATAAAGTTCAAATTTATTTAAAATCCTTAAAAAATATTTTTTCTAAAATTAATTTTTAAAAAGACCCCACAGATCCAAGAAACTCAGTAAAACTTAACATGATAAATACAAAGAAAACACACCTAAGAACATTATTGTCCAATTGCTGGAAACAAAATAAAACAAAAAACCATAACAAAACAAAAGAAAAAAACAAGAAGATCTTAAAAACAAAGTAGAAACAAAGACACCATCTACAGGGGAACAAAATATGAATTATGACTGATTTCTTATCAAAAACAATAAGGGCCAGAAGACAATGGAATAGCATCTTTAAAATGCGGAGGGAAGGAAAACTTTCAATCCAGAATTCAAAATATACAAAAATGAAGTCAAAATAAAGCAGACAAAGGCTGATAGAATTTGTGTCCAATAGATTTGCACTATAAGAAATGCTAAGAGAAATTACTCAGTCTAAAAGCTGAGGAAAAATTCCAGATGGAATCCTGGATCTCCAAGATAGAATTTAGAGCACCAGAAACAATAAATATCTAGGCAAATATAAAATGCCATTTTAAATTAAATATATTGCTATTATACTTGCTATAAATTATATCTATATCCCATGATATATTGCTATACTTTTTGCTTTAAATATATGTAAAGCAATATATCATTGTTATTCTTTTTGCTTTAAATATACTTTACATATATTTAAAGCAAAAAGTAAAGCAATATATTGTAGAAGTAACACATATAACAATAAAAGCACAAAAGACAGGGATAGTAAATAGAATTACACAGTTGTAAAATTCCCCCATTGTTGGTTAAACAGTAAAATATTATTTGAAGTTAGAGGTAAATTAAAAACGAATATTTTAATCTCTAGAGCAACCACTAAAAAATAACACTAAAGAGGTGTAGCTAAAAATGTTAACAGATTAGAAAGAATGAAATATTAAATACTAATTGATATCACCCAAAAGAAGGCAAAAAAAAGAGAAAGAGAGAAACATAAAATAACTAAAACAAATAGAAACTAAATGATGAAATGGTAGACTTAAACCCAACCATATCAATAATTATATTAAGTTCAAATGGACTAAACATGCCAATTAAAAGCTAGAGATTGTCAGACGAGGGTGGCAGGGGGCAGAGGAGGTGGAAGGAAACCCAACTCTATGCTATTTACAAGAAACACATTTTAAATAAAACATATTCACAAAAAGTCTACAAGAATAATCATAGCAGTCTTATTCATAATAGTCTCCAAATTGGAAACAACCTAAATGCCTATTGAAACAGTTACCCACTGCTGCATAACAAGTTACCTGAAAATTCAGTGGATTAAAACAACATTTATTATCTCACAGTTTCTGTGGATAAAGAATCTCACCAAAAAGAAGTCGTCTTTTCTCTTACAAGGCTTCAATGAAGGTGTTGATTTGGGCTGCCATCATCTCAAGGCTTGACCTGGGGAAGGATCCATGTCCAAGCTTATTCTCATGGTTGTTGGCAAGATTCAGTTCCTCACAGGCTGTTGGAATGACAGCCAGAGTTCCTCACTGGCTGCTGGTGGGAGGTCTCCCTCAGTTCCTTGCCATGTAGACTTCTCCACAGGGTAGCTTACAACATGGCAGCTTGCTTCTTTAAAGCAAGCAAGCAAGAAAAACTAGAGAGAGACATGGAAGTCAAGTCCTTTATACCCAACTCTTAGAAGCAACATTCCATCACATTTGCTATATTCTTTTCATTAGAAGAAAGTCATGAGGTCCAACCCACACTTGAAGGGAGGGGATTCCACAAGACTATGAATATCAAGACGTGAGGATCACTGGGAACCATGCCAGAAGCTGCCTACCACATCTATCCATGGAAAACAGAGTAAAAAAAAATTTTATTGGAGTATAATTGCTTTACAATGCTGTGTTAGTTTCTACTGTACAATGAAGTGAATCAGCTGTATGTATACATATAGCCCCTCCCTCTTGGACCTCCTCTCCCCCCACCCCACCCATCTAGGTCATCACAGAGCACCAAGCTGAGCTCCCTGTGCTATACAGCAGGTTCCCACTAGCTATCTACTTTACACATGGTAGTGCATTTATGTCAAAACTAATTTCCCAATTCTTCCCACCCTCCCCTTTCCCATGTCCACATGTCCATTCTCTTCATCTGCATTTCTATTCTTGCCCTGCAAATAGGTTCATCTCTACCATTTTTCTAGATTCCACATATATGCATTAATACACAGTATTTGTTTTTCTCTTTCTGACTTACTTCACTCTGTATGACAGGCTCTAGGTCCATCCACACCTCTACAAATGACCCAATTTCATTTCTTTTTATGGCTGAGTAATATTTCATTATATATATGTACCATGTCTTCTTTATCCATTCATCTGTTGATGGACACTTAGCTTGCTTCCATGTCCTGGCTATTGTAAATAGTGCTTCAATGAACATTGGGGTACATGTGTCTTTTTGAATTACAGTTTTCTCAGAGTATATGCCTAGTAGTGGGATTGCTGGGTCATGTGGTAGTTCTATTTTTAGCTTTTTAAAGAACCTCCATACTGTTCTCCACAGTGGCTGTATCGATTTACATTCCCACCAACATTACAGGAGGGTTCCCTTTTCTCCACACCCTCTCCAGCATTTATTGTTTGTAGATTTTTTGATGATGGCCATTCTGACCAGTGTGAGGTGATACCTTACTGTAGTTTTGATTTGCATTTCTCTAATGATTAGTGATATTGAGCATCTTTTCATGTGTTTGTTGGCAATCTGTATGTCTTCTTTGGTAAAATGTCTATTTAGGTCTTCCACCCATGTTTTGATTGCTTTTTTGATATTGCGCTGCATGAGCTGTTTGTATATTTTGGAGATTAATCTTTTGTCCGTTGTTTCATTTGCAAATATTTTCTCCCATTCTGAGGGCTGTCTTTTCATCTTGTTTATGGTTTTCTTTGCTGTGCAAAAGATTTTAAGTTTAATTAGGTCCCATTTGCTTATTTTTGTTTTTATTTTCATTACTCTAGGAGGTGGGTCATAAAAAATCTTGCTGTGATTTATGTCAAAGAATGGTTTTCTCTAAGAGTTTTATAGTGTCTAGTCTTACATTTAGGTCTTTAATTCATTTTGAGTTTATTTTTGTGTTAGGTAGTGTTCTAATTTCATTCTTTTACATGTAGTTGTCCAGTTTTCCCAGCACTATTTATTGAAGAGGCTGCCTTTTCTCCACTGAATATTCTTGCCTCCTTTGTCACAGATTAGGTGACCATAGAAGAGTGGGTTTATCTCTGGGCTTTCTATACTGTACCATTGATCTATATTTCTGTTTCTGTGCCAGTACCATATTGTCTTTTTTTTTTTAATTTATTTATTTGGCTGTGCCAGGTCTTAGTTGCAGCACATGGGATCTTTTAGTTGTGGCATGTGGACTCTTAGTTGTGCGTGCATGTGGGATCCAGTTCCCTGACTAGGGATCAAATCTGGGCCCTTGCATTGGTAGTGCAAAGTCATAACCACTGGACTGCCAGGGAAGTCCCAGTACCATACTGTCTTGATTACTGTAGCTTTGTAGTATAGTCTGAAGTTGGAGAGCCTGATTCCTCCAGCTCCGTTTTCCTTTCTCAAGATTGCTTTGACTGTTCAGGGTCTTCTGTGTTTCTATACAACCTGTAAAATTTGTTTTTCTAATTCTGTGAAATACGTCATTGGTAATTTGTTAGGGATTGCATTGAAACTGTAGATTGCCTTGGGTAGTATAGTCATTTTCACAATACTGATTGAAAATAGATTTTTAAATTGTAAAAATCTATTACATTAAAATAGTTTTTCTCTGGTGATTCATCATCTTTCTCATTTCTTGCACCACCACGTCTAAGTTCTTGGGTTGGAAGAAGATGACGTTAGACTGATATGTTTTATTTAACATTGATTAAAAGAGTTCAGATTATTGACATTACAACTTTCGTTTTTAAGAACTAAGCCTAGATTACTTTTATTTTTATTTATTTATTACTACTCAGTAATAAAAAAAGAACAAACTACTAATATACACAGAAACATAGATGAATCTCAAAAATTTTACTCAGTTATGTTGAGCAAAAGAAAATAGCTGCAAAAGAATATACACTATATGATTCCATTTATATGACATCCTAAAACAGGTAAAACTCATCTGTGATGACAGAAATTAGAACAATGTTTAAGGCAGGATGTTTGAAGGGTATTGCCTAGAAATGAGCATCAGCAAGAATTCTGCAGAGCTGAAAATGTTCTATGTCTTGTTTTGTCAAGACTCATTGAAGAAGACATCTAAGGTCTGAGCATTTCATGTAAATTATACTTCCATTAAAAGAATAATAAAGCAAAAATAAACATATGTCTTTAAAAAGTAATCTAGGACTTCCTTGGTGGTGCAGTGGTTAAGAATCTGCCTGCCAATGCAAGGGACACAGGTTCGAGCCTTGGTCTGGGAAGATCCCACATGCCGTGGAGCAACTAAGCCCATGCGCCATAACTACTGAGCCTGTGCTCTAGAGCCCAAGACCCACAACTACTGAGGCCGCATGCCTCAACTATTGAAGCCCGCACACCTAGAGCCCATGCTCTGCAACAAGAGAAGCCACCACAAGAGTAGCCCCCGCTCGCCGCAACTAGAGAAAGCCTGCTCGCAGCGACGAAGACCCAACGCAGCCAAAACGAAATAAAATAAATAAATAAAAATAAAAGTAATCTAGGCTTAGTTCTTAAAAACGAAAGTTGTAATGTCAATAATCTGAACTCTTTTAATCAATGTTAAATAAAACATATCAGTCTAACGTCATCTTCTTCCAACCCAAGAACTTAGACGTGGTGGTGCAAGAAATGAGAAAGATGATGAATCACCAGAGAAAAACTATTTTAATGTAATCAGCTTGCATGATATCATGTCTGACTAAGATATAAGAATGGAATAGAGAGTTCCATTTTTCACTAATAATAAAAATAAACCTGAGATTAGTCAACTACCAAGTAGAACATGATGCTATTTTTTCGCCAATATTTTTATATTAAAGAAAAAAAATCAAAGTTACACGGTGTACAGAGATCTTTTTAGAAAGATTTCCAAAAGCAGAATGAGAATTTTCATACTCTAAATTTTAAAGGAGTGATGTTTTATTTTAATGAAGTATAAAATCACTCATAGGAAAAACTTTTTTTCCAACTATGATTTTACTCTTTATTACTGAGGATATACCATGGCACATTTACATTGTTTTAAAAATTGTATTTATAATTTATTCTGATTTAATTATCTTTGTAGTTTCTTTCAATTTATCTAATTTTTATTTTTTTTAATTTTATTTTTAAAATGTTGAGCCTTCTTTTAATTTATTTTTATTTTTGGCTGTGTTGGGCCTTTGTCTCTGTGTGAGGGCTTTCTCTAGTTGTGGCAAGCGGGGGCCACTCTTCATCGCGGTGCACGGGCCTCTCACTGTGGTGGCTTCTCTTGTCGTGGAGCACAGGCTCCAGACGCGCAGGCTAAGTAGTTGTAGCTCACGGGCCTAGTTGCTCCGCGGCATGTGGGATCTTCCCAGACCAGGGCTTGAACCCATGTCCCCTGTATTAGCAGGCAGATTCTCAACCACTGTGCCACCAGGGAAGCCCCCTCATTTTAATTTTTATGTCATGACATATTTTCTTTTATGTTTAACTGATTTTAATCTTTTTTTTTTTTTTTTTTTTTTTTGCGGTACGTGGGCCTCTCACTGTTATGGCCTCTCCTCTCCCGTTGCGGAGCACAGGCTCCTGCCGGCCATGGCTCATGGGCCCAGCCACTCCGCGGCATGTGGGATCCTCCCGGACCGGGGCACAAACCCGTGTCCCCTGCATCAGCAGGCGGACTCCCAACCACTGCGCCACCAGCGAAGCCCTGATTTTAATCTTTTTATTCCAGAGTTTAAAATCTGATTAAAGTTATCCTTCAGATATATTCTTTATTTCTGTAATATTAATTATTTTAAATTTTACTTCTTTTATTTAGATTTTTTCATTTCACGATTTATTTTCCTAGGAACAAGTAGGAATGGTAGCAATAGTGGAGGAAGCCCACAATACAAGTAAGAGTAGTTGAAAGCCTCTCCCCCATCAGTTTTCTCTAAAAACACCTTTCCAGCTACCCTCTAGCTGAGTGAATTGCCCAAGAATGGTACTGTGCTGCTGTGATGGGTAAGCTACTGTGCCCCACAGAGCCCATGAATGACAGAGATGGGGTTCACTTAGGTCTCTATGACCCCAAGGGCTTCCCACTCTCCACTTGACTCATTTCTACCACACTGCCCCACCTCCCATATGCTTATACTCTTTTTTGGGGGGCAAAACTTATTCTTAAGATTTCTTTTTTCTTTCTCCTCTTTTTCTGCCTTCCTATTCATGATTGTTCTCATATCCTTGACTTTCTTAGCATAAAATATTGTGTTCATTATGTAAGATACTGGTTTGGTGGCAGTAAACCAACCAAATAACTAAATAAAAAGCAATGAGAGAATTTTGTATAAAACAGAAGTTAAAGTAAATGTCTCTCCCACATAATTTTCCAAGCACAAGTATGTGAGAGCATCATAGTGTCAAGGATCCAAATTTTTTATTTTGTTGCTCTGCCATCTCTTGGGTGCTTCCTTCATCCACGTTGCCCATGTCTATGTGCCAGGTAGCAGAATTACTATTCATCAATTCTTTATTTTCCATAGGCCAGAAATCCGTGGAGAACAATTAGCAGGCAGAGCCACAGTTGTCTTCTGATGCCCTAAGAATGTAGGCATTCCATAAGCTTGATCACTGGGAAGCAATCACCATTTATATTCATATTAGAATGCAAGAAGTTTGGACTGCCATTCAAATATGGCAAAGCAAAACACCTATTGACCCTCATTGTCCTTACCCAAAAATCTCACTGAAATCATGGTAAAAAATTTTTTAAAAGAAAACCTCAAGAATTTACAAGCAGGGCTTCCCCGGTGGCGCAGTGGTTGAGAGTCCGCCTGCTGATGCAGGGGATGCGGGTTCGTGCCCCGGTCCGGGAAGATCCCACATGCCGCGGAGCGGCTGGGCCCGTGAGCCATGGCCGCTGAGCCTGCACCTCCAGAGCCTGTGCTCTGCAACGGGAGAGGCCACAACAGTGAGAGGCCTGCATACCACAAAACAAAAACAAAAACAAAAACAAAACAAACAAACAAACAAAAATTTACAAGCATAGTGAGGATGGGAGAGGAGATAATAGCTAAGAGACATTAACAAAACAGACTTAGGATAACTGACTTAGAGGAAGAAGAAATGAAATGTGCAGTAAGAGGGAGGATGGAGGATGCCAAGAAGCATGCTGATTAGGCTGCCAAATCCTTCAAAGCCCAGAAATTAGAGCCACAAGTTGTCTCTGAATGTGGGAAACAGATGAGGCTGAAAACAAGAGGTCAGTGGCTTGCATAAAAGCAGTTCAACGACTAGATCTCCTCACCACCCCTGCACAGCCAGGTAACAGACCTTCCTTCCTCTGCAGAGGGCTTTAGGAGAGATGTCTCCAAGCAAATTTGAACAGATAGTTTAGCTAATATGTTTGCCTATATTGAAAGCAGCCTTATTATTCTGTGGGAAGTTTAGAGCTGAAATAACAATATATACAGAGAAAACTAAACAAACAGGAAAAAAGGTAAGTATTGATGTTATCTTCAGAGAAAATATCCACTGTGTACAAGAATAGATATTTAACCACAGTATACTACCTGGCTCAACTAAGGAGAGTATTTACATAGTCATAATAGTGTAAGCACTTAAATACTTGGTTATATTTCTGGTATAATTATATTGGGAGGATGTGGGTGGGGAAGTGTGGAGATGATAGGAGGGAGATACGAGAGCTAAATCCTTATTTATTTATTTTTTGTGGTACGTGGGCCTCTCACTGCTGTGGCCTCTCCCGTCGCGGAGCAGCGGCTCCGGACGCGCAGGCTCAGCGGCCATGGCTCACGGGCCCAGCTGCTCTGCAGCACGTGGGATCCTCCCGGACCGGGGCACGAACCCACGTCCCCTGCATCGGCAGGCAGACCCCCAACCACTGCGCACCAGGGAAGCCTTACTTTTTATAGTAGAAAATCCTTACTTTTTATGGTAGAAAATCAATGGATAATAACTAAAAGTAAAAGCTTAAGAAATAGTAGTATAAGCATTTTATAATAGAAAGGCAGAGGTAAATACCTAAAGAAACTATTGAAAGTATCTAAAATGATTGACTCAAAGTAGGAATTGAAGGGGTGGGGCAGATTAGATTAAAGAGAGGTCAGACAAAAGATCGCTATATTTTGTCTTATAGAACTGTCTGACCTTTTTTTAACTTTTAAAAAAAAATTTATTTAATTTATTTATGTTTGGCTGCACCGGGTCTTCGTTGCTGTGCACAGGCTTTCTCTAGTTGCAGTGAGCAGGGGCTACTCTTAGTTGAGGCGCGTGGGCTTCTCATTGCAGTGGCTTCCCTTGTTGTGGGGCATGGGCTCTAGGCGCGTGGGCTTCAGTAGTTGTGGCATGCAGGCTCAGTAGTTGTGGCTTGCGGGCTCTAGAGCTCAGGCTCAGTAGTTGTGCTGCATGGGCTTAGTTGCTCCGCGGCATGTGAAATCTTCTAGGACCAGGGCTCGAACCTGTGTCCCCTGCATTGGCAGGCAGATTCTTAACCACTGCACCACCAGGGAAGCCCCTAGAACTGTCTGACTTTTAAAACTCTGATAAAAATTTAAAATTAAATTTAGGGAATTCCCTGGTGATCCAGTGGTTAGGTGGTCCTGCTGAGGGCCCGAGTTCAATCCCTGGTTGGGGAACTAAGATCCCGTAAGCCACATGGCACAGCCAAAAAAAAAAAAAAATTAATTTAATTAAAAGAAATTAAGGTTGTTGAAATGAATGCTTCCTTTCCAAGAAGGAACTTTTCTGAATATATAGTTGACTTGAAGATATCTACCATAATTTTTTTACTAATCGATTTTTCTGTTAAATATTGTACAAAACTCCTGCCCTCATTGTGCCTAGTCTTTTTTTCTTTAATTAAACTTTTAATTTCGAGAAAATTATAGGTTCACATGCAGTTGTAACAAATAACACAGAAGGATCCCATATTCCCTTTACCCAGTTTCCCTCAATGGGAACATCTTGCAAAACTATGGTACAACATCGTGACCAGGATACTGACATTGATACAGTCAAGAAACGGACAGGCCCCTCACCACAAAGATTCCTCACATCGCCCTTTTATAGCCATACCCACCTCCCTCTGCATCCCCCCGACCCCACCCCCTGACCCCTGGCAATGGCTAATTAGTTCTCCATTTCTATAATTTTGTCATTATAGAATGTTTTTATAAATGAAATCATACAGTATGTGAACTTTGGGGATTCGATTTATTCATTCAGCATAATTCCCTGGAGATTCGTCCGAGTTGCTGTGATTCACAATAATTCATTCTTTTTTATTCCTGAGTAGTACTCCAAGGAATAGATGTGTCACAGTTTGTTTGAAGGACATCAGTGTTCTTTCTGGGTTTGGCTCTTACAAATTAAGCTGCTATGAACATTTGGGTACAGATTTTTAAGTGACGTACACTTCCCATTTCTCTAAGATAAGTGCCCAAGAGTACAATTTTGGGGTCATATAGTGGTTGAATGTTTAGGTATTCTTTATGACAGTTTTATTGAAATATAATTCACCCATTTAAAGTGTACAACTCAAAGATTTTTAGTGTATCCACAGAGTTGTGCAACCATCAGTACAATTAATTTTAAAACATTTTCATCACCCCACATCCCTAGGCTATCACTCCCCCGTCTCCCCAACCCTCCAATCCTAAACAACCACTAATCTAATTTCTATCTCTATATTTGCCCCTTCTGGACATTTCATATATATGTAATTATGTGGGGATTTTGTGACTGGCTTCTTTCACTGAGCATGTTTTCAAGGTTCATTCATGTTTTAACAAGTATCAGTACTTTGTTCCTTTTATGGCTGAATAATATTCCATTATATAGATACAGCACATTTTGTTGATCCACTCATCAGCTGATGGACATTTGGCTTGTTCCTATCTTTTGCTATATGGATAATGCTGCTATGAACATCCATGTACAAGTTTTTGCATGAGCATATATATGTGTTTCTCTTGGGCATATACCTGGGAGTGGAATTGCTGGGTCATATGGTAACTCCATGTTTAAAATTTTGAGGAACTTCAAATGGTGCAGCCACCTTGTTTTCCAAGGTGGCTGCACCACTTGACATTCTCACCAGCAGTGTTATAAAGGTTCTGATTTCTCCACATCTTCATCAACACTTGTTATTATCTGACTTTTTAATTCTAGCCATCCTGGTAGGTATGAAGTGGTATCTCATCGTGGTTTTGATTTGTATTTCTCTGATCACTAGTGATATTGAGCATCTTTTCATGTGCTTATTGGCCATTTGTATATCTTCTTTGGAGAAATGTCTGTTCAGATCCTTTTCTCATATTTTAAATTGGGTTGCCTTTTTATTGATGAGCTGTAAGAGTTCTTTATATATTTTGGACACTAGATCCTTATCAGGCTTTGCAAATATTTTCTCCCATTTTGAGGGTTGTCTTTGCATGTTTAATTTTATAAGATACCACCAATCTGTTTTCAGAATGGGCTTACCATTTTATATTCCTACCAGCAACGTATGAGCATTCCAGTTTATATGCATTGTCATCAGCATTTGGTGTTGTCATTATTTTTAATTATAGTCATTCCGATAGATGTATAGTGATATTTCATTGCAGTTTTAAATTTGTATTTTCTTTTTTTTTAGTAATTTATTTATTTATTTTTGGCTGTGTTGGGTCTTTGTTGCTGTGCGCGGGCTTTCTCTAGTTGCGGTGAGCAGGGGCTACTCTTTGTTGCAGTGCCCGGGTTTCTCATTGTCGTGGCTTCTCTTGTTGTGGAGGATGGGCTCCAGGCACAGGGCTTCAGTAGTTGTGGCACGTGGGCTCTGTAGTTGTGGCTCACGGGCTCTAGAGCTCAGGCTCAGTAGTTGTGGCACATGGGTCTAGTTGCTCCACGGCATGTGGGATCTTCCCCAGCCAGGGCTCGAACCTGTGTCCCTTGCTTTGGCAGGCAGATTTTTGACCACTGTGCCACCAGGGAAGCCCATAAATTTGTATTTTCTAATGGCTAATTATGTTGAACATCTAAATGTGCTTATTTGCCAACTATCTACTTCCTTCAGTGAGTTATACATTCTATTCATATGTTTGCCTATTTTTCTAATTGGATTATTTGGTTTTTTACTATTGACTTTTGAGAGTTCTTTATCTATTCTAGATACTAGTCCTTTGTCAGATATATGAATTCCAAAGTTTTCTCCCAGTTTGTAGCTTGCCTTTTCATCCCGTTAACAGCATTTTTCCTAGAGCAAAGGAAAAATTTTTTTCATTTTGATGAGGGCCAATTTACTAGTTTTTCCTTTTTACAGATAGTGTTTTAGGGTCCAATCTAAGACCTAGTCCTTTGATCCTGAAGTCTCTGCCTAGTCTTAGATTCTGAAGGTTTTCTCATGTTTTTGTTTTTGTTTTGTTTTTTCCCTTAAAAGTTTGGTTTTACATTTTGCCTTTGAGTACATAATACATTTGAGTTAATTTTTAAAAAGATGTGAGGTTTAAGTCTCGGTTCCTTTTTTGACCTATGGATATCCAGTTGCTCTAGCACCATTTTGGGGGTAGTCATTAGTTAAATCCATTTCCCCTGTAACATGCCTTCACTAATCAAGGGATTTTAATTATTGCTACAGAAGACTTGCATGTCCTCCAAGCTGCACATAGCCTGAACAGAAAGGTGTTTGCCTGAGTAATCATTCCACAAACTTGGAGTCAGCTGCAGGTAGTTTGAGTTAAGCCAAGAGTCAGCTGTGTCTAGTTCCAGCTGAGCTGGTTAAGACTGGATGGGACCACCAACCCTTCAACTGGGCCCACAAAAGTGTCCACTCGGTGACCTCTGGGATGTGCAGAGGCCTATAGCTTAGTCATGCTTGTACAGAACCACGATTATTACACCTTTTCCCAGTCACCTTTCCTCACACTCCCCACGCTCCCTATACCTCAGACTGCCCTGTTTCTTTATTTTTCACCCTATAAATGCTCCAAGCCCCCCACCTTCAGGCAGGCGGATTTGAGATTTGTTCTCCTGTCTCTCCTCCCTCCGTCTGGCTTGTGAATAAACCCTCTCTTTGCTGCAAACCTTGTTGTGCATTAGGCAAAACAAGCCTGGTTCAGTAACAAAAGTCTATTCCTGTTTTTCCTCAATTGAATTACTGTTTCATATTTGTCAAAAATTAGTTGGACAGGGCTTCCCTGGTGGCACAGTGGTTAAGAATCCGCCTGCCAATGCAGGGGATGCGGGTTTGAGCCCTGGTCCGGGAAGATCCCACATGCTGCAGAGCAACTAAGCCCATGTGCCACAACTACTGAGCCTGTGCTCAAGAACCCGTAAGCCACAACTACTGAAGCCTGTGCACCTAGAGCCTGTGCTCCACAACAAGAGAAGCTACTGCAATGAGAAGCCCGCGCACCGCAACTAGAGAAAGCCTGTGCACAGCAACGAAGGCCCAACACAGCTAAAAATAAAATAAATAAATTTATTAAAAAAAAATTAGTTGGACATATTTCTGTGAGTCTATTTCTGGCTTCTATTTATCTATGTGTCTACCCCTCGGCTAGTACCACATTGCCTTGATCACTATAGCTACTTGGAAGGCCATAATATCAGATAGAGTGATTCCTCCCACTTTATTCATCTTCCTCAAGATGCTTTTAGTTATTTTAGGACTGTGCCTTTCCATATAAATTTTAGAATAAATTTATCTAGGTCTCCAAATACCCTAATTTTTAAATTAATTAAATGTATATAATTTAAAAGAGCTATCTAGAGAATAGTATTTTAGTCATATTTTTGTCTTTTTAAGTTATTTTGTGACATATAGTACAAGTTGGATTAATGCCTATGGCTGGCACTGATTGACTCCTTGACATTGCAGTTTAAAAGGTTGAGTAAGCCATTAGGCTTTTATATTGATTCAATTAAGGCAAATGGGGGTAAGGAGGTAAAACTGCCATTTGTTTATAGACTTTTACTGCACAGAATGAACATGGTTCATTATAAATATGTTTTTCAATCAAATCAACAAGAAAGAGATAACCAACCCAACAGGAAAGTGCACAAATAGTATAAACAGGCAATTTCACAAACAAAGACATGAATGAAGATGCTCAAACCCACTAGTAAACATAGAAATGCAAATTAAAGTCATAGGAGATCTTTTGCGGGGGGCAGGATCTTTCAAAGTGTTAAACATGCACAGCCTTTAACCAACAATTCTACTGCTGGGAATAGTTAATCATACAGAAAACTTAAATGCATATAGAAATATAAAACACAGGATATCCATGTTAGCATTGTTTGTATAGAGAAAAATCAAAACAACCAAAGTTCATAAATGTGGGACTCACCAAGTTAATTGTGTTTAGCCATATTATTATTATTATTATTTTTGCGGTACATGGGCCTCTCACTGTTATGGCCTCTCCCGTTGCGGAGCACAGGCTCCGGACGCGCAGGCTCAGCTGCCATGGCTCACGGGCCCAGCTGCTCCGCGGCATGTGCGATCTTCCCGGACCGAGGCACGAACCCGTGTCCCCTGAATCGGCAGGCGGACTTTCAACCACTGAGCCACCAGGGAAGCCCTAGCCATATTATTTACACTCTGTAATCATTAAAAAGAATGGAGGAAATCTATATGTATTTACATGAAAAGATCACTAAGATGTATTGGATAAATGAAAACATGTCACAGAGTAACACGTATAATAAGTTTACTAACATGTAAAAATGTAGATCTACAAAGGTGTGTAGAGATATGTAGGAATAACATATACATTACGTATGGTGAGGGAATGGGATTGGAGGTAGATTGGGGAGAATGAGGATTAGGGAAGAGGCCTTTCTGGTTTCGCTTTATATATTTCTGTATCGTTCAAATTATTTTTACATTAAGCTCATTTCATGCATTTCTTTAGTACCTGTAATATTTTAAGATGTTGTGTGTGCGTTTTAGATTGCTGCCAACCTCAAGTAACTCTTATAAGTCAAACTGAACGTATTTAACTGAATGTATAGGAGTAATATAATATTGGCCGACCAAAAATGACTTTTGTTTCCCGCCTAATTTATTACGGACTCTTTTAGATTTATGCTATTTTTCAGGGAGTATTCCCACATATCACTAAACAACTCTCTTGGCGTTTTAGACAAAGGCAAATCTGGGGCTCATTAGTGAGTCATTTTCTTTGGCTCTGATAAAACAAACATGGGGTTTTAGAGGCACAGAAGTGAGCATTGATCTACTCTTAGACTGTAAGCAGCAGAGATTGTAAAACGTCGACCATCATTTTCATAGGCAGGGGATACTGGCCATCCATTCCTAATGGGGCAAGAATCTTCAATTTATTTTCTGAAGACTTGTTGAACTTGTGTCTATCCATCCCAGCAACCAGTCTCCGGTGGCACTTGCAAATAGCCTTCCTTGTGTTGCCATGTTTATCAGTCAAGGGTTTTGTCTGCAAGTGACTGAATCATGGCTGGCTATCTTAAGCAAAAAAGAAATTTATTAGAAGGTCATCAGTGCTGATCAAATTGATGAGAGGCCAGATGGCCCCACTTGAGAAATGGGAATAATCTCAGGGCAGACAGTATGACCAGGCTGAGCAACAGAAACCATGGCAATGGTCACCTAAGAGGACAACAAGGCCTCTGCCTCTGTGATAGATCTGACCTCACAACCTTGCATGACAAAGTGCAGGACAGTGTCCAATAGGAAGATCCAAAGCCATATGTCCCCTGAATCTGTCAAGGCCAAGTTGGCTACTATCTCCCACTGTAAATACATGTATTGGGAGATTTCTCAAAAGGTAGATCAGAGTGCTAGAACAAAATGCCACAGTTTGCATGGTGGCCATGGCTAAGGGCAAAATTGTGGACTATTATTAACTTGTTAATATGATATTCTCACAGTGACATCAGAACACAGTTCTTGAGTTACCTTGCTTTTTCACAAGATCACTCACTTTCATAAAAAATAATATATCTTACCAGTATCAACAATTGTAAAGTGGTCTTGTTTCATTAGCAATCAATAAACAGCCACATATTGGGGAAGGAAGCATTTTATTTTATTTTTTTATTATTTTATTTTTTTTTGCGGTACGCGGGCCTCTCACTGCTGTGGCCTCTCCCGCTGCGGAGCACAGGCTCCGGACGCGCAGGCTCAGCGGCCATGGCTCAGGGTCCCAGCCACTCCGCGGCATGTGGGATCCTCCCGGACCGGGGCACGAACCCGTGTCCCCGGCATCGGCAGGCGGACTCTCAACCACTGCGCCACCAGGGAAGCCCAGCATTTTAAAGTATATAGAGGCAAACAACAGGCTATTATGGATCTCTTTTTTTTCAGCCATAGAAAGTTATAATTAGGTTTAAATAGGTAAACATGGTGGATTTAACAAATGCATTACTATTCTCTCCTTCCTGAAATCCCACTAAAATGACACTAAATGGATATATTTTAAAAGATCTTTATCTAATATGAAGACTTTGGATGCTAGACAACAGATGTGAGTGGCAACTACCTTAGCAGAACAAGGAAGCTAGATCCTGTCTTAGTAGTGAGGGAATCTGAGAAGTAACCATTACACTGTAGAGAAAAAGAAAAATGCTCAAAAATTGATAGTGTCATATACTTGCATAACTGGTAAAAATGTGAGAATTGGTTGAAAGTGTGTTGAGTAATCATCATAACTCCCAAAACCATATGCCCCAACTCTGATCAGCTTAATCACTGCACTTCTCCTCCTATAAGACTCAAGGGTTGTTTTCTCCCTTTGAAGAGGGCAAAACAGAGGATCTCTGGACAGGCAAAATCAGTTACGATAGAGAGTAGAAGTAATGCACTCAAAACAGAGGTATTAAGTGGATATTTTCATAATGAATGATGAGGCCCTGGTTTCTTTCCCCACTCGGCTTCCAGGTAATGGCAGCCAGACTATCTCTTCCAAGCAAGTCATTGGAAGATTCTTATCTGGGGAATAGGACCAGTCTAAGAGCTCAGACCTAAGCTACCTCTCACAACAACACAGCCCGGCCAAATCACCCTAAAATGAAGATCCCAGACTCACCTGTGTACTCTGGGTCTTCCTTTTTTTACTCCCAATTCTTAAGTATGAACAAACACTCAAGGGTCACCAGAAATTGAGAAAGCATCTAATACAAAAAACAGTGATGAAAACAAATGAACAAAAAGAACTTGGAGGCAACAGAGACTAAGTAGAGAGAAGAAAATTTCAAAATCCAACAAACCAATATCCTTATACAGTCAAAAGGACTGTACATCCATGAAATATAAATATCTACTTTTAAAAGGGTTCATTCCAGGAGAAGAAGAGCCATCTCGGGGGGTTAGAGGGTGGAGCAGGGACAGGAATGATGGCAGAAATGAAAAACTGAATAGAAGTGTTGGAAGATAAAGTTAGGTAAATCTCTCAAAAAGTAAACAAAAAAGACAAGTGTGAAAGACAGAAGAAGAGATCAGGAAAACTAGAGGATAAGACAATAAGTTCCAACCTCTAATATACAGTAATATGAATGCTAGAAAGAGAGAACTTGAGAAACAGAGAGGAGAAAGCAGCAAAATAATCAAGAAAAATTCTCAAGGGACTTCCCTGACGGTCCAGTGGTTAGGACTCCACATTTCCACTGAAGGGGACATGGTTTGACCCTTGCCTGGTTGGTGAACTAAGATGCTGCAAGCCACACAGCATGGCCAAAAAAAAAGAGAAAAAAGAAAACTTCCCAATATTTGAGTATTCCAGATCCTAGGAACCCACCATCCAAAACAATGGTGGGGAAAGTCTCTCGAAGAACATAAAACTTCATGAAATTTCACAGCACCAGGAACAAAGAGAAGATTTAACAATATTCTGGGGTTGGGGAGAAAGAAATTCAGGAACCAAAATATCATCAGACTTCTCAACAGCAACACTGGAAAGCTTGATGATTGCATCAAGCTTTGATGTCATTAAAATTCTGAGGAGGATAATTTCTAACTGAGAATTCTATAAATTATCAGTCAAGCATATCAGCCAGGATCCTGGCTGGAAAAGAGAGGGTGCACTCCAGGAGGATAATGGAGAAGCTTTAACAAAGGAACTGGCTGTGAAGGTTTGAGCAGAGCCTATTACCACCAGGGCACAAAGGGAAGAATGAATTCCTAGCATGCAGAGGGTAGATTCTCGCAAATGGTTACAAGACAAGAGCTGCATCCTTTAGCAGAGGATGAGGATAATTGCCTCAAGCTGATGGGAAGGAGGCCAGGAAATATAGGCCCCAAGCTCCCTCCTCTTGCCTCCCTCCAATCTCCTACCTGTTTCCCACTGGTCAGACACCCTAAAGGCCAGATGGCAAGTGACTCCAGCAATGTTGTTTGTAAACCTCAGCTCTCATGAAACTGAGTAGGGTGGAGATGGGTAGAGTAAGTTATAAAGACTAAATCTGCTAAAATGTGTAAAGCCTTTAGAATAATGCCCATCATCTTTTATTGCCCGCACTGCTAGGCTTGGAATCTTAGTTCCCCAACCAGGGATGGAACCTGCACCCTTGGCAGTGAAAGTGTAGAGTCCTAACCACTGGACCGCCTGGGAATTCCCAATGCCCATCACCTTTTAAACACTCAATATATCTTAGTTATTATTGTTGTTGTTGTTATTGTTAGTTCACTATCATTATTGTCATTAACAGGGAACTATTAAAATTCACGTGAAATCAAATACTGACAAACTTTCTAACCATTTTCTAAATCTACTTTCTCTT
>NW_006769306.1:2219035-2220970 GCF_000442215.2 Lipotes vexillifer
CTCTTTCCTGTATAATGTTCTTCAACACAAATACATAAAATATATTATAAAATAAAATTTTAATAAAATAATATTTCCACTGATTCCAGGGACTTTTCAAGTTCTTTCCAGATTTATTAGTGATACTTCATGTGGAATAAATTTTTATTGGACTTACTGGTAGTGATGTGTAATTCAGTAGTGTGACTGGGCAGAGATAACCACAAAGAATTAAGTCAGCCCGGCTGTTTTCCAGGAAAATGTTATGGCCTTAGTACTTTCCCATGAAGTAACTTAATCAGATCACCATAGTGCGATATTTTGCAAAATAAGTACTATAATCCCCAGAAGTGCTAAACAGAATGGGGTAAGAGGATGGGGTGGGTGGAGTGCTTAATAATAAAATAACAGAATTGAATCGACCTCAAAATATGACTAGTTCAAAACACAAATAGCCATTATTACACAAAACGTATTGCTCAATGTTTCACCACATGTGATGTAAGTTTGAATAATAATGAGATGCCAATTTTGGTCCACCAAATTAGCAAAAATTTTAAAAATTATTCTATGTAGTGTTTGTTGGAGTGGAAGAAAAATGGTACTCATACTGATGGTGGAGTGTTTATTAGTGCAAACCTTTCTAGAGAGCAAGCTGGTATTATGTATTAAAAGTCTTTAAAACATTCAGACCCATCACAGTCTACATGGAGGAGACAGAAATGAAAAGGATACCGCGGTATGCATGGTAGAAATGTGTTCCGTGCACTATGGGAACAGAGAAGTAGAAATGATTCAAGAAATAAACTGCTCAAAAGAAGCAAAGATCATTTCACAAGAGATGGCATTTGGATAGGATTTTGAAGAAGTAATAAAAGTTCATCTGTCAGAGAGAAAAATTTGAGAAGTTAGTCACATTTCTCCAGAGTTACATATCACTATGCAAAAACACAGCAGCATGGAAAGGCATACTCATCAATACTGAGACTTTCGATGTGTCTGGAGAGGTGGGAGACAGTTCCTGACATTGCTTTTAAAATCGTAACGTAGAGACAAGTTAAACAATTGCCTATCTGCAGCGCTCCCACCCCCCAACCACCAAAACCCCTAATCTGGCAAAAAAGAAGATGAAATAAGAAGACTGACATAGAGACAAATATTTAGGAAGCTAAAGTGGAATTTGTTCCAAGCAAAAGGGCAGCCAGGTTAGCAAGGAGTGGGCATGAGCTGGTAGTGGCAAGTAGCCTGAGATGCCACACTACCACTTATAATTATATTAAATATTTAAGAATAAAATAACTATTTTATAATATATTGACTATTTTGGAAAAAAATCAATTTTAATAAAGAAGTCATGTTTGCCACCTTTACAAATGAACTTCTATAACCACAAGCACACCAGGAGGGATGACAGAAATAAGGAAAATTTGAGATACATTTTAAAAAATATTTATTTATTATTTATTTTTGGCTGTGCTGGGTCTTAGTTGCGGCATCCAGGATTCTTAGTTGAGGCATGCGGACTCTTAGTTGTGGCTTGCATGTGGAATCTAGTTCCCCAACCAGAGATCGAACCCAGGCCCCCTGCACTGGGAGTGCAGAGTCTTACCCACGGGACCACCAGGGAAGTCCCTGAGATACACTTTTTAAAAACCCAGGAAGATTTGAATGCAGCTGTAACAGCTGGCAGTAACTGTTATTAACTAAAAGAAAAGAGAGCAGTAGACGTCTGCCTGCATTCGGAGTCTCCCTGCTTCCTTTTCCCTGGTTTAGAGTAACCTTCTCTGTCCTCCCTTAAAAATTTCTTCTTCCATCTCCTCATCTCTTCTTAATTGGGAAATCCCAGGCAGAGGAAGGGATGGGCCAGCAGTTAGAGGACACAGGACTCCCCCGCCTCTCACATCCAGCTGTGCACATTTTCTTTGACTAGCTGAGAGGGATAAAAGCCAAGAAGGG
>NW_006769306.1:2221027-2225036 GCF_000442215.2 Lipotes vexillifer
GAAAGAGAGGAAATTCCACTTGGAGAGTCCTAAATGTACACTATTTCTTGGAATGCCTTTCTTCTCTTTATTTCCTCAAGCCACGTGTGTGTGTGTGTGTGTGTGTGTGTGTGTGTGTGTGTGTGTGACAGATAGAGAAAGAGAAGAAGAAAGAGGAGGAAGGGAGGGAGAGGGAATTTGAAGTTATTCAGTTGCCAGTTGGTTTGCACCTCTGCTGCCATCTCCACCCTGCTCTATTGGTGAGGGGGAGAGAAATAAGAATAATGACAATTTAAATGGAAGACCTTTTAAAATACAGATTTATGTTTTATTCTAATTTGCAAATTATATATTCTTGGACCAGCAGTCATGTACCATAACTAATTTTCCAAAATTAAGAATGTTACCTGGATTGTGATACTCCAATGGAATAATCAATGTGGACTTCTTTGAAAAATACACTATAAAGCACCAAGGGAATTAGCATTTACTGAGTGCCTGTTATGTGCCTGGTACTTCTCATGTGTTAGCTCACAGAAATCTCACAGGAACCCTGCAACCTATTTACGCACATAGTACAGACAAGTAAACTGAAGTTCAATGAGATAAAACATGTTCAGAAAAAAAAAAAAAAAACATGCTCAGGGTCACAGAGCTAATCCATCTGATTTCAAATCTGTTCTCTTCTCAGTACCACAGTGTCTCTCTCTTACACATTATCATTATTATGATAGGTATGCTTCTGAGGTTGAAGGTGAATTCAATGGAATAACTATGTTTGTGGCAGAGCTTTACCAAAACAGGGTTGTTTTCAAAAATATATTTGTTCATTTGCTCAACAAACCTTACCGATGTGCCAGTGATATGTCCTGAACTGACTCTTGATTCAGAAAATGTTATCAAAAAAATGAACTCTTAAGATAGTCTGAGAGAAATTCATTCTACCTGTGGAGGATAAAGGAAGGTTTCATGAGGGAGAGGGAACAAAATTTTGAATAGATTGTTTTCTGGTGGAGGAAGGGGAAACATAGATGTATGTGGTACATTTAGAAATGGCAAATATCAACACCCAATGAAAAATGGCAAAAGTTGTGTGAAAAGCAATGTGCAGGTCTCTGGCACTGAAACTCTGAGCAGATCCAATGGAACAGCAAAAATGAAACATGGAAATATGTCCTTGTAGTACTTGAAATGATCATAAAGTAGACTCATGAGTGCTGACATTCCTGACTTTCATTTCTTCCTCTCCAAGCCAAAAAGGGATAACAAGCCCACAGTTCTGGGATCTCCTGATCTGAGGAATTCCACATTCTTACAGGTAGCAGAGATGGCCAAACTGTAGACATGCTTTCATGATAACTATGAGGTGCATTAGAAAGGAGCATCCCTACAATATTGTATCCTTGATCTTGTGCAAAGGTAAACTCAGACAAGTCTGAGTCATCATTCTTGCCAATCCTTAAAATCCACCTGGTTTTAGTAGTTCAGCCTAGCATAAAAAAAGAGTCCCAGAGCTAGAAATACAAATGATCAATAAGCATATAAGAATATACTCAACCTCATTGTTTTAGGATCTACCTAAGTAAATGTGAAATCTATGGGGCTAGAAGACATTTCTCAACGTTTCTCATACTTTTCATGTTTCTGTCCTTTTGCATTATTAGGCTTTGAGATAATTTATCTTTTCTATACCCCAGGTCTTATTCAGTCTTCAGTTGTCTCCATTCTGCTATTCAGCTCATCTATTGAGTTTTTGTTTCAATGATCGTATTTTTCATTACCATCTTTGTTCATTGGTTCTCTTTCATAATATTCTGTTCTTGTTTCATGGTTACAACCCACTCTTACCTCTTGCTCTATAAATTCAACTTCCACAGATGTTAGCTGAGTTAAGTGTTTCCATTTCATGGTTGTGATTATTCCTTTAACGGTTGGCGATGCTTGCTTTTCAGTTCCTCTATGTCTTTGAGATCCCACATTTGCCTGTCTGAGAATTCTGCTTCTGTTCAACAGAGTCTGCACCAGTTATTGTTGGGAAAGAGTTGAATCTGATGCCTATTGGGATGTTACAGTAGCTAATCTTCTGGAAATACCAGCTCCCTTCTGAGGGTAAAAAGTCATCCAGGGGGCTTCACTGGTGGCGCAGTGGTTGCGAGTCTGCCTGCCGATGCAGGGGATGTGGGTTCGTGCCCCGGTTGGGAGAGGCCACAGCAGTGAGAGGCCCACGTACCAAAAAAAAAAAAAAAAGTCACCCAGTGTAGTGCCCTGCCTCTGGCCCAAGCTCTTACCCTCACTATTCTAGTTAGGAGGGAACAGTTCTGCTGTCTTCCTCTTGCCTGGCCAGGGCTGATCTGGTTGACCATTCTGGATGCTTCCCCAATCATACTAATGATTGCTGAAGGGACACTTTCTATTCCTTACAGTCACTGCTATGTGTTCAGAGCAATCCCGAAGCCAATCCCACCTTTAGCAGAGGCACTTTCCTGCTTATGTATTTTCCTCTACTTAGCTAACCATATCTGTTTCTCTTGGGAATTTTTCAAAATTTCTGCTTGATGATGGCGTTTTCCTGATTTTTAGTCCTTCTATGAATGCATTTTTCTCTTAAATTTTTTTATGTTGTGGCTGCTGTGGAATTTCTATAAAGAAGAGAGTTAAGGGCTACAATCTGTTCCTTATGGAGGAGACTTTTTTTTTAAACTTTTTATTTTATATTGGAGTATAGGTGATTAACAATGTCATAATTAGTTTCAGGTGTACAGCAAAGTGATTCAATTATACATATATATGTACCTATTCTTTTTCAAATTCTTTTCCCATTTAGATTGTTACATAATATTGAGCAGAGTTCCCTGTGGTATACAGTAGGTCCTTGTTGGTTATCCATTTTAAATATAGCAGTGTGTACATGTCAATCCCAAACTCCCTAACTATCCCTCCCTCCCATCCTTCCCCGCTGGTAACCATAAGTTCGTTCTCTAAGTCTCCGAGACTGTTTCTGTATTGTAAATAAGTTCATTTGTATGTGTTTTTTTGTTTGTTTTATGGATTCCACATGTAAGTGATACCATACGATGTTTGTCTTTCTCTGTCTGACTTACTTCATGGAGGAGACTTTTTTTGTTTTTTTTTTGTTTTTTTTTTTTTTTGCGGTACGCGGGCCTCTCACTGTTGTGGCCTCTCCCGTTGCGGAGCACAGGCTCCGGACGCGCAGGCTCAGCGGCCATGGCTCACGGGCCCAGCCGCTCCGCGGCACGTGGGATCTTCCCGGACCGGGGCACGAACCCGTGTCCCCTGCATCGGCAGGCGGACTCTCAACCACTGCGCCACCTGGGAAGCCCTCATGGAGGAGACTTTTAAATCTAGTGGTATGCATTGAGTGCTATTGAAACATAGGTAAATAAATAATTATTTCAAAAATTTGTATATGTGTGTGCGGTCTTGTATATATTTATTTCTATTTATTTATTCTCTCAATAGCACCTAATGGCAAGGTATACTAAATATATGGTAATACAAACACACACACACACACACACACACACACACACACACACACACACAACTTTCACTTTCACCCCATACAGAGACCTAAGTATGAGAGCTAAAACTTATAGAAGAAAACAGGAGAAAATCTTAGTGACCTTGTTTTTACAGAGATTTCTTAGAGCACAAATGGCACAAACCATTAAAGAAAAAATTGATAAATTGGTCTTCATCAAAACTAAAAACTTTTGCTCTTCAAAAGACACTTCAGAAAATAAAATTTCTAGTCACAAACTGGGAGAAAATATTTGACAAATATATCTGATAAAGAATTCCAAGAAGCCACTGCAATGAGAAGCCCTCACACCGCAATGAAGAGTAGCCCCTGCTCGCCTCAACTAGAGAAAGCCCATATGCAGCAACGAAGACCCAATGCAGCCATAAATAAATAAATAAATTTATTTTAAAAATAGATTGCAGTGGGCTTCCCTGGTGGTGCAGTGGTTGAGAGTCCGCCTGCCGATGCAGGGGACACGGGTTCGTG
>NW_006769306.1:2225138-2233365 GCF_000442215.2 Lipotes vexillifer
CAAAACCCAAAAAAAAAAAAAAAAAAAAAAAAAGATTACTGCCCTTAATTCTCTCAAATAAATGAATTTAATTGGACCAAGGAGTGAGTCACAGAAGTTCATGAACTAGAGACTCCTGAAAAGAGTCATGAAGGCTGAAGTAATTATGCAAAGAAACATGCTGTAGACAGTTTCTTGGCCCTTAAGAGATGCCCTCTAACTTCAGGATAAAAATTCAAACTCCTTAGGTTTGCAAAGAAGACTTGGCTCGTGCCTCCCTCTGGTCTCATTTCCGATCACTTCCCCATCTCCTACTATGTCCCTTTCCCCTGCTAAACTGAAGAACTTGCTGTTCTCCAAAGGAATCAGCTGTTTCGGTTTCTGAACTTCCACATGTGTATTTTCCTCTGCTTAGAACATTTTGGCCCTGGCAAGATTATCACATCCAAATATTAACACTGTTTAAAGATAATTCTTTGTTTAAAGACTCCAACTGATAATGTGTTTATTGCGACTAGCTACCATGTTTCATCCCATTATATGCAATATTATCTTCCATTTCAAGGATGCCGCAGCATGATTTATGTGTCAGCCTCCCCTTGATCCTAAGGCCATCGATATCTCTGAGCATTGGCCGTGCAGTGACAGGGTATTAGATAGGTAAAAAGGCTTTCAGGAAACACCATATTTCCCTTCTCTGGGAGAAAACATGTTGGCTTTATTAACGATGTGTGAACAGGAATCAACAGACTTGGGTCTTAATCCAGATTCTGATAAATATGACCTTGACAAGCCAAGACAGTTTATTGGGTTGGCCAAAAAGTGCTTTCAGTTTTTAAGTAAAAATAAAAGACACATTTTGCATTTTCACCAAGAACTTTACTGAACAATGTATTCTCCCTTCTGTTCCACTACCCTCTGCCATTTTTCAGGCAACTTCATAATTCTATCTTCCCAAAATTTTTATCTTTTTGAGCAAAGAACTGTTCCAGGTGCCTTTTACAGTCTTCCAGGGAATTAAAATTTTTTCCATTAAGGGAATTTTGTAAAAAATAAATGGAAATTAAAAAAATAAATGGAAATAAATGGAAATCTGAAGGTGCAATGTCTGGTGAATACAGCGGATGAATCAGAACTTCCCAGCCAAGATATAACAGTTTTTGCTCCGTCATCAAGGAAACATGTAGTCTTGTGTTATCCTGATGGAAGATTATGTGTTTTCTGTTGACTAATTCTGGACTCTTTTCATCTAGTGCTGCTTTCAGTTGATCTAATTGGGAGCAGTACTTGTTGGAATTAATCGTTTGGTTTTCCAGAAGGAGCTCATAATAGAGGACTCCCTTCCAATACCACCATATACATAACATCACCTTCTTTGGATGAAGACCAACCTTTGGTGTGGTTGGTGGTGGTTCAGTTTGCTTGCCCCACAATCTCTTCCATTCCACATTATTATACAGTATCTACTTTTCATTGCCTGTCACAATTTGTTTTAAAAACAGAACGTTTTCATTATGTTTCAATAGAGAATCGCATGAGGAAATAGGGTCAAGAAGGTTTTCTTTGCTTAACTGATGTGGAACCCAAACATCAAAGCGATGAACATAACCAAGCTGCTGCAAATGATTTTCAATGCTTGATTTGGATATTTTGAGTATGTCGGCTATCTCCCTCATGGTATAAGGTTGATTGTTCTCAATGAATGTCTCGACTTGATCATTATCAACTTCAAATGGTCTACCCAACTGTGGAGCATTGTCCAGCAAGAAATCTCCAGCATGAAACTTCGCAAACCATTTCTGACACATTCTATCAGTCACAGCACTTTCTCCGTATACTGCACAAATCTTTTTTTGCATTTCAGTTGTGTTTTTACCTTTCTTGAAATAATAAAGCATACTATGCCGGAAATGTTGCTTTTTTTCTTCCATCTTCAATATTAAAATGGCTATACAAAAATTCACCAATTTTGATTTTTTTTAAATGCATTTTGATATGACAGCTGTCACAATACAAACTAATAAAATTGTTTCGAATGAAATTAAAGACAGCTAAGTGCTACTAGAGCCATCTTACAGGAAAAACCGAACAAACCTCTTGGTCAACGCAATAATTTCTCTGGGCCTCTGTTTCTACATTGAGGATACACTCTCCACAAGAGGGTGTTAAAAAGGTGCTCCTCCACCTCTCTCCCAGGTTTCAAATTTGGTAACAGATCAAATAAATTTTTGTTTGTTTGTTTGTTTGTTTGTTTTTGCAGTACGGGGGCCTCTCACTGTTGTGGCCTCTCCCGTTGCGGAGCAACAGGCTCCGGACGCGCAGGCTCAGCGGCCATGGCTCACGGGCACAGCTGCTCCACGGCATGTGGGATCTTCCCGGACTGGGGCACGAACCCACGTCCCCCCGCGTCGGCAGGCGGACTCTCAACCACTGCGTCACCAGGGAAGCCCCAGATCAAATAAATTTAAAAAAATTGTTCTGAAATTACTCAGTAACCAACATTATTATTTAAATACTCAAATAATAATACTAATGAAAAATGTTTCCCAACAGTCTTGGAATTCTTCCTTCTCATTCTTTACACTGTTGCACAGTATTCCAAGATATGGCCAAACCATCATCTATTTAATCATTCCTTTGTCGATTTACATCACAGTTGCTTCTAATTTGTCTTATTATACACGGTGTTAGAGGGAACATCCTAGTAAGAAGTTGTATAGTTTCTAATGTATCTGCTTTACTTACAGCAAAAAGTCTGTGCTCTGAGCTTTGTTCCCACCATACACTGGCTAAGAAGCATTAAAACAAAGGTCTCCAGTGTATGCAGATAAAAGTCCCCTTGAGATGGAAGCTAGAGAATAGTGACAAAGCATTTTCACTTGAAATCTGACAACTGTAACCTGGAGCTAGATGAACATCAGCTGTGGGTGGCGGTCCCTTGGAAAAGTATGTCAGGGCTGACACATAGGGTGCTGACTCTCCTGAGGTTTGGGCCAAGGCTGAGCACTAAAGGGGGCTCAGAGCAGGGAATAAATCCGTGAGAGAGCCCAGAGCCTCACAGAAAGGTGAACTACTCTATTTGCTGAGTCACTGGAACCATAAAGACAGGAGACCACAGAGAGTCCCTTATTTTGCTCCTCATAATAGCACTGTGGGTCTTTTGAAAGAAATATGTGTAATTACTGGCCAGAGCAGGAAGAAATCTGGAAGCTTCTTCTCTCTTCTGTTAGTATGGAGGCTATCGAGGGAGGTCACTGATCACCCTGACCTGAAGAGTTGACACTAGTGAGAGAGAAGCCCTGGACCTGTGGAGGGCAGCACCATAGAACAAAATAGCAAAAGTAAAAATAAGACCAGTCTAACTGAAAGCGCCAAACAGGCCAAGGAAGACTGATGGACTGACTTCACAGGAACTCTAGGTACTGAACACTACTAAATGCCAGCATGATGCTAGGGGCTCTTATAGTCAACATCTCCTCTCCACCTCCCCTCACGAGTACTCTAAAAGGGATGTTATTACATACCCCCGCTGGACATACGAAAACATATGTCAAGCAAGACCCAAAGAGGTTCTTCCCTCCTCCCTCCTTCCCTCCCTCCCTTCCTTCCTTCTTTCCTTCCACAAATATTTGTTCAGAATCTGTGATGTACCAGGTACTATTCTCAGCACAGCATACAGAGGTAAACCAGGAAGATAAGGTCCCTGCTTTCATGGATCTATACCCTTGCAGAAGATGACAAATAATAAAATAAACGAGTTAAAATATAAACAAATATGTAAATAAACAAGAAAAATATTAGATTGCAATAAGTGTATTTAAGAATATTAGGTTGTGGGGCTTCCCTGGTGGCACAGTGGTTGAGAGTCCGCCTGCCGATGTAGGGGACACGGGTTCGTGCTCCGTTCCGGGAAGATCCCATGTGCCACGGAGCGGCTGTGCCCATGAGCCATGGCCGCTAAGCCTGCGCGTCTGGAGCTGCAACGGGAGAGGCCACAGCAGTGAGAGGCCCACGTACCGCAAAAAAAAAAAAAAAAAAGAATATTAGGTTGTGATAGATCTAAATTAGGGTGATACCGGGGAACTTTTTGGGGTGATGGAGATGCTCTACATCTTTTTTAAAATTTTTATTGGAGTATAGTTGATTTACAATGTTGTGTTAGTTTCAGGTGTACAGCAAAGTGAATCAGTTATACATATACATGTATCCACTCTTTGAGATCCCCTACATCTTGATTATGGTGCTTACACAATTGTATATGTTTGTCAGAATTCAGAGAATGGTACACCTTATAAAGGGTGACTCACCCTATGTAAATTAAATCTTGAAAAACTTGACCTTTAAAAAACAGGATCCTAGGGCTTCCCTGGTGGCACAGTGGTTAGGAATCTGCCTGCCAATGCGGGGGACACGGGTTCCAGCCCTGGTCCGGAAAGATCCCATGTGCCATGGAGCAACTAAGCCCATGTGCCACAACTACTGAGCCTGCACTCTAGAGGCTGCGAGCCACAACTACTGAAGCCCGCACGCCTACAGCCCAAGCTCCGCAACAAGAGAAGCCACCGCAATGAGAAGCCTGCACACCGCAATGAAGAGTAGCCCCTGCTCGCCACAACTAGAGAAAGCCACATGCAGCAACAAAGACTCAATGCAGCTAAAAAATAAATAAATTTATATTAAAAAAATAGGATCATACAATAAAAAGCTATAGGAGGCTGCTTTAGATTGGGCAACAAAGTCCTCACTGAGAGGGTCATAATTAAGTTGAGATTTGAATGTAAGGAAGAAGATGAAGGGAAAGGCGTGCCCTTTTGCAAAATCTCTATGGTGGGAATAACCTTGGCATGTTCAAGTTAGAGCAGGGCGGGTGAGGTTGGAAATGTGAACAAGAACCGGAACATGGGGGAGGTTAGAAACCAAGATCAGGAGACTGACGTTATTTTCGTGCCACAGGAGTACTTAAGTTTTTAAGCAGGGGAATTACAAGTTCTGATTTATGCTTTTGAAAGATCACTCAGGCTGCTATGCAGAGAATGACTTGTCGAAAGCAAACGTGGAAGGACACAGGAGGCTATTGTAATAGTCCAAGCAAGAGATTATGGTGTCACGGACTAGGTTGGAAGCATAGAGACAGAAAAAGGCAGATATAATACAATATAACTGTATTATATGAGTTAAGGTAACAAGTAAATCCCAATCTCAGTGGTTTAACAGAGTAGAATTTTCTTTGGTCTTCCTGACTGGTGTGCTTCTTTCTATCTGGTACAGAGAGAATGGGGCTCCTTCTACCTTTTGACTGCACTCTCTTCCAGGGCCATGAAAGTCCTCCTCATTCAGTCATGAGATGGCAAATGCATGACCACCTGTGGGAAATTGTTATGGGCCTGGTCAGAAACTGTTATACATCAAGTTAACCCACACTCTATTAACTAGAAACTAGCCACATTCTCCATGCACCTAACTGCAAAGGAGGCAGAGAAATGTAGTCTATGACTATGCCCAGGTAGAAAGGGAACCTGGTTTGGTAATCATCTAACAATCTCTGCCGCCATTTTGTTTTGGAGGTAGAGATCACAGGTTGTGGGAATGGATTGGGTGAAACTGATGAAAGGAAGAGAGGAATCAAGAAGGAAGCCTCAGCTGTACACCTGAAAAACACAACACTGTAAATCAACTATACTCCAATAAAAATTGAAAAAAAAAAAAAAAAAAAGAAGCCTCAGAATCTCTCACTAGTGATGCTTGGAAACAGGGGTCAAAGAAGATTTAGGATATATGCTTGATCCCTCACCTTTCTGTGAGGGAGGATGAATGGAAGGAGACAAGAAGATTTTGCCCATAGCAATTGAGCAGAACATAAAGGCAGAAAGGGAGGAAGTTACCCTAAGGGGAAGCTGTCCCTGATGATATAAATTATTTCTTTGAAGAATGGTGTACTCACCTGTCTAATTATACCTAATACTTAGTGAGCAGAGCCACCAGTCTTGGTGGCAGCAAGCAGCAGCTAGTCTTGCCAGCATTATCAGTACTGAAGATGCTAAGACCAAAAATCTTCCTGGTAGATCCTCCCTTCACTGGGTTAGAGAATGTGCAAAGACAATGGGCATAGTATTACTTTTAACTACACCCCTTCCAAAAACTCCCAGGTAAAGAATCAAGCCTGGGGCTCCCCTGGTGGCGCAATGGTTAAGAATCCGCCTGGTCTGGGAAGATCCCACATGCTGCGGAGCAACTAAGCCCATGCGCCACAACTACTGAGCCTGCGCTCTACAGCCCGTGAGCCACAACTACTGAAACCCGCACACCTAGAGCCCGTGCTCCGCAACAAGAGAAGCCACTGCAATGAGAAGCCCGCACACCGCAACGAAGAGTAGCCCCTGCTCGCCGCAACTAGAGAAAGCCCAGGCGCAGCAATGAAGGCCCAACTCAGCAAAAAATTAATTAATTAATTTTAAAAAAAGAATCAAGCCTACTTCATAACTTTTTAAATAGGAAATTGTGAACTCTTTGAGATCATCTCTTATTAATCTTTATATCTCCACATAGTACAGTATAATGCTTAACATAAACTATGCCCTCTGTAAACATTTGTAAAAAATTGAATATTTATGGGTAGGCTAAGGTCAAGATTGATTATATACATAACAAGTTACCTGAAAGCAAGCACGTATGCCATGTGACCTCAGTACAAATTTATGAACTATGGTTTGGCTTCAGTTTTGATACCATTAGGACTAAACTCATTCTCCTTGGAAAGACTGTTTAATCCTTTCACCCATTTACCTGGTTAGATGCACGATACTCAATTTTCTTAGAATTTATATTCTTCTCTAGTCATGATTTTCTTGGTATTCTTTATCAGTTTCATTGCCATGGCAATTAAGTTAATGCCTTTAAGTATATGTATATGAATCACAACTTTTTTCATTATATAAATGATACATATTTATTGAACAAAAATTTACAAAACAAAAAACAAAAAGAAGAAGATAGAAAATAGCCATAACCCAACCATGCAGAGATATCTGGCATTTGCATGTATAGCTTTCTGGACTTTTCATTTCATATATATTTACACATATCCCTCCTTTATCAAGATAGGATCACTCTGAACTTAATATTTCTGGATCTACTTTTTTTAAAAATGTATTTATTTTATTTTATTTATTTTTGGCTGTGTTGGGTCTTCATTGCTGTGTGCAGGTTTTCTCTAGTTGCGGTGAGCGGGGGCTACTCTTCGTTGCGGTGTGCAGGTCTCTCATTGCAGTGGCTTCTCTTGCTGTGGAGCATGGGCTCTAGGTGTGTGGGCTTCAGTAGTTGTGCTTCACAAGCTCTAGAGCACAGGATCAGTAGCTGTGGCACATGGGCTTATTTGCTCCTCAGCACGTGGGATCTTCTGGGACCAGGGCTCGAACCTGTGTCCCCTACACTGGCAGGTGGATTCTTAACCACCACACCACCAGGGAAGCCCTCTGGACCTACTTTAAAAAAAAAATTTAAAAAGCAAATTCTAAGTGAGCATATTTTAAATTTGTTTTCAAATATGTATTCTTTGTTCCAGCTTCATAGATCATGGCAATTTTTCCTGAAAGCAGATATAGGTAAGACTTATTCTGTGAACCTCAATAACACAAATGAGTCAAAGTTTAACTAAAAGGATTTCAGGTCAACATAAGTAAGGGCAGCATAGCAGGGATACACAACACAGGTAGAATTCGAGCCAGTTGGTCTCTAAGTCCCCAGCAATGAGTTCTGTGATTCTCTAACTAGAATAAGGGAAGAGAAGAGGTAGGGAGGAGGAGGCAAGAGTTTTCAAGATTTATCAGAGGTATAGGGAATTGTTTGATTAGAATGAATGCATGAATAAATTTGGAAGGCAGACCATAGGCAAACTGGGGAGTTGTGTGTTATAAGGAGGTGGGGTGGGGAGAGGAAGGATATTAAATACATTAATCATTATCTCCCTCTCTTTGCTCCTTCTCCTGGCTTCAGCTTTTGCATCTGAATGTCCCTAGACTCCCAGACTTCTGAAGTCATCCTTTGCTTTAAGTACCCATACGCACTCACTTCTTCCTATAAATCAGGACAGATTAAGTTATGCTAACAGTAATGAACAACTCCCAAATCTCAATGACTTAAAACAATAAAGGTTTATATTTCATTCATGCTGCATAACATCAGGCTCAATCAGGGATCCAAGTGACAGAGCAGACACCATTTCAAATAGTTCCCTCCATACAGGAGGGAA
>NW_006769306.1:2233375-2233998 GCF_000442215.2 Lipotes vexillifer
CAGCAATCAAATGCTCATCTCTGAGATAACATATCTAATTTCTGCTTACATCTCTTTGGGCAGAATTAGTCACATGATCCCACCAAACCACAGAGGGTCACAGGGTACAATGCTACCAAAGTGCTGCTGGAAGGTGGAGAACCAGAAATACTTGGTGGGTATTACTAATGAATGTCACACCATATACCTACGGGAAATCCAATGTCAGTTTCAGATCTCTTTCTGACTTCTGTTTTCCCATAAACTTGAAAGCCCATTGTTCTGTTCAGTGTCATATTCACTTTCTAAAAACTTCTTGATATAAAATAATTAAATGTTTCACTTTTCCATATATCTCCCATTGTTCTACACAGGCTCTATCCAGCCTACTGGCCCTGTAAAAGTTTGCAGCATTCCATGTGAAGATTAAGTATTTATTGAATGAATGAGTGGAATGCCACACATTTCTTAAACCTTGCTCTATGCCATGCATTAGAATTTCTCTCCAATTGTTTTAAATCGTGCACTAGGGAAGTGAGCTTTATTTCCTTTTATACCTTTATTCATACCATAGTGAGCTTTTATTACCTTTATTCATACCATAGTCCATATGGAGCTCTTGGGGTGGGTAGGGCATTCTTGTA
>NW_006769306.1:2234008-2242831 GCF_000442215.2 Lipotes vexillifer
TAATTTAATGGCCTTACTGGCGGTGTTCTTAAAGATGTTCTCTATTGACGTATTCCGTAATTCACTGAGCTCCACACTTTTCTTTTCTTACCTTCTCCTCTCTTTCCTTCACTTTCCAAGATTACAAAATATATGATATAATCAATAAATGATATAATTTATGTTTTAGTTTTCATACTGTATGCCAAAGAATTGCATTTTCTCACAATGTCTTGCTGGGAAATTGAAATCCGGTCTTTTTTTTTTTTTCTTTTTTGTGGTACACGGGCCTCTCACTGTTGTGGCCTCTCCTGTTACGGAGCACAGGCTCCGAACGCGCAGGCTCAGCGGCCATGGCTCACGGGCGCAGCTGCTCTGTGACATGTGGGATCTTCCTGGACCGGGGCACGAACCCGTGTCCCCTGCATCGGCAGGCGGACTCTCAACCACTGCGCCACCAGGGAAGCCTGAAATCCAGTCTTTTTAAAGTACAATCAGACGTGAGATCTCTTAGAACGTGTTTCTCTTTCCTCTCTTCCTTTTTCTCCCCCTCAGTCCACATCCACCTGACACTTCTCCATACCTTTTCGCGGTCAGCTGAGGCTGAGCATGTTGAAAGGATTTTAAATGTCTTCTTCTTCCTCTGAAAGATATTTGAAACTCCACCCTAGAGTCTCTTTTTTTTACTTTAAATTTGTGGAATAGTGACAAATAGTGACTCATTTGTGTTATTGAGGTTCACAGAATAAGTCTTACCTATATCTGCTTTCAGGAAAAATTGCCATGATCTATGAAGCTGGAACAAAGAATACATATTTGAAAACAAATTTAAAATATGCTCACTTAGAATTTGCTTTTTAAATATTTTTTTTAAAGTAGGTCCAGAGGGCTTCCCTGGTGGCGTGGTGGTTAAGAATCCACCTGCCAATGTAGGGGACTACTGAGCCTGCATGCCACAACTACTGAAGCCTGCGCGCCTAGAGCCCGTGCTCCACAACAAGAGAAGCCACTGCAGTGAGAAACCCGTGTACCGCAAGGAAGAGTAACCTCTGCTCGCTGCAGTTAGAGAAAGCCCGCACGCAGCAATGAAGACCCAACGTAGCCAAAAATAAATAAGTAAATTAATTAAAACAAATACTCATATAATTCCACTTTCCAGAGAAATATCATGGTTTGTTCCTTCCAACTCTCTATTTATCCTATTCCCGCTGACCATGCCTATCTTCTTCATAGTCACGCCTACCTGGTCTAGACTAGATCCTCTTTTGTACCAAACTTAAACCCTCTAATTCTATCAGTGAACTGGGATATAATCCCCTCATCTCTCATCTGCTGTGGGTCCAAAATAGAGAGTTTTGAACCTTAACAGCTTTATGCGCATCTCAGTGAGTATCCAGTAAATTCTGCACCCTCAGCCTACCCCCCACAGCTGCTCTTTCCAGGAGAGATAAGATCAGTCTAAGCCTTTGATGTGCAACACAAAGATGCCTAAGGGATTCAAGGCTAACTTTAGATCAGAGCAAATCCAGATTCCAATATCAATGGAGGAACTAAGAAAGCATGAGAAAAATGAATATAATGGGAGCAAATGGGAAGCAGTTCGGTAGCAAGAGTAGAGACGCTAGGTAGTGAAGAATGACAAATGAGAAAGAGAAGCCAAAGCTGCCAAAAAAAATGGTTGTCAATCAACAGGAAACGCCACTAGCACCAGAGCAGTGGGGTATTACCAGACAGGTTCCCCAAGGACCTTGCACAAAAGGAGAGGAAAATTGGGGGTATTTCAAGGCATGGTGACTTTTCTATGATAACAGTTACCTATGACTTCGATAATCTTCAAAGTTAGAGTGGTTTGGCAAACCTAAGGCCATATTTTAATTAACTCTATGACTATCTACCCACCCACCTTCCTCCCCAAAATTCAAGGATTTGTGGCCTGGAAAAATTTGTATTATAAGATAGCCCCAAAATGCTGGAATGTCCTAAGTCTCTGAAACTAAACTACTTTTCTGGAAGCTGATGTATTTACCTACTGACCACAATAAACCAAGGACTGCAACAGACCTCACCCAGGACAAAAGCAGACAGAGGAGAGGGTAAAGAAATGCTATATCACTGGAGACAGTTTAGAGTTTGCCAGCTGTGTATACTTTTTGTTTCAAACTTTCTATACAAGCTTGGCAATGTTTAAGGAAAACTAAAGTAACATCACCAGGGTCAAGTTCAAGTGTTTAAGCCCAAACCCCTTACCGCATAATTGACTTACTGCAAATAAGATATTCAGGGTTTCTCTTAAAGTTCCTACTGGTGTCTTTCTTTTGTTGTTTTGAAACCACTGCTGAATCTGCACCAAGTTAAACAAACTTCCTAAGAGAAAAGTGTCCATGACAGATAGAATAAATGATCCCCTTTCAAAGTAAGTGAATTTTAAAATGTAGATGATCATTCTATATCCTTAGTTTTGGTTGCCAATGCAAATGAGTCAGAGAATTTGCCTCAGACAGTGAGTTAATTGTGTAACTCTACAGAGGAAAATGCCATTGGAGAGTACTTGCTGACCTCACAGCTGAAAAAAAAAAAAAAGAAAAGAAAAGAAAAACCATTTAAAGATGTGGAAACCAGATGTTTCAGGCACATTTCAGCCTCTGCTCTGGGAATTTATCCTGAGCAGCCCCTAACAGTCTATTCCTTCTCTACAACTGAGATATGATCATCTTAATTTACTTATTTGTCTTGCTGTGGGAAGAGGCTCACGGATGGGGATTCAGGAATGGAATTTTTCATAACTCCATATGGCTTGGTAAGAAACTTCACTCATGAGCTTCTTGTTGGGAGAGTCGCTTCTTTGAATTCATGGAGAAGTGAATCAAAGCTGTAAATTTTCCTCTTCTGTTCAAGGCTGATGTTTTCAAAGAAAATGCTTGGGAAAGATAGCTACTGGAATGCATATATCATTTTTTAAAAAGTGTTTCTGCCTTCTAAAATTTTAAAATAGCTTTTTATAAAGTGAACTGTTCAGTAGAAAATAGAGGTTAATATTTATATTCCATATGAAAATATGCTTTAAAATTTTCAAAGAAGGTGTGGTGGTATAGTGCAGAATGTTTCCTTAACAAAATAAAACCACCAATATATTATTTTGTTTTCATTTCAATGCATTTCTAGTCAGATTTCATAACAGGTAACCATAAGAGAATTACAACAGGTAAATTGGAATATACAATAATTTTATAATCATTGCTCCATGTACTCTGACCTGTAGTGTATATCATGCTTTTTCCAAACATCTTTGGACTAGTTTGACAAAGCCAGCTTGTAATACAGAAAAAAATGAAAAAAGCTTGTATTTCTGGATGTATTCTTACCACTTGATTTCTTTTGTTTGAGCTATCCATTTAAATACTTTTCTACCCCTTTTGTTAGACAAGGAAAGTTTCTTTTGTTGTTTTGTTTTGTTAAATGTAAGGAATGACACAGACCTAACTGTGAAAATATACAACAGACCAAAAAAGGCTAAATAGAGAAAACCCAAAATACCCCATATAGTACTCTAAACAAGGCTTTAATTCTCATGATACAAATTAATACTGCTTTATGTTCACTGTTGTGTTTGATAGTGAAAAAAATATGAATTGCTCAAGAAGAAAACTGACAAATCCTTGTATAAAATAAATAAAGAGAAAGCAAAATTAACCTAGATCTTGATGTTATGCTTGCTAAGCAGCACATAGTTATAGAATATTTTCCCTTTCAGCATGTTTCTCTCTGGTAATAACTGCAGCCATGCGGATTTCATTAGAAAGCTCAATTGCAATGCACAGCCTTGCAGCCTCTTTTTTCAGTTTGAGCCAGTGAACAGCTTTCATGCTGAACACTGCAATCCATTTGGCCAAGATGGGGTCTGGAATTTACTAGAGGAATGAGCAAGTCTCTTTATTTTCATTGCACACCATCAAACTTGGGAAATATACATCTATTTGTCAGAAATGACAAAGATGATCATAAAGCTAATAAGAGTTAAACCCACATAGATAAACTTTGAAATGCTGTCAAATTTGCTAATGATCAAGTAATTTGGAGTTGTTGTGTTTTTTTTTTAAGTGATGTATATCACCAAAATATAAACCTAGACAATAGGAGTTCTGTCCTAGAGATAGAGAGGAGCAAACCCAAATGTTTGTTAATCGTATGCTGCACATTTGAGGCCCGGAGTGATTGCACAGTGCTTCATGCTTCAATGTGAGACAAATTATTGATCAGTCAGCCTAGCATAAATTGTTTACAGTTGGTTAGGCCAATGTAGTATTAGAAAACTATTTAGGGAGGGAAGAGAGTTGAATTAGAAGGCAGGGATCTGCTAGCAACTATCAAGAACAAGGCACTTTAAACTCTTGGTCTCAGTCCCATACGGGTAAAATGAGAAGTCTGAAGTAGGGGACCCCTAAGGTTTATTTTTAACTCTTGTATCCTCTAATTCCTTAGATAGTAATTTTTAAAAAGACACTTAAGGACAAGAGACTTCAACTAGTTTAAATGGATTATGAAAATCAAAAAATGTACAGATAAGCAATTCTTTTTAGCCATTGTATTGAATCCAAAAAAGGAGAAGGGAAAAGTAACATTACCATCAGCTCCTACTAGGATACAGAAGCTATGCTTATGGGTTTTATGGTTTATATATTCCAAAAAATAGCTGTCATTATTCTCATTGGATAGATGAAGAAACTGAAGCTCAGGAGGTGATTTACACAAGGTCACACAACTGGTCCACTGCAGAACCAGAAATAGAAATCAGAGCCAACATAGTATTGTGTCACCACTTACTAAAAGGAAAAGGAAGTTATTGGTTAAATAGATTTTCAATTTCAGTGAATGACAGCTAGAAAAATTAATAAATTATTACTTCCTCTGAAAGGTGAAATTTTTTAGATTAGGACTCATTGTACAAAGGACCATTTTAGTAGTTTAAAATTCTGAATTGAGAAATACTTTAAAATAAATGTGTGCTTAAAACTGTCAAGTACACATGCCAACGGTACTCAACTTGTTCATAAGGCAAAATAATGGGAAGTTTGAGTCTCTTTCAGGAACAGTGTGGAATATTAATATTATTTAATAAACTAAAAATTATAGCATAGACATTTCTGCTATTTAAGTTACTATCTTATTACTAGACAAGTTTAAGAGATACCAAAAGTTTAAGAAAAACTACCAGGAAGAAAACTTAAAATTATTAAAAAAATTTTTTCTGTTAATTTATTTTTTTCCTGCAAACGTCTGTTAAAAGAAAAACTGAAGCATACTTAAAATTTTGAGTTTATCTGAGCAAAAATCCATTTGAATTTGGCAGCATCCAATCTAACAGATAGAAAGGAGCTCCGAGGAGTGGTACAAAATGCAAGACTTTCATAGGCAGAAGGGAGCAGGCAGAAGGAAGTTTTACTAGGTGAAAAAGCAGGTTGGTTATGGCAAGGTTACTTTCCTTCAGGGGATGGCAGGGGTCTATCAGGCAGATGACCTAACTGGTGGTGATCAGGAGATTTCTGACTGACTGGTTTAAGATTCCATTTCTGGGTGAGCTGAAACCATACTTAAGTCTTGGTTTGGTGATGTGGGGCTTAGCATAAGGGACTCCTTTTGGAGCTTGCTGTCATGTTTTTAGTACAACATATTTTTACTTCTGGAGTAAAATATCACGGAAATCTTAGTTTGAGAAACCTTGGCAGACAAAATAATTCCTACAAAATTTTTTCAAATAAAGATCTTTTAGAGAACAGATACAGGGCTTCCCTGGTGGCGCAGTGGTTGAGAGTCCGCCTGCCGATGCAGGGGACATGGGTTCTTGCCCCAGTCCGGGAAGATCCCACATGCCGCGGAGCGGCTGGGCCCGTGAGCCATGGCCACTGAGCCTGCGCGTCCGGAGCCTGTGCTCCGCAACGGGAGAGGCCACAACAGTGAGAGGCCCGCGTACCGCAAATAAAATAAAATAGAGAACATATACAGTTTTAACATTTTTAAAAAGTAACAATAATCTCCATCACAATACATTAGTAAGCACTACATTTCTCCTTCTCTACTAAAAGCCTTAGTACCCCTGTACTTCAAAATAGATGTACTTGCATTGCCCACTAGTGCTCGAGCTGCTTGAGAATAGGGCTTGATCCCCAGCACCTATCAAAGTACCTCATGGTATATTCTTAAAACAGCCAAATTGGAAACGAGTAAAAGTTTAGTTAATGAGGCTTTACCCTATGTGTAAAGTGTCCTATGAAGGACACTTGGGAAGTAGGTGACTCTCAAAGGGGAAAATGACTTTGATGTTCCTTGTGTTCTCTGACCTATAAGTATCAGATGCACTAAGGTACTGTGTATTAATGACAGGCTTTTTCCATATAAGGTATTAGAGCAGTATCCCTTGGAGTCCAGAAAAATGCCAAGCAGCATCTCCTATTGAACTGTGGCATTGTCAACTTCAGCTTGGGGAAGAGAGTAAAGAACAGTATTTCTAATACTGCTGGATTCATATCTTGCTGCATGCCAAGAAACATACGTTCTCGTTGGAAATGGTCTTGATGGTGGCTGATTGCACAGGTCAGGGGACAAAGACTTAACAATAATCTGACAGTCAACATAGAACTATTAGCGCTATGTTATGATTATTGTCCTGGGAATCTTTTCACATTGTTTCTATGGCAAAATGCACTCCAAACTCAAAACAATCATTTTAAACAGTGATCTATTGGGAGACAGCTCATGTATGACTTAACACTATCTGAAATACGTTGGGAACAAATGTGAACCGAAAAAGACAAACCAGATAAAGAACTTAGGAACTGGTAGTTAGGTGTGTCCCACTTTTTCTCTGCTGTAGTTAAATCTATTTTTCTTTTCTTCAATGTAATATTTGCTTGCTTTGGATTCCTTTAAACTTTTCCTCAGTTTCTGATTTGTTTACTAAATTCTCAATTATATTGCATTAGTCATTTCCCTCAAATGGATATTTTGGCTTACTTTTCTCCTTCATTGTAAGCCAATTTTCATTGGTTTCTTTTGCCTTCAACTCCTTTTCTTTTCCTATTGCTTACCTTTCCAAGTTTTTAAAACAATGTCAAAAAAAAAAAAAAAAAGTCAGGGCTAGGTGGCGCAGTGGTTGAGAGTCCGCCTGCCAATGCAGGGGACACGGGTTCGTGTCCCGGTCTGGGAAGATCCCACATGCCACCGGAGCGGCTGGTCCCGTGAGCCATGGCCGCTGAGCATGCGCGTCCGGAGCCTGCGCGTCCGGAGCCTGTGCTCCGCAACGGGAGAGGCCACAGCAGTGAGAGGCCCGTGTACCGCAAAAAAAAAAAAAAAAAAAGTCAAAACTTTATCACCTTTGGATAATGCAGAAATACAATGTTGTGTTAAAACTTTCTTTCAGGTTATCAGTTCAAAAAATAATTTAGCCTCAAGTTTCTATCTATGTCCCCCAAAATTCCCCTCATTCATATTTTTTTCCCAAAGCTTTCTAACAATGAAAACTTAGCCACTCAAGGCAGCTGACCCAGGGAACACTTTGGCAGGAACAATAGCTGATGTAATCTTCCAGCTGAGGCCACAAAATTTCCCTTGTTCCACAAGAATGGATAATAGTGCACTGACGACATTTTGTGAATTCACAGAACAAGCAGCAGGCGTGTACCACAGAGAAGCGCGGTCTGGCAAGTACAAGCTCACCTACGCAGAAGCCAAGGCGGTGTGTGAATATGAAGGTGGCCATCTTGCCACCTACAAGCAGTTAGAGGCAGCCAGAAAAATTGGTAACAGCTTTGACAATAATCTTCTTCTTTTTCACCCTTGGAAAAAAAAATTCCCACCTTTCCTGCAACCCCTTATTAAGACTTTTCTCTCCACCCCTGCTAATAGTTCCTCTGGCTTCTCCCATCTTCTCTGCCTAGAGCTGGTAGACAATTCCTACTACTAGTAACTTAGTTGGGGGTCACACTCCATTGGGAGCTAATAAATAAACATCAAAAGAAAATGAAGACATCATTATCTCGATATCATTTAAACCCCTCATTAATTTTAATGCCATTGCTATTCATTTTTAATATCATTCTATCTCTTCTTGACGTCTGTGTGTCATCTTCCTCAGCTGTTAAATGATGCTACTATGTCGTGTCTTACAAGGAAATTTACCCTGTAGAAGAAATAGTGAATTTAGTGGATTTTTTTTCAATTATTTTCAATTTTTTCCTTTTCTTTTTTTAACATTAAGTGGGAGAATGCATTTGTACTTTAGGATCAAAAGCCATGAGGCAAAGGAGGATAAGCAAGTTGTAAGGTGGCAGATGAAAGAAACTGGGAAGATGATGTCAGGACACCTGGTGAAAACCCAGTAATTAACAAATGCTGTTTGCTTCTTTATATTAAAAAAAACGGGTTGCTACTGTCTCTCCTGGACTTTCAGGAGAATCCAAAAGGCCACCCTAATTCAGAATTTTCTTCTCCACTGAAGATATCCCTTTGCTGATAGGAACATACCTGGCAAAGCTCATACTATTATTATACATTACCCAAGACAAAAATAAAGGTGTTCTCGAAAATGCCCCAAAGTCTCCCCAGGTGACTATACCCTTAGGGCTGTGTGTGACGCAGTAAATGGAATGAGGTATACAAAGGCCAGAGACATTACTAGCCATGGGGGACTTGTCAAATTGTTCTTGGGTGGCATCGGCAAATATTAAAACAGCCTCCAAAGTTGAGTAAGGAAAACAAGGCTGAGGCTTTGTTTGAAATGTATGAGTACTTTTATCCCTATTCAAATTTTTAAAATATTAGTGATATCTTTTTTTTTTTTTTTTTTTTTTG
>NW_006769306.1:2242943-2270891 GCF_000442215.2 Lipotes vexillifer
TTTTGTGGTACGCGGGCCTCTCACTGCTGTGGCCTCTCCCGTTGCGGAGCACAGGCTCCGGACGCGCAGGCTCAGCAGCCATGGCTCACGGGCCCAGCCACTCCATGGCATGTGGGATCTTCCCGGACCGGGGCACGAACCCGTGTCCCCTACATTGGCAGGCGGACTCTCAACCACTGCACCACCTGGGAAGCCCTAGTGATATCTTAATTGATCCTAAAGGAGAAATTATCATCTGAAAAAAATTTTTTCAGTATTGATGGTAATTCCAGAAATTAACTCATGGCACTAGCTCGGTCATTTGTGAAAAGAAGCCAGATCTGAAATTGGATTGTTTTCATATCCATGGTATTATTATTTCCTAGTCCATCTGCTTCTTTTTTTTTTTTTTCCAGGTAAGATGTCATTTTCTAGTAAAAGTCAGATGTTATAAGAACTTTTATATACATTCAAACTTTATTTTTTAAGAAAACAGTTCTTCCCCTTTTATATGAAGTGGATTTGGGCGGTTAAGACACTGTCCCTGTTGCAAGGGGCCATCTTGGTTGAGATGACCTTCGCTCAGCTGAGGGAATAACCAGTTAAGCCATTACCCTTCCATTCTCTTGCAGGATTTCATATCTGTGCTGCTGGGTGGATGGCCAAGGGCAGAGTTGGATACCCCATTGTGAAGCCAGGGCCCAACTGTGGATTTGGAAAAACTGGTATTATTGATTATGGAGTCCGTCTGAACAGAAGTGAAAGATGGGATGCTTATTGCTACAACCCACATGGTTTGTCAAAAACAATAATTTTATACTATATAAAAACAGGTACAGGTTACTAAGAGGTTAGTAAAAAGAAATGACTTCTTCCAGAGAGAGAGCAATTTAGTAATGATAATTATTAATAACAACTACCATTCATAGAATGATTATGCTGTGCCACACACTGACTTATGTCTCTTCATCCACACTGTCACTTTATTGTTATACCCATTTTAGAATTCAGGAAACTAAAGTTCAAGAGCTTAAGTAACTTTCAGACAGCCAGTAATTAGTAGGCAGGTGAGATCATGACTTAATTCTTTTCTGTGCCAGGGAACTTACTGATTACAAAGGACAAAAAAAAAAAAGATTATAAACTTGTCACAGTTAATTAGCTAAAACCAAGAAGTAGTACTACCAAATGTTAACTGTTCAAAATTATCCCTTTAATAGAATGAGAAAAAGGAGACAGAATAATCAAAGTTTTTCCCTAATTTCTTTTTGGGCATAAATTCTTAAACTTCCAAACTAAGCGACCCTCACTCTGTGGTTTGTTTTAACAAATATATACTGGATATACTAGTTATTATTGTAAGTACCTGTTTATTCATATTCTTTTTCCATGGTTGATTGCAGCTAGGAAAACTTTAAAGAGAAAATTAACACATTATAATTACTATAAACAGTAATTCTTGGTCCATGCTGTTGGAGAAAAATGTAGACTGTTGTTTTGGGATGTATTTCCCCCAGGATAATATTACAAAGTGTTACAACATGTTACAAAGTATTTCCCAGATATATGATCATAAACATCCTCAGGTGGTGTCCCATTTGGATCTATCTTAGAGAATGTCCATGACAAAGTAGGAGACTACAGTGAAGTTCTAGCATATTATTATAGAATTTATTATTTAATAATATTAACCATTGGAGAACAGTTTCTCACATTTGCAACTAACCTCTACCTCACAATAATGTATACTCCAAGTAGAAAATAATTTTTCCTAGAGCTGTCACCTATTCCCACTTGAGACAAAATATGAATAAATGGGGGTGGGGTGGGATGAATTGGGAGATTGGGATTGACATATATACACTAATACGCATAAAATAGATAACTAATAAGAACCTGCTGTATAAAAAAAATAAATAAAATTCAAAAAATATGAATAACGTGCATTCATATAGACTATAACTTTCAAATCACTTTGACATACTTTAAGCCTATAGTATACTATATTTAGTCCTATATTTAGTCATTGTTAATAATTCACATATCTTCTTTTCCTCTCTCTCTTCCTCTCTTCCTTTTTCTTAAATATATTTATACAGGCAACTCTCTCTTTACTCTTAAGAGTAACTTCTATTTCCAAATATATTATCTGATTCTTCTGCTTGATAAACTCCAGGACCTCTGAGCATCTACTCAATCATTTCCAAAGGTCAACGTCTAAGGAAGATGCAGAAGTACAAATGGAAAGATTCTTACAGTATTTCATTGCCCTTTTATAAGAATGCCACCTTAACTTACAAATTTTTATAAGCTGCTTTTGTTTCTCATAGAGGCTGGATGCTTTTTACTCTGGGAATGTGTGTACAGAATCCTGGGAGACTTGTGCTTACTCAAGTCTCAGCTTACTTTTGGATTCAGTGATATACTGATTATTTAGGATGTGGTCAACCTGAAGGGGACTGGGAGCCACCTGAACTAGCAATGGGAGAAGAGTTCACTGAAAAATAACTGGAATGAAAAAAATCATAATGGTGTCAGAAGAATAAAGCAATGATTATTAATTAATCAATACCACCAAGTTAGAGTTGATTGAAGCAAGGAAGAATAGGGTCATTCAGAAGTGTTCAGAAGTCAGCTTGCTCATTCGAGTTCTGAACGTGTGGCATGATGCCGACTGCCTCCTGTATGAATACTTCTTAACCAATTAGCTGTCAGTCCTCAGGGACCCAGCCTGCTCTATAAATCTGTCATTTTCTAAATAAGCAAGAGATGAGGCAATAATTATATGTAACATGAAGTATAGAGCTGAATAGATATAGCTAAATATAAAAACAAGTTAGTTCAATATTTGAATATTTTTCCTAATCTAACGATACATACATCAAAGATAGGATGCTATGGGACAGAGAAAATCACTCCCAAAGCGGGCACTGTACATGCTTATGTGCACATATAAACTATGTATTATATAATATTTAATAATACAATAAGAATAGCTTATACTTTGCATAATACCCTTAAGCTATCCTTTATATTTTATCCTCAGAATAGTCCTGTGAGGGAGGTAACAGGAGAGACATGACTATATTTATTTTACCAATGAAGAAACTGAGGTATAGACTGGACACAGAGCTCAGACTAGATCTCTGACCCTCTTTTGTCACTTCCTTGCCTTTTTAAGAGCCTGTTCTGCCATGGGGTGATAAGCTTCCTTTACTTCTATGGTGTGAAGGATTCTAACACAATTTTTTATTGTAATAGTTATTTTAAAGGAGAATATTCTTGTAAAAAACTTCTAATTGGGGAATTCTCTGGTGGTTCAGTGGTTAGGACTCGGCACTTTCACTGCCGAGGGCACAGGTTGGATCCCTGGTCGGGGAACTAAGATACTGCGAGCTGTGTGGCACAGCCAAAAAAAAAAAAAAAACCCTCTAATTGATATAATAAAAAATACCTTTGAATGCTATCCAGAGTCACCACTACCATCACCACCACTCAGATTATTTTGGGGTTCCAGTTTGTACCTTTTTTTCAAGACACTAGACATTTAGGTGATATGGAATTAAAATTAACTGGGGCTCTTCCACAGCTTTCTCTTCAGGCATACTGTAAAATCATTGTTCTGGCAGAGATTGTTTGTTTTTATAACAGGTTATGGGACAGGACAGAAATCTATGAAATGGTAAATGACTTGAAAAAACCAACATGGATATCTCCACCAAATCCTCAAATAGTATTAGGATTAAGGTGCTAATGTAAACCAGTAAAAGGAGTATAGAATGATTATAAATTATTCCTTTTAACTGGATTAGAGTGACCTTCAAATTCCCTAAGTGATCTTCATATTCTATAATGATTTTCCAAACAGAATTTATTGGACTCATTATTCCAAGTGTCTGAGTCCCGGAAGACACAGTGGTGACACCACAGAACAAAATCCCTGTCATCTTGATTGGGGTGTTGGTAATATGGGCATATGTATTTGTCAAAACACATTTAAGTGTACACATAAGACATGCATCCTATGCTTAAAATGTAAACAGAGCAAAAATGTCAACAGGAGCACAATTATTATTCCTTCTTGCTGTTGCGCACCGCAACAAACAGTAGCCCCCGCTCACTGCAACTAGAGAAAGCCCGTGCGCAGCAACGAAGACCCAATGCAGCCAAAAATAAATTAGTTAGAACAAAAAAAAGTTCACAAGTGGTCTATGTTCATTTTAGAGAATTTAGCAACTATCAATGAAAAAACATTTATTCTTTAGCTACAGTTACACACAATATACTATGGATGCTATATATTAAATCATTTTATTTTTATTTCATAAAAAGTACTAAATAGATGGACACTAAGAAATGAATATCTTTTTTAAAGTAGGAATCATTTTTTTTAAATGCTTTCTTATCATTTTTTTTTTCTCTTTTCAGCAAAGGAGTGTGGTGGTGTCTTCACAGATCCAAAGCAAATTTTTAAAACTCCAGGTTTCCCAAATGAGTATGATGATAACCAAATCTGCTACTGGCACATTAGACTCAAGTATGGTCAGCGTATTCACCTGAGTTTTTTGGACTTTGACCTTGAAGATGACCCAGCTTGCTTGGCTGACTATGTTGAAATATATGACAGTTACGATGATGTCCATGGCTTTGTGGGAAGGTATGTATTGTTTCTCCATACAGGAAGCTAATGAACATCTGATATTTTGCATGATGTTTCTTTTATTTCTCTCCAACTGTCCCTACAACATTGATTTTCCAGTTTATCTATTCTCCTGCAACAGAGTATCCTTTTTTAAAAAATTAATTTATTCATTTATTTATTTTTGGCTGAGTTGGGTCTTCGTTGCTGCACGTGGGCTTTCTCTAGTTGTGGCAAGCTGGGCCACTCTTTGTTGTGGTGCGCAGGCTTCTTATTGGGGTGGCTTCTCTCTGTTGTGGCCCACAGGCTCTAGGCGTGTGGGCTTCAGTAGTTGTGGCTCACGGGCTCTAGAGCGCAGGCTCAGTAGTTGTGGCGCACAGGCTTAGCTGCTCCGCGGCACGTGGGATCTTCCTGGACTAGGGCTCGAACCCGTGTCCCCTGCATTGGCAGGTGGATTCTTAATCACTGCGCCACCAGGGAAGCCCCAGAGTATCCTTTTTTAACCACGACTTTTTTTTGCTCTGTTACTCATAACAAGCCATAGTCAGTTGCTATGTCTACTTATTAAAATAGTTATAGCTGCTTTTTGATTTAAGTTGCAACAATTAGTTACATATTCTATTTATAAAGACCTCAAGATTTGACTAACAGGAGAAAGAAGATGTATGAGTTGGGAAATTTTGGGGGGTCTTTAAATGTTCTGATTTCTGTCAACCTCCTAAATATAATTATAAATTCAATAATGGTTGCCTTTCTTCTGTGTACAAAGCATCGTACTAAGCATTATGGATATAAGGCAAATAAGTAAACTATAGCCCCTTCTCTCATATAGTTTAGCTAAATATACAATGGATATCTTTTTAGAAATAACTTTCTTTGCCATAAAAAACAAGTATTTCTTTCCTCAGTATTTTTCCCTGGGTTTTTTAACATGCTGGGACACACTTTTTTTGTGTTCCCATCCATATCTTTAACATAGTTTAAATTTTACAATACAAAATTTGCAACATTTTATAAAATATTGTAAATTAAAGAGTGTACAGTTAAGGTGTTTTATGTATTCAGGTCCCCACTTAATAATGTGTATTTTAGACTATCCATTATCAATAGATTATCAGTTATCAATTCTCTATTATCCATAATAGTAATTTAATGAAAGAAAATAGTAGTGGGGATAATTAAAAACGACAGACAATATCTTTTTATTGACTTTGAAATCTGTAACTTAAATACAAAGAAAAACAAAGGCATTCGTTGCATAAATGAACAGCAATTTTTGGATGGAAAGTGGTTTTTGTTTTGTTTTGTTCTTTAGCTGAGACTACTATTATAGAAAAAATATATCGTTTTTTAAAATAGTTTGAAGAAGACTAGAAGTAGGGTTGGAGGAATTAAGAACAAAGTGTTTTTTGAAAGAATGGACCTCCTACCTTGGGAATTAAGGTAACATTTCTATTCTAAACCTAGTTTCAGCAATTACAGCTCTAGATAAAATCATAAATGATTTTTTAATCTACAGGCTAATTTGTTATTTATTGGATTATACTGTGTGATTTACCTTTATAATAGACTTTCTCCCCCTCAGGAATAAATTACATTGTTTTAGAAACTGATAAAAACCCTTACTTTTCATATTATCATGTGCAAGGGAATTCCCTTCAAGCCATGATTCAGATAAAAATCACATCCTCTTATGTCTATAAGGTCCAATGTAATTCTTTCCCTTTTAAATCAGCCATACACCCATTCTTCTCTAACTGTGAAGAAAACTTCATGAGATTAATCAGAAACAAATTTTAAAAATTTCCAAATACATTCAAGTTGTCTACCACACAAAAAGCTTTGTAGACACACAGTAATGCCACAAATTCTTTCTTAAAATCTCATTAATGCTGTGAGAAGGATATTTCAAACAATGTTTTAACCCCTCTTCTCTCTTACAAATTCAAGTAAAAATAAATAAATATAAAAATAAAATGTTGTAAAATAATAGAAAAATGAGCCATTACTTAGGGGAAATAAAGTACGTCAATTATCAGTAAGAGCCACTTGCAATAGCTATATAATAATAATTCATGTGACCTTTCTTTTTAAAAAATTCTCTTTCAGATACTGTGGAGATGAGCTTCCAGAAGACATCATTAGTACAGGTAATGGCTCTAAATTGAAGAACAAAACTATGATTTGCTTTCTCAGTATCAGTGAAAATGAAGGACCCAGTAGTTATTACTATATACTTTTTAAAGTTGAGAGAGCTGAAGACAGATATAGCTTGCTAGCTTGTAAAAGGCAAAGAAGTGCTTATTTATACTTAAAGACTTTTACTAACTCCTTGCACTAAAAATGTGTACTCTGGTTATTTGCAGGAAATGCAGTCTGAGATAGTCTTGAAACTGCAAATCCATAAATACTGCTGTAGCTTATAATTCCCATAAAATGTGGTAATAAAAGGTCTAAACTTTTCATTGATAAAGGATTGAAGTAATTTGTAAAGTTGTTCAAAATACCTTCTATCACTGAAAAAAATTTTACATCATATTTATTGCATTTTCACATTAGTACAGCAATCCCCAGGGAGTCTTGTGAAGAACACAGTTCTGTTAGATGTTTTTAATAGATATTACATGAGAAAAGGGCTTTAAGGTCAAGTAAATTTGGGAAATACTGGATTAAACAATGTGAAACAGGTTTCTTTATTAGAAGATGTCAGAGAACTTTTACTACGCTAATTATGCATAGTAAATCTAAAAAGGCTAGCTATAGTAGGCAAAGCTTTCCAAATCTTTTTCCTCTTTCTAATTATTTTGTGTGACTTTGTTCCTTGAAATGTACCCCAAGAAATGTCCCTGTAGCAGCATACATTTATCTCAGTAAGCAATACCATTGCTATTGCCTCAAACTGCTACTTTCTGACTAAGAACTTTTACTTTCTTAGATGTCTTCATTTTCCTTTTTATTTTCATCACCAGCACCAGTAATTGGCATTCTTTTTTTTTTATTTATTTTTGGCTGTGTTGGGTCTTCGTTGCTGCATGTGGGCTATCTCTAGTTGCCACGAGCTGGGCTGCTCTTTGTTGTGGTGCGTGAGCTTCTCATTGCGGTGGCTTCTCTTGTTGCAGAGCACGGGCTCTAGGCACACTGGCTTCAGGAGTTGTGGCACATGGGCTCAGTAGTTGTGGCTCACGGGCTCTAGAGCACAAGCTCAGTAGTTGTGGCGCATGGGCTTAGCTGCTCCGTGACATGTGGGATCTTCCTGGACCAAGGCCTGAACCTGTGTCCCCTGCATTGGCAGGCAGATTCTTAACCACTGCGCCACCAGGGAAGTCCTGGCATTCTGACTTGCTCTATTTTTCCTCCACATCATAAAAAAATTATCACAATACTTCTCCAACTAAAAACAACAAACCTACATTGAGTTGCAATTTCTAAGCAGTCCTTAAGCTGAGATACTACTAGCTAAAATTAGTCCCACACCCTAGCTTTGCAGTGCATGCAATTCTCATTTATGAATCACTACAAGAGATGGAAATTCTTGTTCAGTCTTGGAATGATTAATGCTTAAAATTTATGAATTCATTACTCTGTTACAGTCTCCCTAGGAAGAGTAATCTGTTAAACTTTTTATTTATCTTTTATTCTTTACTTGAGAACATATTTTATGTTAACAGAAAACTAAAAGAAGACATTTTATGAGATGTAGGAGGTATTTGGGGGGTGAGAATCCTATTTTTAAAATAAAAACAAAATGAACAGAGGGAGAGTCAAAAAGAAGCCTGAAACTTAATATTTTTCCTGTTTTGTTTAAAACAGACAAAACTTACTCCAAATGTAACACTAAATTAGTGTTTTTCTTGTGCAACTGCAAGGAACTAAAAAAAGAAAAACCCACACAATTTATTATTCAAAGAGAAACAAATCAACAGAAAAGAGCATAGTTAAATAAAAAGCCAAAGATTTAGCAAAACAGCAGGAAGAATACATTGATACAAAGTAATAGAAAAAGAAGATATAAAATATGTTTAAAGTATTATCCTATAAGTCAAGCATAATGCTGTTAACATTTTGATTTAGTTTTCTTCTTAAATATATACTTACTCACCCCTGGATATTTATATTTAAAAACAGAAAATAAATAAACTAAAAATTACCCATTACTGTACCACTTTAAAAAAAGGTATGTGAAGAAAGAATGTGCCCACCCTTCTCATCTCTCCCCACCCAAGAAAGGCATTGGATAACTATGTGGTGACCGTCCTTCCAGATGTCTTCCTGTATTATACAAACATTATATATCAATACATGGTGACCATGTATTTTCAAGTCAGATTATAATATTTAGATCATTCTAATTCTTTTTAATGACTACCTAATAGGTACCATAATTTGTCATATACCAATATTTAACATCCTGAAGGTGGTTGTTTTTTATTTTTCTTTCTTTTGCTATTGAACATTTCACTAGACATTTTTAAACCTCTATTTTGTAGTGTTATTTTATTTTTAAAAAGTAAATTTCTAGAAGTGAAATTTTGGGATCATAGGTGATGTGCACTTAGATGTGGATAGATGTCACCAAATTAGCACTAGCCCTACAGTGCCAATTTGTATTTTAACCAGTTGAGTAATCTGAAAAAAAAAATTTTTTTTTTTAATTTAAACAACTCTTTCAAGTTTGAGAAAAGTACAGTGGACCACAGCATGAACTCTGAACTCAAACCTGGTTCTGCCACTTATAACCCTGTGGCCTTGGGCAAGCTACTCAGGTTTTCTGTGCCTCAATTTCATCTATAAAAATGACTATTTTGATAGTATCCAACTCATAGTGTTGCTTTGGAAAATAAGATGAAAGGCACTTAAAGCTGTGCCTTTCGTCTTATATATATGGGGTTTTTGTAATGAATTCTGGATCTGTGATCTGGATTAAGAAGGTCTTTCCTTCCTGAAAAAGAAAAATCTTCCTATATTTATTTTACACAGTAACATTTTTCCTTTTTGTTTTTGGTACATTTTGGTCTTTAATGCAGGTAAAATGTAGTTAGGTGCTTTGTGTAAAGGGATCTAGCTTTGTGGGCTTTTTTTTTTTTTTTTAACAAATGCAAGGCTTGTTGCCATCATTTAGTAAATGATCCATCCATATCTTAATGGTTTGAATTGCCTGCCATTCTCCTGTAATTCTATGGATGTACCTTCTACAAAGAATACCTTTGAAAACAGAATAGACAAAATTTCCTCTAGGACAGATTGGAGAGCCACAGGAAAAAATATGACAGTCCTGGTCCCAGTTGGCAGTGAAACTACAGACTCTACAGCTTGAGAATCTAGTTCTGAATTCTGGGAGTCTTGTTCATGAATTTTTATATTCTCCTATGAGAATGAGTCTTTGAATTGTCAGCCAAATTGAAGGAGAGTAACACCTTGGTTCTTCTGCATCTTCCTCCTCCCCAGGAAATGTCATGACCCTGAAGTTTCTAAGTGATGCTTCAGTGACAGCAGGAGGTTTCCAAATCAAATATGTTGCAGTGGATCCTCTATCCAAATCCAGTCAAGGAAAGAATACAAGTACTACTTTTCCTGGAAATAAAAACTTTTTAGCTGGAAGATTTAGCCATTTATAAAGCAAAGAAAGACATTCTGCATTTATGTTTCTATCTTTTGGAGCCCCTTTGGTCTCACTTTTATATTATTATTATTATTAACATTTATTTATTATTTTTCTAAATGTGAAAGCAATACCTGATAATTTGGGGAAAATAGGAAAATACAGAAAACTTTAAATGAGAGAATAAAATCTCTCATAATCCCATTGCATAAAAATAACAAGCATTAACATTCATATATTTTTCTTTTAGTCATTTTTTGATTTGTGGTATATATATATATATATATATGTATCTATATGTATTTGTATTTCAAATTTTGGAATGCTGCTCTATGTACAACTTGATATCTTGGATTTTTTACCATTGAACTTTATGGTGTACACGTTTTCCCCTATCATTGAGTATTCTGCAAAAACATGATTTCATTTACAGTATTCTGTAAACTGTCCATGCTATGATTGTTCCATACTTTACGTAAGCCTGTCTCTATTGTGGGAATTATAGGTAGTTTTCATAAATATTGTTTCAATAAACATCCTTGGACATATATGTATTTGTACAGCTCTCTAATTATTTGGGATAGGGTCCTAGAGGTAGAATTACTGAGTCAGAGATTAATTAAAATAAAAAAATGTTTTTGAGGGAGATAAGCTGGACTTTATGACACTAATGGGGGGTGGTGGGCTGGATGGCTGGTGGTGCTGCTGCACTACTCACTCAGCCTACAAAGACATCCTCTAGGGAAACGAGAAAGTGAATGGACTAGGAAAATAGCAGGTCATTAACCAGCAGCATTAAGGGTCCATTTGACCTTTGTGGTATGGACTTTAACAGGAGATTGGTTAGTGAGTCTCTTTTCCTTTGGCCATGTTCAGCTACACAGGACAAAGACAGATTAGTGAGAGAGCAGGAGTCAGCAGGGTCAGTTTTGCCAAGTGAGTATAATAAGACAGGGGCAAGGGAGTAGAGGATATAGGTAAGAAGGGATTGCAATGATAACCCAAGGAATTTAGTTTGATAAGGGGTGAAGAGAGGATAGTAAGGAAATGAGGGACAGTAAAAAAGTGGTGGGCTCAAAGAATTGTCAAATCAGAGTATGAAAGGGGACGCAGTGGAGAGATAGTAGGTAGTGGTCAGAGAATGAGATATTAAATATAAATATAAATATATTAAATATAACCTTCTGTGGCAGACAGAACAGTGTTCCCTCCCAGGATGTCTGCATCCTAATCCCCAAAACCTGTGAATATGTTACCTTAGGTGACAAAAGGGACTTTGCACAAGTGATTAAGTTAAGGACCTTAAAATGGGATATTATCCTGGATTATCCAGGTGGGCCCAATGTGATCACAGGGGTCCTTAAAAGTGGATGAGGGAGGCTTAAGAAAAAGAGAGTCAGAAAAAAGGTGTGACAAGAGAAGCAAAGTCAGAAAGATGCAACATTGATGGCTTTGAAGATGCAGGAAAGATGCCATGAGCCAAGCATTGTGGGTGGCTTTTGGAAACTGGAAAAGGCAAAGAGATTCTCCCCTAGAACTTCCAGATGGAATGCATCCCTGCTGACTCACTGATTTTAGCTCAAAGAGTCCCATTGGACTTCTGAACTACAGAACTGTAAGATAATAAATTCATGTTGTTTTAAGCTACTATGTATGTTACAATTTGGATGGAGCAGTGATATAAAGGTAATACACCTTTTAATCAGTTTCATGCAGGGTTAGACTTAGGAATAAAAGTCTAATTCTACATGACAAAGCATAAACAAGAAGAAGTTGTAAACAGAAGATAGCTATTTTCTAAACTCAGAGAAATTAATTTAGGTGAATATTATTTAAGGCTAGTATAACATTTCTCTGTTCATATGTTTTCCTGCCTACATGTAAACTTTTTTTACTTCCTTGATCATGAATTTTTTTTTTCCACTATTTTTTTTACTCTTTTCCTCACACCCATAGTCTTTTTGGTCTTTTTTCCCCCCAGTTTTTAAAAATTGAAGTGTAATTTACTTACAATATTATATTAGTTTCAGGTGTACAATATTGTGATTTGATATTTTTATACATTACAAAATGATCACCATTTTAAGTCTAGTTACCACCTGTCACCATACAAAGTTATTACAATGTTATTGACTATATTCCCTCCACAGGCTTTTTGGTCTTTATCAGAATTAACTTTTTTTTTCCTTTGGAAATTTTGATAATGGAATTTAAATAGTAAATTGAAGAATGTGTGTTAACTTGAAAATTACAATGCACTCTAGGATATAAGGTATTATTATGATGATAATGAATATAAATCCTCTAAGATTTTCCTGAAAATAATATTCAGATGTATGAAATATTTAGAATGATGTTAAATGTTATCTATTACCACTGACCCAGATTCCCCTATATCTCAATGGTGTAGTGAGAGTATTATATGAGAATATTATACACAGGATCAGAGATGGGTTATAATGACTTCTAGAGATTTGACTGAATTACTTACAAGCCTTCCTACTGAGATTTAGGATACATTATGATCATATTCTAAGATCTATAGAAATACTTGGAAAGGAAGAATTATAATATATATAGATAATTTTTAATAATAATTTTAGTAAAAAAAAGTGACCTTGTAGAACATTTTTTAAAACGTGATTTTCTTTATTCAATTTAGCATCTTTTGCATGTCTACTCTAGTATTCTTTATGTTCTAGCAATTCCACTTCATTTGAATGTTTTCAGTTTAATACCTGCTTAGATGTATCTGTAGGTTTTTTTCTCTATTTTTCTTTTCTTTGTCATGTTTATGTGTGGGTTTGGGAGGTTCCTTTTTTTTAAGTTTTACTTACTTTCAATTGAATGTGATCTTGATATCAATATCATTCTCTGAAAATAAAACAAACTGACCAATGTTTATACGTGTACATATGTATATATTCAATATTTTATTTAATATAACATTTGAGTTCAGATTTTTTTGAAGAAAATTTTTTGGAAAGGAAGTTTTTTCAGAATATGTTTTACAACTCATTCCCCTCAAAAAAAAATTATTTTGAAGGCAAGTTGTTTTCATGTCTTGTGCTGTTTTTAGATGTCTAAAATATATACCCACAGCTATTTAATTTCCTTCTGAACAAATGCCCAGCAAAGAAAACCACAAGAAGAAATCACATCCCACAAAACCTCAATATATAAAAGTAAACTCCCTAAAAACACAGGCTCTTGGGCCTCCACTGGGAAAGCCACATCCTTAGCAGTATTCATAAAATATAAAACAGTTTTTGAGCACTTATTTGACTGTCAAACAATTATAAATAGGACTATTATTTGCCTAAGTGTTAGTAACCTCACAGTAGTTCTCATGATGTCAAAAGAAAAGTTACATGGTATTAGATTTAACTGAGTCAAGATGTTCATTTAAAATAAAATTACATGTACAATACAGTACGAAAACTAATTTTCATATTGCTTTTTGAAGTTCTATCCCTGCTACAGCAAATAGGAATCACTTACAGGTATGTTTATATACCTGATAAGTATGCCTCATCAACAGTTTATTCACATATTGTAGGCAGAAGTAGGAAAAATTGCTCCAGTATATGAGCTGTTTCTTGCAAAACCAGAAAGAGCAAGGTTAGAAGGTAAAAATGATTAGAATTGTAACGAGTTGGGTTTGTTTTTTTTTTTCCAATTTAAAAGTTACAGTTAATCAAGTTTAAAAGTGCTATAGGGCTTCCCTGGTGGCACAGTGGTTGAGAGTCCACCTGCCGATGCAGGGGACACGGGTTCGTGCCCTGGTCCGGGAAGATCCCACATGCCACGGAGCAGCTACGCCCGTGAGCCATGGCCACTGAGCCTGTGCGTCCGGAGCCTGTGCTCCGTAACAGGAGAGGCCACAACAGTGAGAGGCCTGCATACTGCAAAAAAAAAAAAAAAAAAAAAAAAAAAGTGCTATAGAGGACAATGCAGTGCTAGATAAACATCAGTGTTCCAGCTAAAGTGTTACTGCTATGGGGAAAAGCAACATGTATGCCCTGCCTAAACAGCAGTATCTTCAGCACAGTTGATCATCTACTTAATACAGCTCTTCATCTAGTCAACTAAGATTTTTCTTTTTCTCTTTTTGCTTTCAATTTAATTTAATTTTGGGCTAGTTTATCTGCTCATATTAACAAAACTTAAGAATTTACAGCTGATGTATTATGAATATTCTTGCTCCTATCCTGTTTTTCCATCTACCCATTTCTGGTCCTCAAGAGCTATTTCCAGTGTCTTCAATATCCTTCAAAAGACAGTGTATGTAAATGCATATTTTTTCCCTTCCCCACTCCACTTTTTTTGTTTTTTGCAGTACGCGGGCCTCTCACTGTTGTGGCCTCTCCCGTCGCGGAGCACAGACTCCGGACGCCCAGGCTCAGCGGCCATGGCTCACGGGTCCAGCTGCTCCGCAGCATGTGGGATCTTCCTGGACCGGGGTACAAACCCATGTCCCCTGCATCAGCAGGCGGACTCTCAACCACTGCGCCACCAGGGAAGCCCCCCACTCCACTTTTTTTGTAGCATATTATACACACTCCTCTCTATCTTAATTTTATTTATATTATACATAAAATACAATTCATCAAATTTATGTGTATAATTCAATAATCCTTGATAAATATATATACTCATATAACCACCACCATAAACATGATATAGAATATGTCTACCTTTTAAAATTGTGACCTTGTGCCTCTTTGTAGTCAATCCTCTCCTGCCATCCCTTGGCCCCTGACAATAACTGAGTGTTTTCTTTTTGTCACTACAGTTCTGTCTTTCCTAGAATGTCAGTGAAATGGAATCATAGAGTATGTAGTCTTTTGTGCCTGGCTTCTTTCATTTAGCACAACACTTTTGAGATTATTTCATGTTGTTGTTTGTATCATTCCTTTTTATTGTTGAGTACTATACAACTGCATACCACAATTTGTTGGTATTCACCGGTTGATGGACATGTGCTTTTTCCAGTTTTGGGCTACTATGAATGAAGCTGTTATGAACATTCACATACAAGTTTTCATGTTGACAGATATTTTCATTTCTCTTAGGTAAATACTTAGGACTGAAATTCCAGGGTTGTATGGTAAATTTACATTTAACTTTTTAAGAATCTACCTACTGTTTTCTAAAATGTCTACCATTTTGCATTCCCACCAGCAATGAATAAAATTCTAGCTGGTCATATCATCATCAAAACTTGGTGTGGTGGGACTTCCCTGGTGGTCCAGTGGCTAAGACTCCACACTCCCAATGCAGGGGGCCTGGGTTTGATCCCTGGTCAGCGAACTAGATCCCACATGCCACAACTAAAGATCCCACATGCCGCAACTAAGACCTGATGCAGCCAAATAAATAAATATTAAAACAAACAAACAAACTTGGTGTGGTGGGGGTTTTTTCTTTCTTTTTTTTAAAGTTTTAGCTATTCTAGCAAATATCGAGTGGTATTAATTTGCATTTCCCTAATGGCTAACAATGTTGAGCACCTTTTCATGTGTTTATTTGCCATCCATATACCTTTTTTTTAGTGAAGTGCCCAATTCTTTTGCCCATTTAAAAATTTTATTTGTTTGTCTTTTTTATTATTGAGTTTTAAGAGTTCTTTGTTCTGGATATAAGTCCTTTGGTGTATGTTTTGCAAATATTTCTATCAGTCTGTTCTTTCATTCTCTTAACAGTATTTTTGGAAGAGCAAAGTTTTATATTTTAATGAAGTCTAATGTATCATTTTCCTTTTATAGTTTATGTTTTTTAAGTCCTATTTAGGAAATATTTGCTTACTCCATAGTTACTAAGATTTTCTCCTATATTTTCTTCCAGAAATTTCATAGGTTTTATTTTGACCTTTAGGTCAGTTAATATGAGCTAATTTTCTAAATGGTATAAGGCAATGGTCTTTCTTCCTTCCTTCCTTTTTTCTTTCTTTCTTTTGCGTATGGATATCCAATTGTTCTAGCATCACTCTTTAAAAGAGTATCCTTTCTCCCAGTGAATTGCATAGGCATCTTTGTGGAAATTCAATTGACTGTACATGGGTAGGTCTATTTTTGGACTCTGTTCCATTGATCTATAGGTCTATCTTTATACCAATACCACATTCACTTGGTTACTGATGCTTTTTTTTTTTTTTTTAACATTTATTTATTTATTTGGCTGTACTGGGTCTTAGTTGTGGCATGCAGGCTCTTCGTTGTGGCATGTGTGATCTTTAGTTGCAGTGTGCGAACTCTCAGTGGTGGCATGTGGGATCTAGTTCCCTGATGAGGGATTGAACCTGGGCACCCTGCATTGGGAGTGCGGAGTCTTAGCCCCTGGACCACCAGGGAAGTCCCATGAAGCTTTATAATAAGTTTTGAAATCAGAAAGTTTTACAAATTTCTGCTTATTTTTCAAAATTGTTTTGGCTACTCTCGTTTTTCCTTTGATTTGGCCGTGTTTCCCTGTTGCTTCGTATGCCTTGTGCTCATCTGTTGAGATCTGGGCATCTGAAAAACGAAATCAGCTTAGCTAGAGATTTGGGAACCTCTCAAACCTCTTCTGGGTATGCATCTTCTCTGGACTTGTGCAAGTGATTTCCCAGTTAAAGAGGTTTGCCTCTGCTGCTTCTCAGAAGCCCATCATCTCCTCTCCCTAGTGTCTGTCTGCAGTACTGCAGTCTCTCTAGTGTAACAAGCTATTGTGCTGGCCATTGCTCTCAGGTGCCCCCAACCTGGTATCCAAAGTACACATCCATTCTTTTCCCATCAACACACTGAGTCAGGCAAGGCAGAAACCAGTCCCTTGGGCAGCCCTCTGAAAAGCCAGAACATTGGATGCACATTCCACTTTTCTGTTTCCCTCCCAAGGGAGAATCTGAGAGTTGGGAGTGCCTGGTGCTTTGCTGGGGGTGGGGGGGTGGGGGGTGGGGAGGAACTAGGACAGGCAAATAAGAACTTTCCTACCTGCTTCCTCATGTCTCTTCTTGGCTTTGCATTCACTTGGCATGTTGCAACCTCTTACCTGGTTTCTGGAATTCTCATAAAGGCAATTTGGCACCTATATTGTTGTTAAGTCAACAAGTCCCTGTTCTCCGTGGGGAACAAAGGTCTGGAATTTCCTATTCCACCATTTTGCTGATGTCACTGCTCTTGTTTACATTTTTCAATTTTGAAAAATTAAATTTATAGAACAGGGAAGAGCTAAATTGGACTCCATGTTTGGTCTGTTTCTTCTACTTTAACCTTTGCTTTTCATTGCTTTTGTTATTACAATCATACATAATGGCCTGCCTCAGGGAACCCTGCCCCTCTGCCTCAATGTTAAACTAAAGTGCCTCTGTTCAGCTCCCAGGGAGAAAATCTGACCCTGCCCACCTGTGAATGGCTGCTAGAAAGAAGAAATTAACACATCCCCTCACCTAGGCTGGTCATTCCAGGAGATGTTTTGTAAGAATGATGACCCTTTTTACTTTACTTTCCCACCACCTCTCCCTCTCTATTCTGCCTTTTTACTTTACTTCCTCACCACCTCTCCCTCTCTGATTCTGTAAAAGAAACTGCCATCCAGACCCCATAGGATGGTTTATAGGAGACACTAGTCTGCCATCTTGTCAGCCTGCCGGCTTTCCGAATAAAGTCGTCTTCCTTGCCTCAACACCTCGTCTCCGATTCATTGGCCTGTTGGGTGGCGAGCAGGGCGAGGTTGGACTCGGTAACACTTACAGAAGAGTTACAGGCTACTATAATGAATGCTCACCTACATGTATTCACAAAATATTGTTAATATTTTCACCACATTTGCTTTACCTCTCTGTCTCTGATATAAACAAATATACTGAACCATCTGAAGTTAAATTGCAGACATCACATGTTTTACTCTAAAATCAATCCTTTAAAACAGCGTGATATTTGTCTAATGATGATACGACCAACACTCGATATAATAGTGCTGAATTTCTTGCTTACTATAGAAAGAGATTTTTTTATAGGATGTTTGGGATTGGCAGGCTTTCAGAAGCGTACGTGGATAAACATCAGCAATTGAAGTGTGGTGACTTAGAGAGGCTGTTGTTGACTGGCGCTCTAAGTCATGTTTACTGGACTGAGCTCATACCTGGCTGGCTGACTGTCAGAAGTGAGGACCTGACATTGACTAGTTTGGTGTTCACTGAGGTGAGTAGCTCATCAATCGAACAGGTTTAAGACCAGTTCTGATGGTTACTTAGTATCATGGCTTCTGAGTAAGCAGTGTTTTCCTGCATTTGTGGGGACTCCTTTATTCTCAGTCTTCTCTTTTCGTCCTCATTCAGCCAAAGCTGAAAGAAGGACCAAAAGTCCAGATTTTCACCATTGTTGTTCATGGTTCTTGAATATCGAGGTTCCCTTTATGGAGATATGATTTACAATTTGCACATTCATCATTGTGATTTTATCTTGTTTCTTTGAATCATTTGTTGAATCACTGTTAGCCCAGCGGCTGTGTGGAATCATTTTAAAGTTTGGACAACAGACACTGAACAACAGTGAGACAAACAAGTAAAACTATAAGTACCTGTAATATTGGTAATAAAAGGGAAAGGAAGATACTCCATAACCGTGAACCAAGATTTTACAAGCCTGAGGAATAAAACAAGGCCTAACAACTCCCTGAGTCTACCTTAGTCAGTTTGTTTTTTCTTTTAACTTGGCTATAGATTGTTTTATCTCACCCAAAGTGTTATTCCCTGTATGAGAAGTCTTAGTAATGGCACAGGCTCCCTCCTGGCTGACCAAAAAAAATTAAGGCTATGCTATTCTATTGCCTGTCGGGCTCAGTCAGTGTGAAGGGACAAATTGTTAATTACCATCTCAAGTTGTGCTTGTGGGTGGGGGGAAAATATTTGGGGGAATCTTTTGCTACAAAGGGTTTTATCTTTCAGATTCTTTTTTAAGAATGTAGTTCGGGCTTCCCTGGTGGCTCAGTGGTTAGGAGTCCACCTGCCGATGCAGGGGACACAGGTTTGTGCCCTGGCCCGGGAAGATCCCACATGCTGCGGAGCGGCTGGGCTCGTGAGCCATGGCCGCTGAGCCTGCGCGTCCGGAGCCTGTGCTCCGCAACGGGAGAGGCCACAACAGTGAGAGGCCCGTGTACCGAGAAAAAGAAAAAAAGAGTTAAACTCATGGAATGATCTCACAAAAAGCCCTACAGAACACTTGTACAGCCTTGGTTCTGGGTCAGCACTGAAGAGACTGATTGTCACATAGGAAAAAGAATCCAGGAGGTGCCCAAAAGGTACAATCAATCTTGAAGTTATAGATATACTGTCTTTGGGTGTAGTGATGAGAAACAATTACTGCTACAGCCCAAGAATAGCTATATCCCTCTCTTGCAGCAAAAGAATATTTTTCTTCATTTATATATTATAGATAATATAGTAATATAATTTTATATAATATACTATATTAAATATTGTTAACTGATATATAGTTATTACTTTAATATAATTATTGATATATAAAATATATTTTATAATATAAATTATTATAGTTTTATTATGCAACATACCTTCAATTATTTTTCAAACTGGCTGTATTAGCCAAGCTTAGGAGAGCTCAATTACAGAATTAGAAAAGTAATCATTTTTATTTATTTTTTATTTATTTATTTTTTGCTGTACGCGGGCCTCTCACTGTTGTGGCCTCTCCCGTTGCGGAGCAGAGGCTCCGGATGCGCAGGCTCACAGGCCCAGCCGCTCTGCGGCATGTGGGATCTTCCTGGACCAGGGCACGAACCCGTGTCCCCTGCATCGGCAGGTGGACTCTCAACCACTGCGCCACCAGGGAAGCCCCGACTTTTTTTTTTTTTTTTTGATCATTTTTATTTTTAATTTTTTTCTTTTCCAGCATTAAAAAAAAATATTTATTTATTTATTTAATTTTATTCTTTTCCAGCTTTATTGAGGAGAGGTGGTGACTGTTTTTGTTAAGGCTTACATATAAGCACATCATTATTATTGGTTAGGGTAACATAATAGAGTCAAAAGTACACAACTTAAATCACTAAAGAATAAAAAGCATAATTGTATAAAAGGACTTTTCTTAAGTGTGTTATATAGAAGAATATTGTCCCAGCGGTTTTGGGAATTATTATTATTATTTTTTTTTAGCCATGCGGCTCACAGGATCTCAGTTCCCCAACCAGGGACTGAACCTGGGCCACGGCAGTGAAAGCCCGAAATCCTAACTGCTAGGTCACCAGGGAACTCCCCCAATGGTCTTGTGAAAACACATTTCACAGTGTGTAGTTACCAGCTTATTCTTAATATCTTGAATCAGCAGTCCACTTTCGGGAACCATCAATTTCTGGAGGGTCTCTGGAGAATGTCAGTTTAGGATCTCCAATAGATGTAACTTTTCAGTTGTGTCAAGGTCCTTTATATTTTTCTAGAGGATTGTCAGTGATACAGACAATAAGGTTTTAGAGTAAGCAAAATCCTGTGTTACTAAAAATCATGAATAACTTCTAATTAAATGTATCCCCATACTGCTGGATAAACAAGACAAACTATTCTACACAGGAAATACAAGATCTAATGGTAAATATTTTAACCATGGTGAATGCTGTGGCTTTTCAACAAGCAAATGTTTTAACCTACCCAGGAAACAAATGTACTATTAATAGTACACATTCATAAATGATAGAGGGAAGCAATTGCTACAATTCATTCAGTGATCTCAAAGGACCTTTTAGGGCATGATCTTAGTCTTTGCCTTATCTTTACAATTTTTCCAGGTTAGTTGGTTTTCAGATAGGGCATGAACTGGCTAAATCCTCTGTTCCTGGGAGTGTTCTCATAATGGTTTGATTCTGTGGCCAATTTATCCTGACTGTGGATGGGTTGTTTGATGGAAGATTTCCACAAGTGTTCATTTGGGGTGTTACTGGGTGCTTATCAGGTGGCCATTGTGGATTTGCCAGATTTTATCCTCATAGATATTATAACTTAATCATTCCCAGTGTTTATCTTTAGAATTCGGGTATCCAGATTTTGCCCATTTATGATGAAATCTTTGAACTTCTACATCAATTTATTGTTACTATTTTTGTTTTTGATGTTTTAGTGATGTCCCTGTATAATGATTTTAATCAGAGAAATCTGTTTAGCATGACAATCTGTTAATGTATTTCTGTATATGCAAAATATTTCCATAATGATTATAGTATAGTATACTAACTTCTGTAATATCTCTTCTACTATGAGTGTCTGGCTTTATGACAACAATTGTTTTAACATGAAGACACCAGGTAATTGATGTGTTTGTTACTCAATTTTACAGGATACCTTAGAAATGTTTGCATTTGTATATCCTTTTAAAGAAGTGAATTATTCTAAAAGCTACTAATCTTAGTGTAGTATATATATACACATTTATACTAACAATTTAATACACCCTAGAAAGAACCATGGTTCAGATATGTGAACAATTTGGCTTTTGGTAAGAAATTTTATAAGAGAAACAGGACAGTTTTTTGTATATTAGCCTGATACTTTTTCTTTTTTTTTTTTTTTTTTTTTTGCGGTACGTGGGCCTCTCACTATTGTGGCCTCTCCCGTTGCGGAGCACAGGCTCTGCACGCGCAGGCTCAGCGGCCACGGCTCACGGGCCCAGCCGCTCCGCGGCATGTGGGATCCTCCCGGACCGGGGCACGAACCAGTGTGCCCTGCATCGGCAGGCGGACTCTCAACCACTGCGCCACCAGGGAAGCCCATGATATTTTTTCATATTTTTAACATAAAACCCTTCAACAAACAATATTGAGTAAGGATTTGATACTGTAGTGTCAAAAATTCTGTTCTGATCATGGTTGTCTTCTTGAATTACAGGAACACAAGTACGGGATTCTCCTCCACAGGGTTATGGAGTTGCTGGATTAAGAGTGCTACACCAGTATTTGGTTACATGAGAAGGAGAAAATGATGATAATTCATAATTAGTTAATCAATAAATAAAAACGAGTGGTTTTTTGCTAGCAATAGTGATTGAGTACGTGTGCCACCATTAGACTGAAAGGCCTAGTAGAAGATCTGAGGCTATTTTGACTTATTAGTTGAGGCCTGTAATTACTCAGCGGCACAGAGATTTATTTATTTTGCTTCTTTAAGAGATAGGTTTTATAGGCAATGGTGTTTTAGTGAGTTAAAATCCATAGAGCATGGCCTAACATTTTCATGTTTGTACAAAATAAATAAATAACTAAATAAATAATGCAATTAAGGAAAAAAATCAATCTGTAATCTTATGGACTCTGCTCCAAGTTAATCTGCCTATATCGGTGGAATCTTTCATCCATAAGAATTCTGGTACCATAGGTATCTTTTTGGTACTTTCTAGAACCACATACATTCCCATATCTAGATGAACTAATCCAATCAAGTATAATAGCTGCAGTATATTTTTGTCTAAAAGTAGATCTTACTACATTTATAGATGTTTGGGTTAGAGATCCCCAAGACCACCCCAGGTAAAATGATTCACTAGGACTGAGAGGACTCAGCATATAGTTGTATTCATGGCTAAGGGATATAGACAATCTAGAACAAAATCAGCAAAGGGAAAAGGCACTTAGACATAGTCTGTGGGAAACCAGATGTAAGCTTTCAAGGGTCCTCTCCCAATGGAGTCATACAGGACATGCTTAATTTCCCTAGTGATGAGCTGTGACAACACGTATGAAATGTTGTGTGAAATGCTGCTAACCACAGAAGCTTGAGACTCAGTACCCTGGGTTTCTACTGGGGGCTAATCACATAGGCCCCACTGTCTGGCATGTACCCAAATTCCAGACACCCAGAAGGAAAAGCAAGGTTCAGAACCATATTGTTTGTACAAACAGTTTAGTGAGTCACTCTCATCAGTTGATGTTGGGAACCCTCCTGAAATTTAAGTTCCTGGACGCCAGTCAAGGCTCAACCTTGCAAACAGGCTTTTCCAAGGAGAGCAGTTCAGGCTTGCTCTGTTGATTATTTTCTTCCCAGTGTTGTATCACAGAGAATAAAGAATATCCCTCTGATAATGATCTCAAAATATCAGTTATAGTTGAGACACTGAATTGTTAGAGATTTTGACTACCTAAGTGGTTCTATTAAATCAAGGTAAATAAAGTTTATTTCTTCTCAAGTCCTCCACAATTTACTATATACATTCAAATTTTTCTTGTCTTCTTTTAAAAAAACCAACATGGCACTATCATTTTTACTTTAATACAAAATTTTTTGTTTTCTTTTTTCATGAGAAGTCAGTTTGCCTTTCTTCTTGCTTTTTAGACAATCTTTTACTCTGATATAGAGGTGGAACTAATGATAACTATATAAAATATAGGGAAATAGAAAAAGGATTGGTAATTGTTGGGTGCTCTTGTTTACGTTGGAGCCATATCACTGGATAGATTTTTGAATAGCTGTCCTGTTCCTTAGCTGGCATGGTACATAGTTTCTTTAATGGTCCTTCTATTCACTATATTTACACGTATCCTTATCTGTAGGCTCTCACATCTTAGAGAACAGAGACACTTTGGGGTATTTCATCTACAGAGCCATACGATATACCGATTTCTAGCCTATTTACTTATTAAAGCTATCTGGAAACGTTGAGCAACATATTAGATATTTTCTAAACTAGCAATTTTACATTTTAATTAATTTATTTTTTATTAAATCTACAAAAAAGAGAAGACAAGGCTTCTTTAATTCCAGATACTGAATGTAACCCAGAATACTTTTTAAAGTTTCCTGAAGTCCGTTTAAGTTACAACATTGAAGCTTTGTCCAGACTACCCTTAAAATAGAGGCTTCTATTAATTGCATTATATTTTTTCTTTTTATATTTAAAAATTTTTCACAGCTGAGTTTTAAAAAATCTCCTCTTTCATGCCTTGATGATTTTAGACATTTTTCCCTTCGGAAGGGCTTATAAGTAACTAAATTAGTTGGTACAGATCTGTAGCCCATGATAATAAGTATCTTTAAGAGTTCCAGATTCCATAGCAAAAATTTGCCTGTATTGCTGGAGATTAGGAAATTCTTTAATTACAGGCATACCTCATTTTATTGCACTTCACTTTACTGAGCTTTGCAGATACTGCAATTTTTACAAATTGAAGGTTCGTGGCAATCCTGCAGTGAGCAAGTCTATTGACACCATTCTTTCAACAGCATTGATTTTTAATTAAGGATGTGCATTTTTAAAAGATATAATGCTATTGCACACTTAATAGACTGCAGTATAGTGTAATTATAACCTTAAATGGACTGGGAAACCAAAAAATTCATGTGACTTGCTTTATTGCAATATTCACTCTACTGTGGTGTCTGGAACCAAACCTGCGATATCTCCAAGGCATGCCTGTATGGCCCTTAATTTAGCTCTAGACCAGGATTTTTTTTATTGAGATGTAACTGATACACTAGGATTTTAATTTAACTTCAAATATGTATCAAATGATAAATGCATAAGCAAAATGTGGTATATCCATCCAATGGAATATTATTTGGCCATAAAAGGGAATGAAGTATTAACACATGCTATATAATATGGATGAACCTAGAAAACAAAATGCTAAGTGCCAGAAGCCTGTCACAAAAGGTCATGTATTATGTGATTCCATTTAAATAAAATGTCCAGAATAGACAAATCTATGGAGACAGAAATTATATTAGTGGTTGTTTGGGAGTGAGAGGGGAGTGTTTGGGGGAGAGCGGGGTGATAGTTAAAAAGTATAGAGTTTTGGGCTTCCCTGGTGGCGCAGTGGTTGAGAGTCCGCCTGCCGATGCAGGGGACACAGGTTCGTGCCCTGGTCTGGGAAGATCCCACATGCTGCGGAGCGGCTGGGCCCGTGAGCCATGGCTGCTGAGCCTGCGCGTCCGGAGCCTGTGCTCTGCAACAGGAGAGGCCACAACAGTGAGAGGTCCGCGTACCGCAAACAAAACAAAACAAAACAAAAGTATAGATTTTTTGGGGGGGTGATGAAATGTTCTAAAATGGATTTTGGTGATGGTTGAACAAATCTGTGAATATACTAAAACCACTGAATTGTACCTTTCAAATGGGTAAATTGTAAGGAATGTAAATTATCTCAATAAAGCTGTTAGAAAAAAGGGAGAAATGAAAGGCACGACATCTATTTCACAGAATAGAATAAATATGAAAAGTTGCTCAAATTCATTTTCAGAAAAATGCAGGGGCTTCCCTGGTGGTGCAGTGGTTAAGAATCCGCCTGCCAACGCAGGGGATATGGGTTTGACCCCTGGTCTAGGAAGGTCCCACATGCCGTGGAGCAACTAAGCCTGTGCACACAACTACTGAGCCCGCACTCTAGAGCCCGTGAGCCACAACTACTGAGCCCGTGTGCCACAACTACTGAAGCCCGCACGCCTAGAGCCCATGCTCCGCAACAAGAGAAGCCACCACAACGAGAAGCCCGCGCACTGCAAAGAATAGTAGCCCCCACTCACCACAACTAGAGAAAGCCTGTGCGCAGCAACGAAGACCCAACGCAGCCAAAAATAAATAAATAAATTTATTTTTTAAAAAAAGAAAGAAAAATGCAGATCAAGACCACCACAAGTTACTCTTTTATGCCAATGTTCAAAACTATCAAACGCTGGAAAAAATGTTGAGCTCTCCTATAAGATTGCTTGTAGGATTGTAAATTAGGAATAGTACTTTGGAAAACAAGTTGTCATAGCCTTATAAAGTGAAATGTTCTCATTTCCTGTGACCCAGGAATTCCACTAAGTATATACCAATAGAAAAAACTTTCTGATGGATTAGTAGTGATATTAACAAAGGTGATATTTGGTAACATATAACGAAATGTGCCAACATTTGGAAGATGCACATTATTCAATGACAATATTTTTCAAATGACCAATGCATACTAATACAAAATCATGCATGGGTAAAAGATCCATTCAAAATTCAAGATACACCAAAGTATTTTAATGTAACAGAGTATAGAAAGTTCACTGGTATGATTTCAGATTCCTCATTGCAATTAATCTTTGAGAAACTACTGCTTGTCAAGTTTTGGTGTTACATAAAAGGAGAATATCCACAATTATCTGAAAAGGCTATTAAAATACTGCTTCTTCTTCCAACTACATACCTATGCCAGGCTGGATTCTCTTTCTACTCTTCAACAAAACAACACAGCACAATAAATTAAAGGTAGAAGCCTTTCGGAGAACTTAGCAGTCTTCTATTAAACCAGACAAAAAAGTAAAACATAATGCCATGCTTCTAATTTTTTTCATAAAATCTTGTTGTAATTAAAATATAATATTTGGGGCTTCCCTGGTGGCGCAGTGGTTGGGAGTCCGCCTGCCGATGCAGGGGACATGGGTTCGAGCCCTGGTCTGGGAAGATCCCACATGCCGCGGAGCAGCTAGGCCCGTGAGCCACAACTACTGAGCCTGCGCGTCTGGAGCCTGTGCTCCGCAACGGGAGAGGCCGCGATAGTGAGAGGCCCGCGCACCGCGATGAAGAGTGGCCCCCACTTGCCACAACTAGAGAAAGCCCTCGCACAGAAACGAAGACCCAACACAGCACAAATAAATAAATAAAAATAAAATTAAAAAAAAAAAATATATATATAATATTTATGTTAACATATAGTGGGCTCATTATTGCTTTTAAATGAATTCTAAAAGTAAATATTTAAAAATTTCTGAAAAACAAAACAAAACCAAAGTAAGCAGCAGGAGAATATGCAGGTTAACGGCAAACATTTTCAAATGGTAGACCTCCAAAGCAAAAGGTCTTTTAACCTGGGCTTCCCTGGTGGCGCAGTGGTTGGGAGTCCGCCTGCTGATGCAGGGGACACGGGTTTGTGCCCCGGTCCGGGAGGATCCCACATGCCGCGGAGCGGCTGGGCCCGTGAGCCATGGCCGCTGAGCCTGCACGTCCAGAGCCTGTGCTCCGCAACGGGAGAGGCCGCAACAGTGTGAGGCCCGAGTACTGCAAAAACAAAAACAAACAAACAAACAAAAATGGCTCTATTCCAAACCAAAAGGTCTAGTTACTTAGAACAAAGACCTAAGCATAATGATCTTATGAAAAAAAAACTACTTGGTTATACATCCCAGGCGAAAAGAATACACACAGTAATGAGAATTCAATGAAAGTAGAGCTCAGGCGGTTGAGACTGACTCATCTGGCAGCTGACCTAATGGCAAAGTTTGGACCAGTAAGTGTACCTGTTGGCCCAGAGCTTACCTGGAATACTGCCAAACGAGTTTTTAAAACAATCTTGGTGGAAACTCCAGAATTACCAAAGGATAATGAGACTGCCATTGATATCTGCAATAAAAAGACAAAGCTGAAATTTACTGCTTACTATAGTAATCTAGAGCTATACTGGTCAGGCAGAGTCTGAGCAAAGCCAACTACTGGACTCGGTTTTTCGGAGGCATGGAGTTCAGGATGGGTGGGCTTTGAGAGGCATAAAAGGGTTGCCATGATCCTTCAAAGCTTGGTTACTTGAGTGACTATTGTTGACTGGTTGGTACTCAAAGGCATCTTTTCTGGAGTGAATTCATGCCTGATCAGCTGACTGTAATACGCAAGAAGCTAATGATGATCAGTTGGGTTACAAAAGCAGGTTCATGGAGATGAGTTGTGCTTATCAACTGAATGTGTTCTGACTGTGACTTTGTTCTATGGCTGCAGAAAAATCGATCTTTTCCTAA
>NW_006769306.1:2270943-2278842 GCF_000442215.2 Lipotes vexillifer
TCCCTAAATTTGTGAGAATTTCTCATTCTGATTTTCTTACATAACTGCAATACAGTTATCAAACGTATTTGTTGTAACATATCTTTGTTCAAATTTTACTACTCCTTTAAAGCAAAAAAAATTTTTTTTAATTGAAGTATAGTTGATTTACAATATAATATTAGTTTCAGGTGTACAGCATAGTGATTCAATATTTTTATAGGTTATACTCCATTTAAAGTTATGACAAAATAATGGTTATATTTCACTGTGCTGTACATCTTTGCTGCTTATTTATTTTATACATAATAGTTTGTATCTCTTAATCCCATACCCCTATCTTGCCCCTACCCTTTTCCCTCTCCCTACTAGTAACCACTTTAAGCACTTTGTTCTCTATATCTGTGGGTCTGTTTCTGTTTTGTTATACATATTTGTGTTATTTTTTAGATTCCTCATATAATTGATAATATAGAGTATTGTCTTTCTGTCTGACATTTCACTAAGCATAATACCCTCTAGGTCCAACCATGTTATTGCAAATGGCACAATTTCATTCTTTTTAATGACTAAGTAATATTGCATTGTGTATATGTATATATATATTACATCTTATATACTACATCTTCTTTATCCATTCATCTGTTGATGGACACTTGGGTTACTTCCATATCTTGGCTATTGTAAATAATACTGCTATGAATGTTGGAGTGCATGAATCTTTTTGAGTTAGTATTTTTGGTTTATTTTGGATACACACCCAGAAGTGGAATTGCTGGATCACGTGGTAGTTCTATTTTTAGTTTTTTGAGAAACCTCCATACTGTTTTCCATAGTGTCTACACCAAATTACATTTCCACCAACAGTATACAAGGGTACCCTTTTCCCCACTTCCTCGCCAACCTCTGTAGACTTTTTGATGGTAGCCATTCTGATGAGTGTGAGGTCATATCTCATTGTGGCTTTGATTTGCATTTCACTAATAATTACTCAATGCTGAAAATGTTTTCACGTGGCTGTTAGCCATCTGTATGTCTTCTTTAGAAAAATGTATTTTCAAGTCTTCTGCCCATATTTTAATCAAGTTGATTGTGTTTTTGATATTGAATTGTATGAGTTAAAGCAAAATTTATTGTTTCCAGAATGTACTGATCCATGATCATGCATGCATTTAGTTGTCATGGCTCTTGTATCTTCTTTATTCTGAAACGGTTCCTCTGCTTTCCTTTGTTCCTCATGACCTTGTCATTTGAAGAATATAGGCCAGTTTGTTGTTTGCCTTTTTTTTTTTAATTAATTAATTTATTTTTGGCTGCATTGGGTCTTCCTTGCTGCACATGGGCTTTCTGTAGTTGCAGCAAGCGGGGGCTACTCTTCGTTGTGGTGCGCAGGCTTCTCATTGCGGTGGCTCCTCTTGTGACAGAGCATGGGCTCTAGGGGTGCGGGCTTCAGTAGTTGTGGCGCACGGCCTTAGTTGCTCCACGGCATATGGGATCTTCCCAGACAAGGGCTCGAACCTGTGTCCCCTGCAATGGCAGGCCGATTCTTAACCACTGCACCACCAGGGAAGTCCCTGACTTTTGTTTTTATTGGACATCCTTCAATATGGATTTTTCTGATTCTTTCCTCATGGAGAGATTCAGGTTATGAATTTTTGGTAGGCACACTGTAGAAGTGATGTTGCTTCCCCAGTGAATTACCTCAGGGCATCTCAGGGATACTAGTTTGTGCAAGTTTTCGTGATTTTCATAGGTGTCTCCACTGTAAAGCTGCCATTTATCTCTTCTTATTTGCTTATGAGGAGATACTTTGAGACTGTGCTCCCCATGAGACTTTTGCTCAACGGTTTTAACACTTACTGATGATTATTGCCTGAATCAATTATTACTATCATGGTTGCAAAATGGCAATTTCCTAACTCTGTCATTCCTTCTCCTCCCTTTATTTATTTATATTTTAAGTATCAGTATGGGCTCATGGATTCTTTTTTTATTCAATGGTTTATAATCCACTGTTCCAGATTCAGCCAGTGGGAACCCTTCAAGCTGAGTCCTGAGTCCTTTAAACATGTTCCCAACATTTTTAAGCACTTGTTTACTTTCTGGCACGAAAAAGATATTCCAGGCTCTTCTTATACTTTCTCAACCCCAGCCCAGCCCTAGTCATTTCTCTAAGGATGTCTGATTCCTTTTAGTGAAACATTTTTTTCCATTAAAATATTTTGGATTTCACTACATATTAGTAAGTATATAGTTAGCTGACTAGTATTATACAATATAGATGTACCATAATCTATTTAACATGTCCTCATTGGTTGTTTCTAATCTCTCTTTTTTTTAAATCAAACAATTCTGCAATGAAATGTCTCCAAACTTTATTTTGTTTATGAATGAGCATATTTGTAGGATAATCACTTAGAAGTGGAATTTTTGCATCAAAAACTCTGGAAATTTGTAATTTTGATAAATACTGCAAATTGTCCTTCCAAGAGATTGTACCAATTTACATTTCTACCAGTATCATATGAGGGCTGACAACGAAACTTACAAATTTAGGTCAAAATTCTGTTTTATCCATAGTACACTTTGAGGATTTAAAATTTTCAGTTATACTAGCTTACTAGAATGGGCAGTTTAAGAAAAATTTCCTTAATCCAGTGATCAAGAAAAGTAGAGCATTTAATCATGCCCATGAGTAGCCCTGGTGATGAATTTGAACTGGATTAATTTTCTAAATTTGTGATTATGTTCTTTCTCCAAAAAGGCCTAAAGCATAACAATCAGTCACTATCCCTTTTGGCTCCTCAAGGCTGTCAGTTTCAATTATCTTTGTAGCTCTTGAGCTTCTAAAGACTTGTTTTCTCTCCATGAATCTGCTTTGAAATATAGGCAAACAATTTCTGCCATACATGGGTGGGTTTTTTCAAAAATAGATTTTTGTATTCCAATTACAAATAATAGTTAAGAGCTGTCCTACAAAAGTTAAAGAAAACTTGTGCCTTGAACACAGTAGGAATCTCAGACTTTGGTATTGAAAAGAATCATTCAGGTGCATATGAAAAATGCAGATTACTGGACTTGTCTAAGAACTTATGATTCAGTAGGTCTGAGAGGTATAGACCAGATATTTGCATATAGAGAAGATTTCCGGTGATTCTGATGCAATGATCTTGGAACCACACTTTGAGAAATATAACATTAAATTATTGCTGATGGACTGTAGTCTCATACTTTTAATGTGGGCTAGGAAACCCATTTCAGTGAAAAAGTGATGGGTTTTTTTTTGGAGGGGATGGGAAGTATTCATGGTTTTATAACATGTTGTTTTACTTAAACCTGAGAAACCATTGTTTCATTGGCTAACATTTTCTGAATATTTATAGTATGTACACACTTACTGTTTAAGCAGTTTCCATGAATTGATATTAACTTACATATACCTCACAAGCCCATGAGGCAAGTACAATTACTCTCATTTTGCAGCAAAGGAAACTGAGGCACAGAGGTTGAGTGACTTGCCAGTCACACAGCTAAGAAGTTGTAGGGTCAGGATTCAAACCTTAGCAATCAGCCTCTGTTATACTATGTTGCCCCTCTCTTTTCATTTTAACGTGAAGGGGCTCAATTTTCTCATCTCAAAAGAAGTTGGCTTGGTCCTAAACGGTAGGAACTCTGCACAGCTCACTGGAAAGCGTGTAACTATATGTACAGATAAAGCCTTTGGTCTGTTAAAGGATTAAAAGCACCTCAGTTAATACAATTGTATAATTTTGTGGAGTAGGTCTGAATGCAAAGGTAGTAGATTTCATGATGGTCATGGGGTGTGTTATTAGCTATATATTTTTATTGTATCTGAACTAATGATGGGATGAAATAATCCTTAAAAAAATTTTCTTTTACCATCTATTAACTGTTGAAAAGTCCATCATGGGATCTTTTAGCAGCACAGGACTAAAAAGCTAAAATAATCTCAAAGACTGCCTTTCTTTAAATGAAACCAGTAAAATAGTTATCATGTTGGGTAATGTTTCAAATGTTTCCCAGAACCCTCATAATCCACAATTTTTAAATGACAAACTTTAAACTAGCTCATGTATTTCAGAAAAAAAAAAAAAGAAACCATGTGATTTTTCAATTAATGTAATGTATTCATGTATTCATGTAATAAATACCAATTAAATACCTACTATGTGCCAGGATTTGTGCTAGGCACTAGGTAATAATATTTATCATTTACTGGACTTTGATGTTGGTGTTTTTCTTCTCATTTTACTGATGAAGACATGGCAAAGTTAAGCATTTTGGGGGCAGATCTTAAGTTGCACAGTGGCAAAGCAGTATTTCAATCGTCACCAATTTGACTCCAAAACTGGGTGCACTGCATTAACTTTAGTAATTTGGATTACAGATGGATACTTTATTTTACTAAATGATTACTATAGTAAATAGTGAGTTTTCATAGGACTCTTTATATTGAATTTTTCTTACAATGTTCAAGAATATATCTACCAATGAAAACCATACCCCACAGGGCAGAGCTCATTAAATGTTGATGAATGAATGCAGCTTAAATAGATTAGTTTTGGGTTACACATGACTACAGTAAAGTTCCCTAGTTTACTCTTTAAGCTTCACATTGCCAGGAAAAGTACTTCATCTTAGAACCATTGTGAGGAATAAATGAGATCATCTATTAAAACATCTAGCACTCAGTAAAAACAGTTTAAAAAAAAGCAATATTATAATCATGAAATTATATGTTTAGGCCATAAACTGGGATTCTAGTTGGACAGATCTAAGAATTATGAGGTAAGAAGAATTATTAGGACCACTGGGGCAAGTAGGAGAAAGGAGTCATTGATATGAGATTATAGGCTTCATCTTTGTTGAAAAATGTGTGATTAAAGACAAGAATGGGGAAATTAGGCAGGAATATGGGACTGAGGTTGCAAAACTTTTCATCCTGAGGGAGGTATTCTGAGGAGAAACAAAGATATAGGATTGGGAGAGGCAAAGCAGATAGATATTAGTTGAGTGAATATATGAAAGGATGGATGAATTAATGCATGGACAAATCAACAAATTAACTCAAAATATTCATTGAGTGTCAGGTAGTACAAATTTATTGCTCAGTGGGAGGAGGTCCATGGTGGTGGCTTCAGAATTCCTATAAAAGACAAGCTTGGGAGTAGCAATCTGGCTGGAAGGGTGTCTGGAGAAGGGTCTAGGTGGTGAATAAGATTTGTCTAGACTTTATAATCTCTTAGTACTTTAGATCAGAAAATACTAAAGAACAGGGAAGGGGCCCTGATTGAGATAATGGCTGGAACTAATTTCCCTCAGGCTAACCCTCAACTCTGCCGCTGCAGATGCATAAAACCAAATCAGTGGGCTACTCACTTTAACAGGTCTATGTACAAAGCGCTATGTCAGCATGGAGGCAAAAACATTTAATTCTCCATTGGGATAGAGTAGATGAGGGAAGGATTTCATTAAAAGGTGTGATTTTAGTTGACTCATTTATCACACTTGAAAAATTGACTTAATATTCTAAACACAAGGAACAACATAGACCTTCAAAGACATAGAAAAGTTAAGAGATCCTGGCAGACTGTTCAGAACCTGGCTGAAGTGGGGAGTCAGGCTGGAGGTGAAGCAGTGGCCCAATAATAATAGGCTTGCATGTTATGCCAAGAGTTTTGAAATTCATCCTGATTGATGGGAACTGCTAAAGAATCTCAGGCATGGGAGTGACAATGATAAAATATTACATAACATTTTAGGAAGATCACTGTTCTACACATTTGAAAGAGGAGCAAGATGACCACCCCAACCTCTTCTTTATAAATGAGAAATTAGAAAAAAAAATGAATAGAACAAAGGCCCTATACACAAGGAATTTACATTCCAGTGGGGAGAGGCAGACAATAAAAAATAGATATACAATGTAATATCATTGTGATAAGTGCTAGAAAGAAGAGTAAAGACGGGTAAGGCACACAAGGATTGAGTGGAGGTACTTGTCTAAAGGCAAACAATGTTCTTTCCACCTATTTCGTAGCCACCATAAAAAATAATAGGGTTTCAAGAGCCTCTCTCACTTTCCAACACAACAGCTCCACTATACTGAAATCTCAATGTTGCAAACTTGTCCATGTATTTCATTCATTGTCTAATAACCTCTTTACCTTCTTAAGTATTGTCTTGCCAAAGTCCAGAAAATGAGGAGCAAATTCCCCTCCGAAGGTTAAAGAACTTGTTATCAGGCTGAACTGAAAAGCTGTGTCTACCATTACTTCTACAGTGTCTCTACACCTCATCCAGACACAGCTTTTCACCATTTCTTGAGTCTTTAATTTCCAGAGGTAGGCTCTGGAAAAACAAAAACAAAAACTTGTAGGTCTCCTTCCCTCTCTTCCTTCATCTTTTTATTTGATACATGTTCTGTGTTGAGTGCTTGGTTTCGCAGACATTTTGCTAGATGTAGGTAACACAGAGGTGGGCAAACCACAGCCTGAATTCTGGAACTGTGTGGATAAGCAGTTGTACTGTGTGTGGATAAGTAGAGGCTCAAGCCAGGTGCCTGGAACCTGTGAGGCCAGAGTGGAAGGACCAGTTGCTGTTGGGCCTTAAATGCCTGGTTTAAAGTTGATACAATTCTGTGTGCTATGGAAAGTGCTCAGAGGTCTATAAAAAGGTAAGAATTGACTTTCATTAAGGGTATACTGTATTATTTCATTAAGGGTATACTGTATGTATTATTTTCTTCTGACAATTTCAAAGGACTTTTACAGGCCATTTTGGAGGGGATTATTCAGCGTTCCTGTTCACTTTGTTGTCTTCACTCAGTCATGCACATTAGATACTGAAAAAAACATAACAGCATCATTTTGGTTCTAACACTTTCGTTATCGCTCGCTTGCTTTACTTGTCATTTGCCACGAACTTCATTAGCACCGCGGGTTAGGCCCACGGGTGGCAAATGCATTTTGAGAGGTGCAAGGTTTTATCTGCCTAGATGTCCAGTGCCCTCCAATCTAATTGGACAAGATTCAATCTGTATCTTACCGTATTAACCATAATCAGATTTTCATAGAGTAAATAGTTATCGCAATCATTGTTATGAATTAAGTCACACATATACAACTGATGGAAAACTTGTTCCCTGTGAGTACTCAATTTCCAATTCGTTCAAAACACCAGAAATTTTATACAAATCTTTTCGTGTATTTTCTGCATTAAAGTTCTCAGAAAAACAAACAACAACAAAACCCAGAAACAAAAATAAAACGGGTGTACTCTAGTTTCTCCAAGTGTTAACTGTTAGCCAAGTCCCACCCTTCAACACCTGAGGCCAATTAAAAGAATGCAGATCCTAAATCTACGGAATCACAATGTCTAAGGGCGGGGCCCAGAAGCCAGCAGTTTAATCATGAATATCCCCAGGTCATTGTTATGTATACTTAGAACTTGAGAGCCTCTGGACTCTACAAACATTTTTCAGTTAGCTTTCACCTGAACCTGAAGTAGGTACTATTATCATTCCCATTTTACAGAGGAGGAAGTTGAGGCATAAAAAGGTTGACTAACTTGCTAAGGTCACACGGAACTAGGGTTGGAATCTAGACCAATCTAAACGCAGCTCTTAAACATCACAGTACAGTTATCTCCTGTTGCTAAATGATTTGTTGCTAATACTTCAAGAAGTACTGGACTTGCAGTTTGAAGACGCACTAAATTTAGTCTGGTAAACTTGGGCGATTCACTTACATTTTGAATTTCAAGTCCCTCGCGGGTTAAATACGGGCCAAAACACCCCCACCTGCAAGGTGACCTGAGGGGCAAGGTGGGGCAGCAGGCAGGGAAGGGAGGCGATCGATGACTCCGGCGCGCCGCTGCCTGTTGGATTGGCTCGAGCCT
>NW_006769306.1:2278865-2348870 GCF_000442215.2 Lipotes vexillifer
GCCTCTCCCGCCAGGCCTGTCCTACTCCCGCGCGCTCCGGGGCCCGCCCCCGCCGCCATCTTGGTCTAGGAGGGAGCGGGCCGCACGCGTGAGTAAACAGCCGGAGCCAGGAAAGTCGAGGTCGGGCCGCGTCCGGGTGCTGCAGGGCAGCAGCGGAGAGGACGCAGGCCTGTCTTCGTACGTGGGGGTGAATATCGGGGTCACAGTGCTAGGCGGTGGGGAACCGTCAGCCTGGCGCAACCTCCGCCCCCTCGCGGTGAGACGCTTCGCTCCCCGGGCTTCTCCCGCCGCCGCGCCGGTCTCCTCCCGCTGTTGAAAGCTGCCCGGGAAACTGGTGGCGGGAGCGGGCCCTGGGCGGAGCGCGGCGTGGGCCTGGGTGCGTGTTGCGGCGCGCAGGCGGAGGTTAGGACCTTGGGTTTGTGCTCGAGGGGCCCGGGGCGTGGACGCGGTGGCTCTGGGAGGACGGGGGCGGGCGCGCGGGGCCGCCGCGGAGCTGTTTCCATCGGTCACTGGATTGTCTCCTTTTCCGGTCCGGCCCTCAGGGGGGTGCCGACATGACGGCCCCGGGCCACAGCCCCCTCGTGCCGCTGTTGGAGACTTTGGAAGACCCTTCTGCCTCCCATGGAGAGCAGACCGACGCTTACCTGACCCTGACTAGGTGAGGCCTGCTGGGGGTATGGGGTGGGGCGCCCTGGCGGGTCTTGGGGAGGAGATAGCCCGGGTGGGGCACGCGAAGCGAGTTTGTGTGTTCTGGAAGTCTGGCAGCTGCGGGGACGCCGGGGTGCGGCGTGCCAGGTGACGTTCCCGGCTGCGGGTGCTGCTGCCCTTAAGGTGCAAGTTTGGAATGAGGAAGCCTGCACGTGTGTCTTGCAAGCGAAGGGTTAAGAAAAGTTTGGTTGGAAGGGAGTGTGCTGGAGTAGTGGTTTTTCAGCGTGAGCCGCCTGTGTTTCGGGACAGTGGGGGAACCCACAATTGGTTTTTTAATAGCGAGCAGTAAACCGAGTTCTCTTTTAATCGCAAATGCTTCCCACGTTTTTTTTTCCCCCTGCAGACCATGTTTTTCTGAGTTAAATGTAGTTTGGAAATTGCAAGGAAAGGGTAACTACTGGTATAAAGCGATAAAGATTTAGTAAGTTTCTAAGTTTTTAACTAGGGATAGATTTCCCCGTTTCCTCTTCACATAGAGAAGCTGTCAAAACCTGTGTACAGTGTGGATGCACAAGTTATTCTGAGGGTTTCTTCGCATTTATATTCTTACATGTTCTTAAAACATTTTCAGCACTGGGTCAGTTAATTTGCCCGTGTTCTAACATAATGTTTAAAAAGATTATGCAGGTATTTCATAGTTCATTTTTGTGTCTGCTGTTTGCATAAATTTGTGTTCTTTCTGCTTTTCTGAAGTCGTATGACTGGAGAAGATGGAAAAGAAATCATTATAGAAATTGAGAAGAAACTTCCTCAGCTAATCAGAGTTTTAAAGGTATGTATGTATCTTTGTTGTAAATAGTTTTTACTTTGTGGGAAAAACAGGTTTTGCCAATTAACTTAAAAACTTTGAGTCTAAAATAAAATAACAGCAGGGTTATTATAGTACTGTTTGAGGACTTACAATGTATCAGGTGCCATATCAGGTGCTATCTTAATTATCTTGTTTTCTCTCACTTAATCCTCCCTGTCCCAGTGAGGCTAGTCTTTAATCCCCACTTTGCAGAAGAAATTAGTTTAACGTGCCTAAAGTCGGCTGTGGTCACTTGAATCCAAAACTTGCACTCTTCATAGGGAAGCGGTGATCAGAGATTATTTAATCTGTTTTTTTTTCTCCTTTTGTAGCAATGTACTTTTAAATAAAATGAATCTCTAGTTTTGTCATTGGTCTACTGTGTGGGTAACATTCATTTTTTTATCTTCACTCACCCTTAGTTTTTGCCACTCTTGCTTATTTAAAAAACCGCTTATGGTTATCTTGTTTGCTTGTTTATAGGGAGGTTGTGTAGTTTAACATCAAACTCAGGACCTATGCTCTTGTCGTCACTTGAGTATACTGTGCTTTTGTGACTTGATTTTCCTTTACACGTAACTTAATTTCCTTGTTTTTAGAATAAAGAGGTTGAACTAAATCTCCAAAGTCCCTTTGAGTTCTTATTTTTGTGACCCTGTTTTTGTGCTTTTAAACGGAAGTATTCTGTCAAGATGTTCATTATACATTTTACCATGATTTCAGGCCAAATGTTGAGACATTGGGGGTACTACCTTGCCTACCCTTAAATATTCCTGTTATAGTCATAAGTGGTTTTTGTTCATGTAAGCAAGAACTTTATTGTGTAGTAGGTCGACTTGTTAATAGTATAAACAATATTAATGGTATTATTTATTGTCCCATTTTTCTTCATTGTCATTTTCCACATTCTTGTAGTGTATTTGTTGTGATGAAGACATGTATAATGTGTTTGGTATTTGAGAGCATGTAGGATCAGAAACTCATTTGCATGCGTTTTGAATTAAGTTGCATTGTTTGTAAATAGGGTTTGTAACTAAAATGCGTAATAATTATTTAGAAGCATGTGGGTGATTAATGATAGGAAAATCAAAAGTTGATCACACACATATTAGCTACTATCTAGGAGATATAGTAGTAGCTCTCATCATCTTAAGTGTTTAAGACTTTGTATCTCAGGGTGTAGTATTTTGGATGTTTGGTTTGATTAATTATGAAAGGGGTGCTCCAAGGAAGTGTCTCTTCTTATATTTGACTACTAACATTTACCATTCTTCTCTGTCAAGAGTAGCAGATAGTCGAGGATTCCTTGGATATTGGATTCACAGAAATGGGGGGATTTGAAGATAAATCACTTTGCAATGGGAAATGGTACCAAGAATGCAGGGTTACAAGTAAATGTAGGGTTGGGGCATATGGCAAGACTCCCTTTGACAGGTTTGGGATTTTATAACTTTTACATATAGAATATGCATTGGGCTTTGAATTCCAGATGGTCATGGACTCAAATTCTCGTGTCTGTGAAGTATTGAGATAATGTTTAAAGGTCCTAGCACTTTAGCTACTTAGTAAATGTTACATTCCAGCTCCTTCCCTCTCTGTGTTAGAGGTGTTGCTCCACTCCATAGCAAATATGTCAGCTTTTGCCTTTGAGTCTTGCTTTCTTTTTGTGGAAGGGTTTTGCTCCTACTCTTTGTTTCCTGTCTAGTGTCTTCAGCATCTTCCATTTGTTGGCTTTTATTTTTTTTGCTTTCAGATGTGTGGAGATGTTCTTTTCCTTTTAAGAAAAATATTCTTTCTTTAGGGGATCTCTACCTAGTTTCCTTCTTTCTTTGCCAAGGTGTATCCATGGCCTCCTGATCTTACTCCTTTTTAATCTGCTCTCAAAGATCTGTTGATTGTTGGAATTAAAATGTAATTTTGTTTTTAATCAATTTTTGCTGTCTAAAAATTAATTTACAGTTGTACTTGTTTGTAACAAATGTTATTTTATTTTCGAAGACTCACATTGCCAGTCAAAACTCAGAGCTCAGTAGTGCTGCTCTGCAGGCCTTGGGGTTTTGCTTATATAATCCGAAAATTACCTCTGGATTATCAGGTAAATTTATTGTGATATAGTATTTTTAGAGTTTATAGTTTGATACTGTTAAATGTACTGTTACCTCTCTATTAGTTTCATAACCTGTAGTTTAGGATTTGCTTTTGAGAAAGTGTTTAGGTTATATCATTGTTGGAAGGTTTCTTTTCCTTAGATGTAGTTCTGACTTTGTTACCATAAAGTTTGCTATAAAAGAAAATAAAATAAGCCTATTTAAAAATAATTGTTGAGAAAACTGAACCTTGTCCTTTATAAAAACACACCTGCTTTGGAAGTTTATAATTAGATGGAATTAATTTTGGAAGTTAGATGGTGATTTATTTTACACAGGCATGTGTTAAGGAACATGCTGTAATTTGAACAGTTCTTTCACCTAGTGGTAAATGAGATAATTTGGAGCTAAAAGTGGTAATGGAAAGCACAGGATCTGATGCTTTTCTGAGTTTTCAAGCGTCCTTGGCCCTCTGTATCCTTGGATGCAGAACCCACGCATGTGGAAGGCATAAGGGACATGAGCATCTCTTGGATTTTGATATTCCTGAGAGGGGGTCCTGGAACCAGTTTCCCATGGATATCAGGGGAGGATTGTGATCTTAATTATTGTTCTGTAAGTAGCTTGTCATGGTAAAGGAAACCTGGGAGGTGATCTTTAGAGAGAAGAAATTAGGAATAGGGATTAAGGATATCAGAAAGTTGTTACCATCTTTTTTTCTGAGGAAAAAGTTTCCGCTTTTTTTATATAGAAATGTTAGCAATCTAAAGTAGGAGTTGTTCATTTTGGAGCAGAGATATAGGATTCATAATGTCTTGCCAAAAATTGACTTGTATGTTCATACCTAATAATAAGATCTTTTAGAAATATTTTAGTTGAAAAATATCTGATTTAGAGGCTACTATCTGTTTTCTCTGAGAATACCTTCCCTCTGACCTGAGTTTTGCGTTTTGGGAAGAAGTTTGATATCAACATTGGTTCTCTGGTCCTTTTCTCTGGATGTGCATTTAACTTTTTGACACTGAAGGGAACAGGATTTTTCTCTATTTTTCTGTTAGAGATTTTAAAGGATGTAAATGATTCCACATAATTAAAACTGCTTATTTTTCAGAGATAAATATTCAAGAACTGCTTTCAAAACTGAATGATATTGTTAAGAATTCAGATAAAAATGTACGTACTAGGGCACTTTGGGTGATATCCAAACAGACGTTTCCCACTGAAGTTGTTGGCAAAGTAGTGAGTATAGATTTTGTGTATGTCTTCTTAACCACATGCCAGTTAAAAACTTCAGACTTATTCAATTTGTATTTATTTGGTTCTGTCTTTCAGGTATCTAGTATAATTGATTCATTAGAAATAGTCTTTAATAGAGGAGAGATGCATTCTGCTGTTGTGGATTATGAAGCATTAAATGTCATCATAAGGTATGAGTTTGTATGCTATGGAATTTAGAAGAACAGTTTCAGTAAATTTAGAATTTAAGGAGTAGTCTTTTGGGACTTGAATTTGAGTTAAACATTAAAAGAAGGAAATGTCTTCTGGACTAAAAGTCAAGTAACAGGAAGAAGGAAGTAGATGTGCATAAGTTACTAGGTTTCTTTATTTTTACTGAGACAGTCTTTAAAATACAGCCTTGGTTCTGCTGCTGCTGCTGCTAACACAGTTCTGGTTTTAAAAATTATCTCTGTTAAAGCTTTTGCAAGAGTTTAAAAAATATTACAGACTTTTACGTGAGCTGTAACAGGCATTTAGGAAAGCATTAAATAATTCCTAGCAGCAGATGAGGGGAACAGGAAAATCCCCTATCTTCTTCCTACACATCCTTGCTTTTCATAATGGATGTGCTGACAGCATAAACTGTTGATGTGCTTTGCCTTAACTTGTTTTTCATTCTTTGAAAGTTTTCTTTAGTTGTTGAGCTCTGTGTTTTAACTACTTAGTGTTCTGATGCCCTGATTGATGTTCACGGTGTATCGTGGTTCTCTAGCTGTCCTGTCCTATAAGAATATTGAATTTAATTCTGTAAAAATAATTAGTATTTAAATTTTTTTAATCTGAAGGAAAGATGATACGTTCTTCTTTGAAAAGTTTATTAAAATAATAGGGAAGTCTACAAATTAGCAATTAAAAATTAGATCTATTTTTGTGTGTGTATATATGTGTATATAGTATTGTAAAACATTTGGACCATACTATGCATATTTCTGCATACTTGTGTACTGTATATTTTCCTGGTACTTTAGACGTAAAAGGTGAGGTCAGACTAATTTAGTCATTGATTTCTCTACACAGGCTAATTGAACAAGCCCCAATTCAAATGGGAGAAGAGTCAATTAGATGGGCAAAATTGGTCATACCTTTAGTGGTTCATTCGGCCCAAAAGGTACATTTACGGGGAGCCACTGCTCTAGAGATGGGAATGCCGTTGTTACTTCAGAAACAACAAGAAATAGCATCTATCACAGAGCAGCTTATGACTACCGTAAGTAATACTTTAAGGATTTTTTGGATACTGCATTGTAAGGTTTTGCACCAAGCTGAGGGCTCATATTGGTGTAATTGCTCTATGATCTAGGAAGTTCCTCTTTGAATTAATACAAAGAATTGTTTAAGTTAATGTAGTCACACTGATCCTATATTACAGTAAGGAAGGGAGCTGTCTATCAGTGTTATTACAATCCAGGCATTTTACCCCATCCCCAACGAATGGTGATTGCAAGAAATTGCATTTTTGGAAAAGGGAGAACATTAACTGATGCATCGCTATCTGGATTGTTATAGCATAATCCTAGTAGATACAAATTTAATGCACACAAGTGCATCTAGTGTGTACAGTTTCCTAAAGTTATTGCCCCAGGTTTTAGGTTTTTCAACCTTTCTCATAACATATTTATTGAGCACCTGTTATATACTGGACATTGTTTTAAGTACTGTGTGTATAGCAGTGAACAAAAGCAACTTGTGGAGCTTATTTTCTAGTGGGAGAGATAATAAAGTATATAGTATAATTAGTAAAGAGCATTAATGGAAAACAGCAAGGACTGGATGGAAAGTGCCATCGGAGAGGAAGGGTGGTCAGGGAAGGAAAAAGAATAGGTTATTTGAAAGGTGATTTGAAGGCGATATAGGAGTTAGCTACCTGAATAATATGCAGTAAGCTCATTTGAGGCAGGAGGAACCATGAGCGCAAAAGGCCTTGCTCTGATATGAGTACTTGGTTGTGTTCAGCGAACACTGGGCAGTAGGATAGAGCGATGAGGATGAGAGGAGGAGGAGTTGATACCAGAAACAGGGCCAAATCACATAGGACCTCGGGGGCCATTGTAAGGCATTTGGTTTTTACTCTGGGTTATATTGAAAACCGTATTTGAAGCTTTTGAGTCTACGAGTGATATGCTTACTTACTTTGGTTTTAAAGGGATCGCTTTGTCTGCGTTGAGGAAAAAAACCTCTACGTAGGAGCAGAGAGACTAGTTGGGAGACGTTACAGTAATCCAGGAGGTGGTGGAGACGTCCAGATTCTAAAACCTGGGGTTTTGTTTATTTTTTAAAATTCAGGATGCCTCATGGTAAGGTTTGGAGTCTAAAGGTGACGCCAGTGTCTTTGTAAGTTTTTTTATTGTTAAGTTTATTTCTTAAGAGAGTATACAGTCACCCCTTGAACAAGTTGAGTTTAATCCTTGTATAATTCATAGTTGGCCCTCTGTAATCGTGGTTCCTCTGCATCCTTGAATTCAACCAACCACGGACTGTGCAGTACTGTAGTATTTACTACTGAAAAATATCTGAGTATAAGTAGAACGCACAGTTAAAATTCACATTGTCCAGGGGTCCACTGTATAAAATCTTAATAAATTTGAACTTAAATTTTCTCAGATGTGTTACCCATGAAGCTATTAATTTTTAAAGTTAGAGTGAGTGGTTAAAGCATTATCATTTGAACTCTAATGATAAGCAAGCTGAAGTTTTTAGGGGAAAGTATATTGGTAGGGAAAAAAACTGTTGATGGATGGAAGAATGGCCAGATACGTGATAAGACAAACATAGTAAAATGTTAGTGGTATTTATACTTGGATATTTACTGTAAAATTCTATCAGCTTTGCTATATATGTGAAAGTTTTCCTGATAAAATACTGGGAAAAGTTACTTGGCTGAGAAGATCAATTTTTTTTTTTTTTGGCGGTACGCGGGCCTCTCACTGTTGTGGCCTCTCCCGTTGCGGAGCACAGGCTCCGGACGTGCAGGCTCAGCGGCCATGGCTCACGGGCCCAGCTGCTCCGCCGCATGTGGGATCCTCCCGTACCGGGGCCACGAACCCGCGTCCCCTGCATCGGCAGGCGGACTCTCAACCACTGCACCACCAGGGAAGCCCTAGAAGATCAATTTAATACTGCATTCTTTTTCTTTCCAAGAGTCTTTGGTAAATATTTTTGCTTTGGTTTTTAGAAATTACTTTCGGAACTCCAGAAGCTATTTATGAGTAAAAATGAGACTTACGTGTTAAAATTATGGCCTTTGTTTGTCAAACTTCTTGGGAAGGTAAGTACACAGTTAATGAACAGTTTTTACATGCCAGACCCTTTAATTTCTTAACTTTCCATAGTACAGTTGATCCTCATTATTCATGCATGCCGTATATAAAAATTACTAAAATTTGTTAACTCAACATCAGTATTTGTGCTGCTTTTGCAGTCAATTGTAGGCATGTGTAGTGGCAAAATATTTGAGTCCTACAGCATGCATGTTCCCACCTGAGGTTGAGCAAGGTTACATTCTGCCTTTTTGCTTCAATTCTTAATGTCCTTTAAACAAATGTCCATTTCATGATCCATTTAATGCCACATTTTTCACGTTTCATGCTTTTTCTTGGTGATTTCAGTTTTAAATGGCCCCAAAATGTAGTGCTGAAGTGCTGTCTGGTTGCTAAGCAGCGGAAGGCTATGATGTGCCTTAGGGGGGAAATACATGTGCTAGATAGACTGTTCAGGCGTGAGTTACAGTGCTGTCCGCTGTGAGTTCAATGTTAGTGAATCAACAAGATGTCTTTAATCCAAAACAAACAAAAAACAAGGTTGTGTGTCAAATGGTTGATGAAAATGTGATCAGAGGCTTGCAGGAACCTAACCCTGCATTTTCCCTACAAGCCATGGTTCAGTATTTTCTAATACAGTGTCAAGGCAACTTTATAGAACATAACTGTGGTGAATAATGAGAATCAACTGTATGTTCTATCTTTAAGCCAGGTTTTTTTGAGGGGGTGGAGTTGTGATTTTCTTTATTGTGGTAAATAAACATAACATAATATTTATCATAACCATCCTAAGTATACAGTTCAGTGGCGCTAAAAGCATTTACAGTTGTGTAAACATCACCAGTGTCTACACCCAGAACTTTTTCATCATCCCCAACAAAAACTATACATGTTACATAAACATTGACTCCCTCTGCCCCTCCCTCTGCAGCCCCTCGTAACCTCCATTCTGCTTTTTCTCTGGATTTGCTAATTCATAAATTTTGATCTTTGATCCATTTCGAGTTTATTTTAGTATATGGTGTAAGGCAAGGGTCCAGCTTCATTTTTTTGCATGTGAATACTCAATTTTCCAAACACCATTTGTTAAAAAGACTTTTGTTGAGTGGTCTTTGCGCTGTTGTTGAAAATCAGTTGACAGTGTATGTGAGAGTATTTTGGGGATCTCTATTCCATTGGTCTGTTAATGTTTCTCCTTATGCCATTACCATGTGCTTTAATTACTGTACTGTTGCAGTAGGTTTGGAAGTCAAGGAAGTGAGTCTTCCAACTTTATAATTTTTTTTTTACAATTGTTTTGGCTATTTGGGGCTCTTTGCAATTCCATAATGAATTTTTGAAGATCAGCTTTTATTTTTCAGTGAAAAAGGCCTTTGGAATTTTGATAGAGATTGTGTGGAATTTGTAGATTGCTTTGGGGGTAGTATTGACATTTTAATGATATTAAATCTTCCTATTCATGAACACCGGATGGTTTTCCATTTATTTAGGCCTTTTCAAATATACTTTGTAGGTTTTAGTTTAAAAGTCTTTCACCTCTGATTAGATTTATTTCTAAGTGTTTAATTATTTTAGGTGCTATTGTAAATGGAATTGCTTTCCTGATTTCCTTTTTAGATCATTCATTGCTGTTGTATAGAACCACAACTGATTTTTGTGTGTTGGTCTTGTACTCTGCAACATTGCTGAAATGATTTTATTGGCTCTAGTAGCTTTCTTGTGGATTTTTGTGAATTTCTAAGCCAGCTTTTTTTGTTACATTTATATTCTGTTCAGATTATGTGTGGACTATAGTCACTTATGACAAAGTTCTTTTTGTGTATTTTTTCTTGGGATGCATTGTTTACTTGTCATTTATCCATCTTTTACTTAACTGTTTTTCCTGCCTGTTTCAGTGTATTTGAAAAGATTATTAGTTTGAGTTTCTTATTTTTCTTTAATATTCAGATTTTTTCATATGAATACTTTTTTTTAATATGTTGGTAAAATTTTGGATTTATCACATTTCTGATATTCTCTGACGTTTTAGAAATATGTATTATGCATTACCTATTTCATGGAGCTTTATATTTTGTGATGCAGAATTTTGAATATGCATACAAAATTCAGTACTTTAAAAAGTTTTAAATTCCTTAGATTTTACATAGTTAACACTGGGTGAGTTAGATAAATGAATGATGATAGTGCCTATATATTGTTTCAGGCAGGTAAGTAACTTCTTAATGATTCTTCCTTTTTAGACCTTGCATCGAAGTGGGAGTTTCATCAATTCTCTATTACAGCTAGAAGAACTGGGATTTCGTAGTGGAGCACCCATGATTAAAAAAATAGCTTTTATTGCTTGGAAGAGTTTAATAGATAATTTTGCTTTAAATCCAGGTAAGTAATACAAAAAATTCGATTTTTTATGGCTTAAGATGAAAAACAAAGCTTTTCTGATATTTTGGGGGGGGGCTTTATATCAAATATTTACCTATCATTGAATATTAGGGGAATAAATTTGTAGCTAAAAGTAGAATTCAAAGGCCAGGCATTCTTGAAAATCACAGATAGAAAGTTTATTTTACACTATTTCAAAAACTGAACAAAGTGACAGATGCTGTTTGTGGCTTTCTTAGTGAATTCCAGCACTTAGTTAAGCATTTTACATACTTCTCATTTAATCATCACAGTAGACCTTAGATGGTAAGCATTATCGATATTTTCGGAAGATTAAGTAGTTCATCAAAGGTCACACAGCCAATAGATGATAGCAAACAATTTTCATTGCTATGGAATCAAAGTATCAGAGACTGAGGAACTTTTTTTCAGGATCTTTAGAACAGCACCTAACATTAATATGTAGAAGTGATTCCATTTGATGTACCTTACCCTTATCTTTTTATTGTTCACTGGAGGTGCTTAATATATATATGTGCGAAAGTATTTCGCCCCAAAGCGGGTCAGTGTAAGTACCTACTTAACTGGGTAGTTAATCTTAGGTATAATTGATAGTTTACAAGATCTGCTAAATAATGTTGACTTCATCCTATGTTTTCCCTTGCCAAAGACCATTAATCCCTTTTAAAATGTGTTTTGTAAATAACTATTTGCATTAACTGCAACTACTTTTATTGAAAATATTGCCAGACACAGATTTTAATTGGAAATGTCACCTTTTTTTGGTTATTGTTTATGAACCTCAGTGTGAGGTATCCAGGATTAAATCTGGTGGAATTATGTATAGTTGTGTTAAAGCGTAAAATAGGAGTGACTTAAAGAAGATAAATAAAATGCTGTCTCATTTGAAATAAGTCAAGAGCTAGAGAGTCTATGACTGGTATTATGGATCCAGGAAGTCATTAAGGAATCAGATGCCTGTCTTTTTCTGTTGTCATCTTCAGTATGCCTTAATTGCAGACTACAGGAAGGAGGGGAAGGCAGAATGGGCAAAAATGAGCTTCTTCGCAGCTGGGTCAGCCATCTGTAAACAACACATCAGAAATTCCATGTACAGTACCACTTAAAAATCTCATCGGGAGAATGGCTAAATGGGAAACTAGATAAAGTAGTCAAAGAGTAGATACCCATCACTGTTCTGAGTGAAAGCAGATCTTGTAACTAAAAGAGAATGGAGTATTGCACAGCAGTTGTTGGTATTCTCCTCCTCTCATAGATAGGAGTTCAGAAAGGATTAGAGGATTTGTTTCCACAGTGGTCTGACTTCATTTTCTTCTTAGAAAAATGTTAATTGAAAGCCGAATGGCAGAATACTTGTAAGAAACATTGATCAATGTTATTCCACCAAATACATGACTTGACAGATGCTTCACAATCCTTTTTAAGTCTTTTTGATAAGTTGATTGAGCACAGACTATTATTTTATATATCCTCCCGTCACTGATATAGTAACACTTCTGGTATAAATATTTTGCTTAAAGTGTATTTAGTGTTTGTGTGGAATTTAAGCAATCTGATTATAGCTAGCTATAGCTAATGTAGAGTAGAACTAAATCTAAATGAATATTTAGATTTCCAAAATCTCATTAATTGCACCAGCAGTTAAAGTGTTTGATAATGATAAAATAAATTACTGGTAAATTTTTAAAATGACAACTTTTTTTGAGGTAAAAATATACCTCTATTTTTTAATCTGTAAAATGGGGATAATGAGAATACTAAAGCAGCTTAGAAAGAGTTTCTCAACATTTTAGCATATTAGGCTGGACAGTTTGTTGTGGAGAACTGCCCTGTGTGTTAGAGGAAGTTTAGCAGCATCCCTGGATGCAGCCCACTAGATACCAGTAGCAGTCTCCGTATCCCTGCCTCTCAGTTGTAACCAGAAATATTGCAGACATTGCTAAATGGTGGAAAAATCACCCGTGGCACACAGTATCTAATAAATATTAGTTATTATTTTTTAAAATAAGCCTTAAGTATTGTGACCTGGTTGTACTAAAGTTTGTCAAGATGAAAATTTTGGGTAGAACAGGAACAGCTGGTAATTAAAAAAAAATTTGTTTTTAAATCTATTCTCTTGCTATAGTAGGCTGTTGCATACTATCATTCTTAAAGTTTAATCTTTACCTCTTTATTGTTTTTACCTGGGTGCTAATTTTTTTTTTTTTTTTTTTTTTTGAAATACTATGTAGTGCAAAAAGACTGAAGTTGTTAATGCAGCCTTTGAGTTCTATCCATGTGAGAACAGAAACTCTAGCGCTGACAAAACTAGAAGTCTGGTGGTATTTATTGATGAGACTAGGACCTCATCTTCCTGCTAATTTTGAACAGGTAACATTAAAGTGTTGATTATAATACTTGATGTGTTTTTTTTAATTAACGTGTTCTTAGATTTTTACCAATCTAATCTTTCAGTGCTGTTTTTGCTGTGTTAGCAGAGCACGTTGTATAAAAGATGTTTTCACCCAGACACAGAACTTGAGTTCATTTTCCTCAAAGGATATTCTCCAGTCGTCTGAAATGGACCATCTAAAACCTTTTTATTCAGTAACACTCAAATATTTTTACTCTAGAGGCATCATGAAAGATTTTTTTTTAAGGAATTGCATGTGACTTAGAATATAATTGAGAGTAGAGTCAGCATTACTGAAATAGAAATCATGTGCTACACAGAGTTGGATCAATTCTAATTTTTTGTATCTCCTTTTTCTAGGCTGCATAGTGATAACCAATCATTTAATCCCATTGTAGCTTTTCATTACTGTTACATGTGAGTTTTACAGATTCCTTTAGATTTTGATATCCTTGCTACATTTAAATATGAAAGCTTAATCTTATTTTTAAGTAAAAAAAAGGGTAGACCTGATAGCTCCTTTTATCTTTTTTTTGATTTATTTTTTATTGAAGTATAGTCGATTTACATGTTGTATTAGTTTCTGGTGTACAGCAAAGTAATTCAGTTATATACATATATATTCTTTTTCATATTTTCCATTATTTTTTAGTACAGGATATTGAATGTAGTTCCTTGTGCTATACAGTAGGACCTTGTTGTTTATCCTTTCTATATATAATAGTTTGCATCTGCTAATCCCAAACTCCCATTCTTGTTGTCTTTTTGTTTTGTTTATGGTTTCCTTTATGGTACAGAAGCTTGTAAGTTTGATTAGCTTCCATTCGTTTATTTTTGCTTTTATTTCTGTTGCCTTGGGAGACTGACCTAAGAAAATATTGCTACAATTTATGTCAGAGAATGTTTTGCCTATGTTCTCTTCTAGGAGTTTTATGGTGTCATGTCTTGTATGTAAGTCTTTATTTTGAGTTTATTTTTGTGTATGGTGTGAGGGAGTGTTGTAACTTCATTGATTTACCTGTGGCTGTCCAACTTTTCCAACACCACTTGCTGAAGAGACTATCTTTTCTCCATTGTATATTCTTGACTCCTTTGTCGAAGATTAATTGACCATAAGTGTGGGTTTATTTCTGGACTCTGTATTCTGTTCCATTGATCTATATGTCTTTTTTTGTGCCAATACCATGCTGTTTTGATAACTTTGTAGCTTTGTAGTATAGTCTGAAGTCTGGGAGGGTTATGCCTCCTGCTTTGTTCTTTTTCCTCAGGATTGCTTTGGCAATTCTAGGTCTTTTATGGTTCCATATAAATTTTAAGATTGTAGTTCTGTAAAAAATGCCATGGGTAATTTAATAGGGATCCCACTAAATCTGTAGATTGCTTTGGGTAGTATGGCCACTTTAACAATATTCTTTCAATCCAAGAACATGGGATATCTTTCCATTTCTTTAAATCATCATTAATGTTTTGTAGCTCTTGGCATATAGGACTTTTACCTCCTTGGTCAGGTTTATTCCTAGGTTTTTGGGGTTTTTTTTAACTTTTTATTTTATATTGGAGTATAGTTGATTAACAATGTTGTGATAGTTTCAGGTGTACAGCAAGTATTTTATTTTTTGATGTGATTTTAAAAGGTTTTTTTTTTTTTTTTTACTTTCTGATGTTTCAATGTTAAAGAAATGTAACAGATTTCTGTATGTCGTTCTTTGTATCCTGCATACCTTGCTGTTTATCAGTTCTTCCTCAAGTATTCTTGGATTTTTTTTTTAGCAAGTTCTCTTTAAATTTTTAATTGCTTAATACATTAAAGTTTTTAAACTTGATAGAGCATGAACTGATTAAAATTGGACATTGATTGTAACTTGTAACTGGGGTCATAATTTTTTCAAATTCTACCATTTTAAGTTCCTAGTAGGCTGATCTTACCCAGTTGTCCCACCCATTCCTTGGCATAATCTACTCATTGGCTACATTTGACAGGTATTGGAATGATCTTAGAAATAAGCTTGGAGTTGTCTTAGTTCATATTTTCTTAAGGTGTTTTTTAAAATGTTTAAAATGGTCTGTCTACCAATAGCATTAAAACTCATGTAGATGTTATTTGTAAAAGCTGTAAAAGCTATTTATGTGTATAATTTTCCATCTGGAATGTAGAGTTGAAATTTATAGATAGTACATATTTAGGGCAAATATATTTGTAATAAAAATTTTCACTTTTCCAAGTTTCAGTTTTTACCCTGTGCATCAAAAAGGCCAATAGAATTTCAATATATCAAAACAATTGAGATTGCTTCTTAAGGATATTTAACTGTATTATGCAAGACTTTTTTTTTTTTTTGTGGTATGCGGGCCTCTCACTGTTGCAGCCTCTCCTGTTGCGGAGAACAGGCTCCGGACGCGCAGGCCCAGCAGCCATGGCTCACGGGCCCAGCCACTCTGCGGCATGTGGGATCTTCCCGGACCGGGGCACGAACCCGTGTCCCCTGCATCGGCAGGCGGACTCTCAACCACTGCGCCACCAGGGAAGCCCCTATGCAAGACTTTAAAAAAATAGGACAGTTGTACATATTTACAGATTCAGTTCCCTCTATCTCTCTCTCTTTTTAAACCCCAATAGGTCTGTGTGCCTCTGATTCAAAGCACAATAAGCATTGATGTTAATGCTTCGCCTCAAGGCAGTTCATCTCGTGTAGCTACTTCTCCAGCTTTAAATCCTGCGACCCCTGTACACAAAGGTAAGAGGTAGATCTACTTGGAGTTTTTTTCCTTTATTTTTACAAAAAGCCTTTGAATCAAGTCTTTGCTCCATGTAATTCACATAATTTTGGCTGCCTTATCACAAAATTGTTTTGTTTGTTTTCTCTATGTGTTACTGTGTACTGCTGTCATTGCATTGTAGTTGGATAAGATCAACTTTTTTCCACTACATTATGTGAAGTGCATTACAGACTCTTAACGTTTGTTTCAGAATTAGGATATTAGAGTTATAATTTAAAATATCAGATCTTAACAGATGTAAGGAATGTAGCTTAGTATGTATATCAGTGAAAGAAAATTATTTGCTATTCCTTTTTTTTTTTTTTTTTTTTTGTGGTACGCGGGCCTCTCACCATTGTGGCCTCTCCCGTTGCGGAGCACAGGCTCCGGACACGCAGGCTCAGCGGCCATGGCTCACGGGCCCAGCCGCTCTGCGGCATGTGGGATCTTCCCAGACCGGGGCACAAACCTGTGTCCCCTGCATCGGCAGGCGGACTCTCAACCACTGCGCCACCAGGGAAGCCCTGCTGTTCCTATTTTACGTTAACTATTCTGAGTCAAATTCTTATATTTCAAGTTGTAGGAATGCCTGCATATTAATGTTAAGGTATGGATTAATGTCTGAGAATTCATTTAAATGGTGTGTGACACTAGTCTTGTTCTTAACCTAGTAAGATTAGTATTTAATTAGGAACTCTGTTGTGGGCTTTAAACAAAAACTCTTCAACTTTTATTGAAAAACAAATTACTTACTTTTAAAAGTACATTGCATTGAAATGAAGTAAACAAAATATATTTATTTGGGTAACTAATTTAATCATACATAACTTAGCAATTTTGTTTGTTTGTTTAAAGGTGCTTCTCCATATGGAACTCCCCGGATGAACTTGAGTTCAAATTTTGGTGGAATGGCCACAATCCCCTCTATACAAGTTTTGGGGCTTGAAATGTTGCTTCACTTTTTGTTGGGTCCAGAAGTCTTGAGTTTTGCTAAGCAAAACAAACTTATGCTGAGCTTAGGTATTTAATTGTTTTAAAAATCATTTCAATTACTAACACAGTTCAGAACACTATACTTTGGGGTGAGGAAAGAGATTTTATAAATCTTTTTTGTAAATTTATTTATTTATTTTTGGCTGCGTTCGGTCTTCATTGCTGCGTGTGGGTTTTCTCTAGTTACGGCGAGCAGGGCTACTCTTCCTTGTGGTGCGCGGGCTGCTCATTGCGGTGGCTTCCATTGTTGCGGAGCATGGGCTCTAGGCACGCGGGCTTCAGTAGTTGTGGCTGAGCGCGGGCTTATTTGCTCTGCGGCATGTGGGATCTTCTGGGACCAGGGCTCGAACCCATGTCCCCTGCATCGGCAGGCAGATTCTTAACCACTGCGCCACCAGGGAAGTCCCTAAATCTTTTTCATAGAAAACATATCAGACCACCTAACATTTTACATCGAGAAATTTATTTCATAAAGCTTTGGTTTTGCATAATTGTCTTTTTTTCTCTTTTAGAGCGACTTGAACATCCGTTAATCAGCAGCTCTTCTTTTTTTTCCAAACATGCAAATACATTTATCACTGCTGTTCGTGATAGCTTTGTTGCAATTAGAAAAGATGCTTCTGGTAAATATTTAAGAGAAGATTTTTATTATTTAAACCTGTGTTTAAAAAGAAAAAATAGTAAATATATAGTGACACCTGTTTCCAGATTGTGCTGCAGGAGTTTTACATATAATTCATTGAATCCTCACAGCAACCTTCTGTGTTAGCTTATTTTGCAGATAAGGGATTGTGTTGTACTGAGAAGTAAATAACTTGTGCAAAGTTACATAGTAAGTGATGGAGCTATGATTCATACCTAGGCTCTGTGATTTTAGTATCTACACCTAAACTCCTGTGTTCTAAAGCCTATCAAGTAATGATGACAGGTTTTAAAAATTAAATAGTTTTCTATTGTACTGGTTGGAAAATTTTTTTCTAGTGGTTTTCAGGTATCCTTCTCAGTCTTTAATCCTTGTCTCAAAAGTGAAAGGTTTTCAATACAGAAAATACAGTCAATGAAAAAAAAGAATTACCCTGAGTATTTTAACAGTCCTTTTGAAAAATATTTCTTTCTTTAAACAAAAATGAGGTGAATAAGTATATTGTAAACTGATTACAAGGTTGACTATTACAAGGAGAATTATATTTTAAATTTTTAAGTATTGCTCAATTTATTTCTGTGGTATAAGCTTGAAAGGGAGAGCTTTTGTAGTCATATCTGTTTCATTCTAAAGTACCTTTTATTTTGTTTGGCAGATGCAATTGTCAATGCTATTTGGAAGGAGCTAGTTAGCTTGGTGAAGTCAGTTATTGAATCTGGTAAGCACTATAATGATCAAACGATATTTATAGCACTCAGTGAATTGTTTGGCTTTCATATATAAAATTAATTTTAAAATCATTTTTTGAAGTATCTTATCTTCCGGACTTTACCTTTAAACAAAGTACTTTATTTAGTAAGAAAAAACAAAAAAATTACTTTTTAATAGCTCTCTGAGTATATATTTTTACCCCTGAAAAGACAGTATTTTCACCCCTAAAAATACATGTTTAGAACTGTACCCCTCCTCTTTCTTTTTGATAGGTAACAAAAAAGAGAGACCAGGTTCTGAAGTTTTGACTCTTCTATTAAAATCTTTGGAAAGCATAGTGAAGTCAGAAGTATTTCCTGTATTGAAAACACTGGTAAGTATAAGACCTATATGTGCTGGAATTTTAAAACCATAGTCTGAAATTGAATTTTATATTGAAGGTACTACCACAGATCAGGATTTGGGAAGATATTTTATATCAAGTACTTATCAGCCATTTGGCCCTGTAATAAATGCTGTTCCATTGACTAAATAGAGTCATTTGAAACCTTCTTAATAAAGTAAATGATGACAGTGGCAACTACAGAAATCTTCCAGTGTGATAGGAAAAGGAATAGGCCATACAGAGAAAATGGGATAAGGGGCATGAAACTTGAACTGAAGAAACTCGGATGAACACTAATTTTGTGACAAGATTGCTGAGTTCCACTGATTGTTAGTATGTACATTTAAAAAAATATCTGGTAATAATCTTGGAGAGCTTTTGCATTTTAAATATGTCCTACATAGTAGAGAGGAAAAAAATGAATTGGGTATACTTTTTGTAATAGTGAGTTTCCCAAAATAAACTGCAGATGGAACAAACCACACCCGTAGGTAGATTCTGAGTGATTCCTTTATGTGCCATGACAACCATGTCTACTGTGGCAGTAGAGGATAGTGGTTAATAGCAAGGGCTCTGGTACAGACTGGGTTGAACCTCAGCCCAGCTATTAACTGCATGAACTTAGGCACTGTCTACTCTCTTGTCTTTGTATAAAGAAGAGATATAGTAGTAGTTCATAATTAAATGAGTTGATAAATACAGAGCATTATGGGGCTGGAACAAAATAAATGTGTCAATGAATGCTAATTATTATTGTCCAAATGAGAATATGTGAAAGCTTATTTTCACCAACAGTTACTTTTGTCATGTTATTCACTTAGTTATATAATTCAGGTTAATACCAGTATAATAATATTTTTGGATGGCAGTTTGGTAATCTCTGTCACATTTGAGAGGCGTGTCTTAGATACAGCTTCTAGTTAGCAGTTCTTTGAAATACTTGCTTCTGGCACTATTGAGTACATAATTGATTGCAGAATTTCTTTTTGTAGTATAAAAAATGAAAATAGCCTCAAGGACCATTAATTTTTAAAAAGTTTGAACAAACTGCACATTTGTTTATCAGTTAAGAATGTGTGTACATAGACTGATGTGAAAACTCTGTAACACAGTCAGGTGAAGAAAATTAGTTCCAGAGTATCTTTTTTTTTTTTTTTTTCTTGCGTTATGCGGGCCTCTCACTGTTGTGGCCTCTCCCATTTGCGGAGCACAGGCTCCGGACGCGCAGGCTCAGTGGCCATGGCTCACGGGCCCAGCCGCTCCGCGGCATGTGGGATCTTCCCGAAACGGGGCACGAACCCGCGTCTCCTGCATCGGCAGGCGGACTCTCAAGCACTGCGCCACCAGGGAAGCCCGAGTTCCAGAGTATCTTACAGTACAATATCATTAATGGTATAAAACAGGTATAAGACAGCTAGCCTAGGAAGTTATGTTTCTCTCTGTACTTACATATATGGAAATTTAGGTCTAGAAAATAAACTCCAAACTGGTAACATTGATTATTCCTGGAGATAATAAAGGACTTCATCATTTTATTTATATTTCTGTATTTGAACATTTTAAGCTAATGAGAATGTGTTTACATTAATGAACAAACATTACTTGTAATAAATTGTTAAAAATATAGTTAATACTATAAGAATTTTACTAAGGTACTACTTTTATGGCTAATGTACGGTAAAACCTTTTGTCTTTCTTAGGTTCTCATGGAAATTACAATTAAAGGACTTCCTCAGAAAGTATTAGGTTCTCCAGCATATCAGGTTGCTAATATGGATATTCTTAATGCAAGTATCTTAAATGTAATGATACTGAATTAGCTAATAAAAAGATCCATGGTAATTTTTTTTTCATAAGGTAGTGAAACTTAGATTGAAAAGTTCCAAGAGAATTGAATTTGAATACGCTGATTGTGTTAAAGGAAAAAATGATAGACAAAGTACAGGCGTACCTCAGAGATACTGCAGGTTCAGTTCCAGACCAGTGCCAAGAAAGTGAATATCACAGTAAAGAAAGTCACATGAAATTTTTCGTTTCCCAATGCATGTGAAAGTTAATGTTTACACTATACTGTAGTCTGTTAAGTGTGAGTAAATAGCATTATTCCTTAAAAAAAATATATATATATATATATATACCTTAATTTAAAAGTACTTTATTGCTAAACAGATGCTTCCCATCATCTGAGCCTTCAGTGAGTCATCTTTTTACTGCTGGAGTGTCTTGTCTCCATATTGACGGCTGCTGACTGATCAAGGTGGTGGTTGCTGAAAGCTGGGGTGGCTGTGGGAATTTCTTAAAATAAGACAACAGTGACGTTTGCTGTGATTGATTCTTCCTTTCACAAATGATTTCTCTGTAGCATGTAATGCTGTTGGATAGCGTTTTACCCACAGTAGAACTTCTTTCAGATTAGTTAACCCTCTTCAAACCCTACTGCTGCTTTATCAACTAAGTTTATGTAATATTCTAAATCCTGTTGTCACTTCAGCAGTCTTCAACATCTTCACCAGGAGTAGATTCCATCTTAAGAAACCACTTTCTTAGCTTATCCATAAGAAGCAACTCCACATCTGTTGAAGTTTTATCATAAGATTGCAGCAATTCTTTCACATCTTCAGGCTCCAATCCTAATTCTAGTTCTTTGCAGTTTCTGCCACATCTGTAGTTATTTCCTCCACTGAAGTCTTAAACCCCTCTAAGTCATTCAGGAGGGTTGGAATCAACTTCTTCCAAACTCCTGTTTATGTTGATATTTTGACCTCTTCCCATGAATCATGAATGTTCTTCACGGCATCTAGAATGATGAGTCCTTTCCATAAGGTTTTCAGTTTACTTTGCCCAGGTCTATCAGAGGAATCACTCTTTATGGCAACTATAACCTTACGAAATGTATTTCTGAAAAAGGCTTGGAAGTCGAAATTGCTCCTTGATCTGCAGAATGGATGTTGTGTTAGCAGACATGAAAACAACATTAGTCTCATTGTACATCTTTGTCAGAGTGCTTGGGTGTCCAGGTGCATCATCAATGGGCAGTAATATTTTGAAAGGATTCTCTTTTTTTTTCCTGAGGAGTAGATCTCAACAGTGGGCTTAAAATACTCAGTAAACCATGTTGGGAACAGATGAGCTGTCATCCAGGGTTTGTTCCATTTATATAGAGCACAGGCAGAGTGGATTTAGCATGATTCTGAAGGGCCCTAGTATTTTTGGGATGGTAAATGGCCTTGGCTTCAACTTAGAATCACTAGCTGCATTAGCCCCTCATAAAAGGCAGCCTGTCATTTGAAGCTTTGAAGCAGACATTGACTTTTCCTCTCTAGCTGTGAAAGTCCTATATGGCTGCTGCTTCCAATATGAGGCTGTTTTATCAACAGGTAGAAAATCTGTTGTTTAGGGTAACCACCATCATTATTAATTAAATAGCTAGGTCTTCTGTATAACTTGATGCAGCTTCTGTGTGAGCACTTGCTGCTTCACCTTGCACTTTGATGTTATGGAGAGGGCTATTTCCTTATATCTCGTGAACCAACCTCTGCTGGCTTCACACTTTTCTTCTGCAGCTTCCTCACCTCTCAGCCTTCACGGAATTGAGGAGTTAGGACCTTGTTGTGGATTAGGCTTTGGCTTAAGGGAATGTTGTAGCTGGTTTGATCTATCTAGACCACTAAAACGTTCTCCATATCAGCAGTAAGGCTGTTTTGCTTTCTTACTATTACTTGTGTTCACCGAAGTAGCGCTTTTCATTTCCTTCAATAACTTTTCCTTTGCGTTCACAACTTCGCTAACTTGCACAAGAGGCCTAGCTTTTGGCCTTTCTGACATGCCTTCCCTATTAAGCTTAATTATTTCTAGCTTTTGATTGAAAGTGAGAGACGTGCAACTCTTCCTTTTGCTTAAACATTTAGAGGCCATTGTAGTGTTATTAATTAGTCTAAATTCAATATTGTGTCCAAGGGAATGGGGAGGCCAGAGGAGGTGGAGAGAGACAGGATAATGGCTGGTTAGTGGAGCAGTCAGGACACATAATGTTAAGTTTGAAAAATCGTGAGAATTACCAAAATGTGTCAAAGACATGAAGTGAACAACTGCTGTTAGAAAAATGGTGCCAGTAGACTTACTTGGTTGACATAGGGTTGTCACAAACCTTCAATATGTAAAAAATGCCATATCTGCAAAGCACAATAAAACAAGGTACACTCGTTATAATTAATGTGAAGAATTAAGTATGGCACTATTAATGGAACTATTTTCCTGGATTAAACAAAGGGTTCTAGAAGGAAAGTTTTCTCTTTGCTTTTATATAATAATAGTTTTGGTTACTGTTATAAATTTTGGAAGCTTAGTAGCATTGGGTTACTTATAGTGAAATATATTTAATACCTTCTGGATGTAGGTATTGTTGATCTACCAAGTTTTAAGTCAACATTTTTTTTATATCTGGAATCTCTCTGTTCTTTAATTGCTCACATAGATGTAACAGCTATGATCAAAATATAAAGAGCTTGCTTTTTGTGTGTAGTTTGTGGAAGTACATTTGCTATCATTTTTGTAATTTCCTAAGTAATTTCGAAAGTTAAATTTCTCAAGCTTAAAACGGTCATATTTCACATAATTGATTGTAGAAAACAAGTATAACAAGAAGAGTATACTGTTTGTAACAGGAAGATTGATTGTCATCTCCCATCTTTTTTCAGGGGACTCCTGCTTTGTTCTTAATTCAGTTAATTTTCAATAATAATCTGTTGGCATGTGGTGTAGAAGATGAAAGGTAATTTTAAACTATTTTGTTTATCTTGGAAAGTTTGTCATGTGATGAATGATTCTTTTGACTTACTCTAAATTTTTTAAAAATGAAAAAAATCAAAATAAGAGTTGGGATTCTTTTTTTGTCAGTTACTTTTATAACCTTGCTATAATGTAATTAATGTATTTTCGAAGAACGTACAGTTAATGCGTAGTTGAAAATTTTTTCCTCCAGGTTTTTTCTCAACCTGGAAACACTTGTAGGCTGTGTTCTTTCTGGTCCAACTTCACCGCTAGCTTTCAGTGACTCTGTCTTAAATGTTATTAATCAAAATGCAAAGCAGTTGGAAAACAAGGAGCATCTTTGGAGAATGTGGAGTATTATAGTCACCCCATTAACTGAATTGATAAATCAGGTATGATATAAGCTAGCTGCATGTTTCCCCCAAATTTAATATCTTCCCTTTTTTTCTTCCTTGTTAGAGCAAGAGGTATATGAGTAGAAGTTTGTATTTGAATGGAAGATATTGGATATTTTTTTCTGCAGGATTGGTTAATTTTATACTCTAGATTAGTTGATTTCATCGTGTTTCTGCCTTATTCAAGAAAGTATAACTTAGTGGAGACTAAACAGTCCATTTTCTCCAGTAATTGGAAAGCCAGAGGGCTTACATGATATATACAGATTCCCCTGTTTATATCTTGGATTCTTTCATTTGTACTACAGGGAATAATATGGGTATCTTGACTAGACTGTATATTCTTAGGATCCCATGGTTGATGGGATCTTATGTTGGTGATTACCTCAAAGCTATTATATTGTAGTTCCTAAATCATTAATTGTTGAGAGTTGACTAACCCTGACGTTTAATTACTTTAAAAAGTGGCAATATTGTCAGGGTATGGAGCTCAAGTTCTGTCACTATTAATAGTTCATCAGCTGCTTTATCTGTTCATCAGTCTTTAAATGGAATTATTCTTTGGGAAATAGTCTGTTATAACTCTCAAATGGAGTGAAGACTCCAAAGAATTTTTTATGTGGTTATACATAGCCCTTATTTTAGCTGCTCGAGCCAACACTCCATTAAACATATTCTTCCTGAAGAAAAAAATTTATGTTCCTAAATAATTTCCCACTGTTTAAAGGATGCTAGAGGCCCTTTTTATAAGTCCTTGCTTGAATCTACCTTCTGTGTATAGTAAAAGATTTTGGAGTCACCTTTGGGATTCTTTTTTAGGACTTAAAATCAGTGCGTCGTTTCCCAGGGTTGCTTAAAAAATTACCATGAACTGATGGCTTAAATCAATAGGAATTTACTTTTTTATAGCTCTTGAGGCCAGAATTTCAAAATCAAGGTGTTGGCAGGTTTGGTTTCTTCTGGAGCTCTGAAGGAGAGTGTGTTCCATGCTTCTCTTAGCTTCCAGTAATTCTTGATGTTCCTTGGCTTGTGGATGCATCACTTCAGTCTCAGCCTGCATCTTCACATGGCATTCTTCAAAGTAGCTTCTGTCTATTCAACTTGCCCTTTTGTTATAAGGATGCCAGTTATTGGATTAGGGCCCACCCGAAACCGGCATGACTTCATTATTGCATGATTACATCTGGAAAGACCCTATTTCCAAAGTTTACAGAGGTTAGGAGTTCACCATCTGTTGAACATCTCAACATTGGAGTCACAATTCTACTCACTACACATAGTAAGATGTTACTACTTCGGGCTAGAATTAGATGGTAATTTGTCTAACTTCTTCATTTTTCTTGTTTCAGACCAATGAAGTGAATCAAGGTGATGCCTTAGAACATAATTTTAGTGCCATCTATTGTGCACTGACTTTACCAATAAACCATATTTTTTCAGCACAGAAAATTCCAGTGGTAAGGCAGTTTTACTTGATGAATTTGCATTTTTCTGAAAATATTATGTCACCCTTTATAATGAACCCCTACAGTAATTTTACCTAAAACAAGACTTTCTTATGACCTATAATCAGCTTAGGAGAAAGGAAAGTGGTGAAGGAAGAGAGAAGTTCCTCTTGGCCTTTGATAATTGTTGGTATTGTGGCATTATTACAGTTCTTCAGTTAGAGCTCTATGGAGGTGGGCAAACTCACTACCCTATACTAGTCTCCTCTTTGACACCTTAAATGTTACCGTGTTTTTAAAATGTTAAAGATGTATTCTGTTAGGTGTTTTGATGTGTAGATGTGTTTTCTAAATTTCTTTTTTATTGTTACTAGGCCACCATGAAGACCTTACTTAAAACTTGGTCAAAATTATATAGAGCATTTGCTCGCTGTGCAGCTTTGGTGGCAACTGCAGAGGAGAATTTGTGCTGTGAGGAACTTTCTTCCAAGATAATGTCCAGTTTGGAAGATGAAGGCCTTTCAGTGAGTTTATCCTGATACTGACCTTTTTTGCATGTAAAGGATTCTTTTCAAGTAAATAGAGATAACATTTGTGAACTGTCATTTACTAATGCTTTTAGTTTATAAGTAATGAAGTTAGTGTATAAAACGAGTAACAGCTTTGCAAAAAAGTTTTGTGTCTTTGGACTCTAAGGTCCATGTATCAGGACCATTTAACAGTGATGTGGTTTTACTACTCTGTTGTGTGTCTGTGCCATTCTAGATGAACTGTACAAGGACCTTACTGTCCTGGACCTTGCTTTATCATATCTGTTAGCTCTTTAAAGTCTATCCTCTAGAAGTTTGTAGATCTAAAAATGTAGGTTCCTATTCACTCCTTTCCCTTACTCTATAAAAAGAGCAACTGCTGTCAGCAGTTTGGTATGTATCATTCTAGAATAGACCTCTTTCTTTCTACCCATAAGTTACATATTTATGCTCACATATATACATGAATACAGTGTTCTTGCCAGTTGAAATTTATTTATTACTCTGAAGAATGTTTTTTTCCATCTGAAAAGATAGATTTTCTAGCTCTTAATAGTGGTTACCCCTGCAGAGAAGAGTAGAAGTATTTATAATCTCTTTTTAAAAATATTGGCATAATTCTGATTATGGTATTTTGGTACTATAGTATTTGTCAGAGTGACTTTAAAAATGTAAATCGGATTAAAACACTTCTGTAGCTTTTTGTTGCATTTGGAGTAAAAATCTGAACTGCGTACAACTGCCCTTGAAGCTTGTGCTTCCTTCTTCAAAGAATCTTATTTAATTAGTCTTGTTAATTTCTATCTGAGCATCTTGTTATCAAAATCGTTTGTGTACTTCATTCTGTAACTTGCCCCACACTCCATGAGGTTAGGGACTTTCTGTCTTGTTGATGTATATCCCTGGCTTTTATCTGGCCACCTAGACAGTGAATTTGTTGAAGGCTTTTATAATTGTTAGGGAGAAGCTTGACCCTCAGTTTTCACCTTTAAATTATTGTCTTGGGTAGGCTTACATCTTTGTTCTCTTCTGCAAGAAATGTAGAATCTATCAAGTTTTATAAAATACCCTGTTGGGATTTTGCTTGTCATTGGTTGGTTATATTGCATTTATAGATTAATTTGGAAAAGAATTTACATCTTTATAATGTTGAGTTTTTCTATTAAGGAATATTTATTTAAATCTAAACTTAACCAAGCTTGCTTGATATTTTGGAAGTTTTAAAGCTGTTTTTCAGCTGTTATGTATGGTCTCTTTGCTGCCCATATTTGGTTGCTGCTGGAGTATATGAGATCTGTTGGTAATATGCATTTCCGTATGTTAAACCAAACTTGTGTCCTTGAGAAGGGCACTTGGTCACAGTGAAAATCTTTTAAAACATTGTAGATAAGTGTTTTAACATTTTTTGCGTATACCTTCATTAGTGAGATTGGAGTTCCTCATTGTCCAATTTTTGTATTTTGGGAATAACAGACATGTATGTGACTGATAATTCCTTGTCAAATATGTAACTAGTTACAATTTTTAGGTTTCAGAAAAAAATTTATCAGTTTTGAAGATACTGTTCATTTCTGTAAATTTTTTTTCATTTTTACAAAATATGCATCTAAGACTATTCTTATTTTTATTACTGCTACTGTTAAAAATGCATTGTTTGATACTAATTTTTTTTAAATAATTTTTAAAACATTTATTTATTTTGGCTGCACCAGGTATTAGTTGTGGCATGCGGGAATCTATTAGTTGCAGCATGGTATGCGGGCCTCTTAGTTGTGGCATACGAACTTAGTTTCAGCATGCACGTGGGATCTAGTTCCTCGACCAGGGATCAAAACCAGGCCCCCTGCATTGGGAGCGTGGAGTCTTACTCACTGGACTACAGGGAAGTCCCACTAATTTTTAATTTTTTTGTTATTAACCTCTTTTTTAGTTTGTAAAGTTTTTGGGTTTTCCTCTTGCCTTTAGAATTTAGACATTTCACCATGGTGTGTCTTGAGGCATCTTTTAAACTGTTTTAAGTACTTGGTAGACCCTTTCAATCTAAAGAGCTGTGCCTTCATCTGAGGAAGAGTGCTTAGATCTTCAGGTGTCATCTTCTGTCTGTTACTTTTCTTTCTTTATATCTGTTTGTGTTTTGCTTTATTTTTGGTACTGCTTTCTGGGACCTTGATATTTCTTTTTCCATTCTTTCTCTGTTTAAATGCTGAGGTGTTTTATAATAGTTTTATTTTTACATTTATGTTTTTTAAGTGGATATGATTTCCTCTTTGAAGATAGTAGTTTTTTTCTGTTTCTGTTATTACCTCTTTCCTCGTGGATTAGTTCTATTGGTATTCAGCACACCTTCTTCATATTTGTCAATAAAGGTTAATATTGAACAATATTGGTAGCTGGAATGTGTTTTCTAACCCAGGAGAGATCCGCTGTTTTTCTGGCTTTGATAGCCAATTGTAGTTACAAGCAAGCTGTGCCTTGTAATTGTGAGCAAGAAGGAAGCACTGGAACTTTAACATCTTTTCTATATGGATGTGTAGGTTATCATCTGTACTGAACCTTCCATGTGGTTTTCTTAGGTTAACTGGGGGCTCTCCCTTCCTCCTCTTGGTCCTTAACACTGACTGAGGGAGGTTGTCTTTAGTGGCAGACATGTGAATTAGTCCAGTGAATTGGACAAGTGAAAGGTAATGGAGAATAAAAGAAGAGCAACTGTGTTATAGAACTTTAATTTCAGTAGTCTTTTAATTACCCATTTGATTTTTATAATGACCATCATATCTTTTTCTCAGAACCCTCCCTGTGTCTTCTGTTACTCAGTTTCTTCTAGGAAAGCTCACTATTTTTGAGGTGTCCTTTGACTCATGGTCTTGGGATTTCCTTTGTTCTATTTTCAGTCTCCCTTGCCCCCCTGTCTTTAAAAAAAGTTTCCAGAAAAATGTCTGATGCTTCTAAGGGTTTATTTTTATTTCATTTGGATTTGAGGAGGGAGGAGGAAAGGGTATGGGGGAGCTTTAGCAACATTTCACATTTTGTTTCTGCTGGGTTTAGTGAACACTTCTGTAATTTTGAAGAGAAATTTGGTAAAGAATCTAATTTTGAACCTAGCTCTTCCATTTTCAATTTATTGGTTTATATGCTGAGTTTTATGGGCATCTTAAAGCTGAATTATTTTCCATAAATATTGAGAAACAAAAGGTATAGTACTTGGCACACAGAAGTTAACTGGGAAATATTCATAACCATATACTTAATGTCCCTTAAATGGTATAAGCTATGACATGTGTGTTACTATATGTTATATGTGGGAGTTAAAGTCTTACATTTCTGTTCATGCTTACACTTTATATAAACCATGCCAGTAGTTAAAAGATTCTAATATAATACTTAACTATTCTTTCCTAGAATTTATTGTTCTTGGATAGGATCACTCATATTATTACTGTAATGGTTGATTGCATCGACTTTTCACCATATAATATTAAGTATCAGCCCAAAATTAAATGTAAGTATTTTATTTGCTTACCTAATATATCATAAACATGGCTGGCTGAACTGTTGTCAGGGCAAATCCTAATAGCTTTTCCCATCTCATTTTACCTACTTTTGATGCTATGTAACCATGTTAGTTACTATGCTAGTAGCTCACATGCTTGCTCTCTTTCCTTCTGTGTGTGTGTGTCTCTCTCACCCACCTCCCCAATCTAACTCCTTTGTATGATGCAGAAACATAAATATTGTCCTATTTAGAGATTGTCTAATAATACAAATGATTTTACTTATTCCATCTGGTACAAGGGATTATCTGGACAAAAAACTTTGATGTTTGTTAAAATGTTCTTATTTGGTAGCCTGATTTGAAATAATCATTAAATAGACATTCAACTGCATAGAAAATCGTGACAGTGATTAATCAGTTATGGTTTTACAGGAAATTTAAAATGATGCTAAAAGTTTAACTCAATTTTTACTGTATAAAATTGGACATTTGAAATCATAACAAGTTGTCTTATTTTTATAACTATGTTCCTTGGTTAATTCTAAATTATGTTGTAATAAATACTGAGCTATTCTACTAAGTGGTTCTTTGAACTTACATATTTCTACCAGTGATTATATATTTTCATACTGTATAGGAAAGAACCTTCCAGTAATGGAAAATGTGGATGTTTAAAGGTTACTTTTCCTGTTGAAAGATTGGGAACATACTCAGTTTTCTTTTCTTTTGGGTTTTTTTTTTTTTTTTAAGGTTCATATCATTCTTTTTTAAATTTATTTTATTTGTTTATTTTTGGCTGTGTTGGGTCTTCATTGCTGCGTGCGGGCTTTCTCTAGTTGCAGCAAGCAGGGGCTACTCTTTGCTGCGGTGTGTGGGTTTCTCATTGCGGTGGTTTCTCATTGTGCAGCATGGGCTTTAGGTACTCGGGCTTCAGTAGTTGTGGCACGCGAGTTCAGTTGTGGCTCGCAAGCTCTAGAGTATAGGCTCAGTAGTTGTGGCACACAGGCTTAGTTGCTCCATAGCATGTGGGATCTTCCTGGAACAGGGATTGAACCCGTGTCCCCTGCATTGGCAGGCAGATTCTTAACTACTGTGCCACCAGGGAAGTCCCTCAGTTTTCTTTTAATAAGATCTATCTTTGATGAATTAGTGTAAAGATTACTAGAACATAAAATATTTTTAGGGTTTTTTGGGGGGTGTTTCAGTTTTAAATAGTAATGTAGAGAAACATGTTATGTGACTAAAGTGTATTACAGGTCAGAGCATCCCAGCCTTGATGCCACAGAAATGGATGTGCTTGAATTTTTTGTTTTTAATCTCAGCCCCCTTTTGGGCTGAGCAGCACTTAATCTGATTACCTCTTTGTTCAAAAAATAAAATTCTCTAAATATCTTAACTATAAAGGTTATATAACAGATGATATCAGAAATTATTTTCTAAGCCACCGAATTTTGATAAGGCAAGACAGTGAGCTCCAGGTGGACATAATTTTACCTATTTTGTTACTTCTGAAAAAATTAGAATTAACTGAATATCCATTCTATCCATGATCTGTAAACCCAGAATTATAAGTCTTTTGTCCTCATTGCTTGTCTTGCAAGAGGTGTTCTTGCTGTTTAAATTTATGGAAACTAGGGGAGATGTCTAAAAGCTGCCAGCAAAAGTTGAGGAGAGGAAACAAAAATTAGAACTAGTTGAAAGAAAATTATTATTATTCATAAATATGCATAAGGATCACTTTGAGAGTTTTTGGATAACTTTTGTAATTTGTTTTAGAGAAACATTGCAAAAATTATACACAGACCCTAAACATTTTTTTTTTTAATGTTGAGCCTTCTTTTATTTATTTTTGGCTGTGTTGGGTCTTCGTTTCTATGCAAGGGCTTTCTCTAGTTGTGGCAAGCGGGGGCCACTCTTCATCGCGGTGCGCGGGCCTCTCACTGTCGTGGCCTCTCTTGTTGCGGAGCGTCTCCCGACGCACAGGCTCAGTAGTTGTGGTTCACGGGCCTAGTTGCTCCGCAGCATGTGGGATCTTCCCAGACCAGGGCTTGAACCCGTGTCCCCTGCGTTAGCAGGCAGATTCTCAACCACTGCGCCACCAGGGAAGCCCAACACTAAACCTTTACTCAGATTCCTCAGTTATCAGTTGATTGCTTTTGTCTTATCATTTTCATCCCCCACTCCCCTTTATACTTTTTATTTCCTGGAACCATTTCAAAGTACTTGTAGACAAGTCTTTGATCTAGAACATTTCCCAAGTCTTGTCTTTCACGACCTTTGAAAGTGAAGAGTACAGGGCTTCCCTAGTGGTGCAGTGGTTAAGAATCCGCCTGCCAATGCAGGGGACACGGGTTCGAGCCCTGGTCTGGGAAGATGCCCATGCGCCACAACTACTGAGCCTGCGCTCTAGAGCCCGTGCTCCACAACAAGAGAAGCCACTGCAGTGAGAGACCCGCACACCGCAACGGAGAGTAGCCCCTGCTCATCGCAACTAGAGAAAGCCTGTGTGCAGCAATGAAGACCCAAGGCAGCCAAAAATAAATAAATAAAATAAATAAATTTTTTTAAATTAATCTTTTTTTTAAAAAAAACAAAGAATACAAATAAAGTTACTTTTTGAGAGTCTCTCAATTGGGCTCTGTCAATATTTCCTCAAGATTAGATTGAGATTTCATTTCTTCACTGGGATACTACAGAAGTATTTTTTTCAGTGCATTATGTCACCAGGCACACAAGTCAGTTTGTCCCATTACTAATGATGTTACTAACATTTACTATTTGGTTAAGATGGTATCTGCCAGGTTTTCCACTGTAAAGTTAATTAGTAAATACTTATAATTAATAAGTTAATGTTTTGTGGAAGGTACTTTGAGACCATGTAAATATCTTGTTAACCCAGCATACTTTTACCCATGGGTTTTTCAGCCACTGATGCTTCTTGCTTAAAACACTATGATGTTTCCCAAAGTGGTAGTTCATGTTGTTTCACTTAATTACGTTACTTTGTATCAAGGAGTTTATCTCCTTTGCTTTAATTACATTAATTCTAAAAGCTGTCCCCATTTTAATTATTTATCTCATTATGTTCCCTTAATAAACCATTCTACAATTATTTATCAAGCCACTAAGCACCAGACACTTACAGGTGCAAGTGACATCCTAATTTAAGATACAGCTTCCTTTGTCCCCTATTTATTTTGTTTTTATCAGCATGGATTTCTGTTATTCAGTAGGCTATAATTTATTTCTATTAAAGTTTAATGTTCTTGTTGGTGGCGTCTATTAACCTTTTCATAATTTTCCATTATTCTTTGAGAACTTTGACATAAGATGTTTATATTTTTCCCTGCCTCAGCCTGGAACCAGCCATATCTCCAAGGAATATGGTTCCTTTTAGCTGAGAATGGCATTTAGAAACCAAAATCTGTTCATTGCTATTAAGGTGTCACTGCTTCTGGATCTCTGAGTGGACAGAGGTGGGAAATACATTGGTGTGCTTGTGAACTACACAGTTATGTTTCTCTAGATTTACTTTCAGTTATTTTCTCATATCATAAGGTTTATTCTAGTCTTGGATATCCCTTTTCTCTATTTACCTGCCTCAGTATGTATACTGTTTGATCAGTCTCTTGTATGTAAGTGCTCCCCTGACTACAGGCTGTCTTCAGCCTCAACATACTAGCCAAGAATTTCTGGGTGGCCTTTCCAATTTAAATTATTCATGTATGGAAAACTGATTCTAGGGAAGAAGGTTGACTTCCTTTCAGTAGCAACACTTGTTTTTCATTTCACCACGTGATATTTTTAATTAATAAGCACTGAATTAGAGTTTTCTCTTAAATCTGAGATATCTTAACCTTAAAAGAATGGATTCTTTGAGGGAAACAAAGGTAATTTTGGAATAGGTACGATTTTCTTGAAAGACATAATGGGTTTACCCCTGGAGATAGATGGAGTTTAAGAAGGGTGCAAAGGAAAGTTGGACGGATACATCTTTTTCTTTAAATCTAGGCTTTTTCCCTTGTATTATTTCTGAGGATTTGGATCTCTGACTTATTCAGTATTAATTTGTGGGGTTTAGTGTACTATAGATGAGCCAGGAAGCAATGATTCTAAGGGAAATCTTGTTTCTTATTTTTTAAATGGACTTTAAACTTTTAATTTTGGAGCACAGCTTATATAATTTAGTGTTTTCTTACAAATTAGTTGTTTAAATTTTGAGACTATAAAATAAAAATTTTAATGTATTTTAAAATTCCTTAGAGAAAATAGTCATTTTTCTGGAGTTCTTATTCTAGCTCTGCCAAACAGTTTTCCCTTATCTCTGATTCTCTTTTAGAGATAATGTAGTGATGTTTATCCACTAATGGTATTTCATTTTAAGATTTGTGGGTATCACTCTACAGAAACACATGTATTAGATGTAGATGTCATGTAAATGTGAGACAGTTGTAAAGATGAACAATGACACTTTTCAACACACGAGTTTTTAATAAGTTTAATTTTATCCTAGCACCACAGAGACCTTCAGATTGGTCCAAAAAGAAGAAGGAGCCCTTGGGAAAATTGGCTTCTTTATTTAAACTTATTGTGAGAGTGATCTATTCTTTCCACACTCTGAGCCTCAAGGAAGTACATTCTGATACTCTACTCGCTATTGGCAACTCAATCACCAGCATTCTTTCCAATGTACTTGGACATATTTCTTTGCCTTCTATGATCCGAAAAATATTTGCAACTTTAACAAGACCTCTGGCATTATTTTACGAAAACTCAAAGTAAGTATTTTGGCTTAATAACTTTGAATTAAACATATATAACTGGATTTAGGTAGCAAACGTTTATTGTTTTCATATCAGCTTTGCTGTTAAAGATCTTAATCTTTAAAGTTTAGTGGAAAGGGTAATATGTGAAACTATGCTTTTGTTAAAAAGTTCAATTAATAAATAAGTATGAGGCAGAAATTGGAAGTCACTTTATTTTTCATGATTAGTCCAACCCTCTTTTTACTTTAGTGCATGTCTTTTCAGAACTGTTAATACAAAAAGCATACCTCTTAAGTGTATGATATATATGACTTGACACACTACTTTGCAGTTAAGTATTATATATGGTATGCACTTAGTATATTGGATGCATCTTGCATCATACACCTAAGAGTCTCATTGTTCTTAATGTCTGCATAGGGCTTCATGAAACTTTACCCAATTTCCTGTTGGTGGACATATGTTTTCTAGTCTTTTTCCTTATAACTAACAATATCACATTTGAACATATGTGTACATAAGTCATTTGCCACTAAATAGCAGAACAGGGCCCTAAAATTGAAATGGTTGGTTCAAAGGGTATATGCATTTAAATTTCTGAATTACCCTCCAGAAGTTTGTATTAATTTACATTACCTTTTACATTTGAACCAAAGAAAGCGGTGCCTAAAAAACAACATGAAAAAATCCCAAGTAACATACTTGAAAGGAGCATTTTGGAAGAATTCATTAATGTTCTTTATAGCAAGCTTGTGTGGTTCAGTTATAATACAGCCTGTCTTTCATAAATTCACAGAGAAACCTTTAGGAACAGATTTTATAAACTACAAAATAGAACTCCAAATCCATTAAGTTTTTGCAAATCTTTTTTAGTCCTTAAGCTTCATCAAAAATAATAATGCTTTTTAAAGAGCATGGAAACAAGTGACTGGTATTAATACTTCGAGGTCTGTTCCAGATGTTTTTCTTTAACTCCTATTTTAAAGACAGGTTTGTTTCATGTTTAAATGTTTGCAGTTTGACAATTTTTGTTAAGTCTTGGGACACCTTTGTATACCACTACACGTGTCTCATTTTTTTTATGCTGCATTATGATATTTCTAGGTTTAATGTTCTAAAATATAAATGGTACTCTGTTTTTCTTCATAGGTTTGATGAAGTTCCTAAAGTATATAGTTGTATGAACAACAAGGTAAAAATAGACATTGTCCATAAAATACACTTTCATGAAGAAAAATTTTAGGATTTAAATAATTGTCTTCCTTAAATATAATTTTGCTGATTTTTTTTTCAAGGGTCATTATTACACCTTAATTTTAATGAACTTTTAGTAACAAGACGTGGATATGATCAAAGGATAGTTTTTTAAAGGAAGATTTAATATTGCTTTAAATTCACAAAGCTCATCTCCTGTCTCATCCCTTTATATATGAAAGTAATTGGTTCCAGGGTTTTATAGGTAAAACTTCTGTAGGCAACTATTAATCTCTTATAATTTATGTGAAAACATAATTTTTTCTGTTAATGGAGAATAAGCTTGAATTCAAGCTGTTGTATCGATAAAGTAAGTTCTTGCCGGCCTATAAAGAGTGTTATATATTGAAGGTGATGGGAGCTTTTAAAAAAAAATTGAAATAATAGCATGTTCTGTGAGTTTAATTTAGTATGCTTTGTGCTTTTATTTTTTCTGTTTGAAAAGTCACATTTCTAAGTGTTATCCTAATGAACTTTTTCTTTTTCCTAGTTAGAAAAGCTACTAGGAGAAATTATTGCTTGTCTACACGTCAGCTACACTGGGACTTACGACAGTGAACTTCTTGAACAGATCTCGCCATTATTATGCATAGTATTTTCACACAAGAACAAACAGATTAGAAAACAAAGTGCTCAGTTCTGGAATGCCACATTTGCTAAAGTGATGATGTTGATTTATCCTGAGGAGTTAAAGTATGCTAACAACAAAGCTCTTGTATACAGTTACTCTGATTGTGTATTGACATTTTGGTTTTAACATAAAATTTCCTTATGATGAATCATTGCAGAGGATTTCTTAGTTGAAATATTATTATTTGGAGTACATGGTGATTATTAAAATTATTTGACCCTTTGCTTTGGTCCTTAGAGTAACCTTAGTTTTAGGAACATAAAAAGCAATTTCAGATTATCCTTAACAAAAGAAATTTCCAGCAAAAGGCAGGAAATTGATGGCTGTTAAATCTAAGTGACATGTACTTAATGTAACAGTCTACTTTTGCTCAAAATCTTGATTTAAAATGTTGCTCAAAATTTTATGATTAAAATTTGGAAAATTGGAAAACTTTTTAAGAATAAAATTCAGAAACTGAAGAGTTCAGTGAAAAATTCAAATATTGTCTGTAATTTCTTACAGTTTTATGTATGTGGAGTAAAAAACGGTCTTTAAGTTGGCTGTATTTTGCCACTTTAAAATTATAATTAAAGTGTTCTTGTTAATATGTCATCAGTACTGCTTACTTAAGGCATATATATTTATGTATTTTTTTGAAGACCAATACTAAAACAAGCCAAACAAAAATCTCTGCTTCTGTTGCCTGGTTTGGAAAATGTTGAAATTATTGAGGAATCCAGTGGACCATATTCAGATACAGTAAGTTGCACAGGGGGGCGTTGTTTACTTTTGCATGATGTTTGAGTAGTTCTTTTATTGCGTTTCAGTGTAGTTTTAAAAAGGACAAAAGCTTAGAATGTTTTACTGAAGTGATGAACAAGTAAAACCTGAACAGAAGTGTTCCGTAACAGGAGTTTTCCATAAAGTTAGTTGTGTGGCCTAGAAAACTTATGAATTAAGGGCAGTCAATTTCACCATGGAGTCTCATTTAAATAATCTCTAGGTCTTGTTCATTAATGATCTTTTTTATTTAACTATGGCACCTCATATATTGTTTTGCAAAGGTTGGAATTATTGAAATATATGGTTAAATGTTGCTTTATATAAACTGGGAATGCTAGTTACTAATCCCTATGTAAGCAAGAGCTACACTTCATTTTCTCATTTCTTTGCATTGAATCTCATTCATTCTGCCAGAGAAACACATCCTTGATGTCACATTATCCATTTGGACCAAGGTTACTTTGGCTAATAGTACTTGATTACTGTCTAAAGATTAAGGAGTAAAGATAGAAGCACTATATATATATACTCATCAGGTAGAACACCCTTAGGCACTTTTTTCCTATTCAACAACAAATGGAGTCTTACTATTTTTTATTTAGAACCTTAAGAGAAAAAGTGTTATAGCTAGCTAAATGCTCTTACTTAGTTTTGGTTTTTGGGTAAAATAAAAATTCTTATCAGATAATTATCTAGACTTGTTTAGACTCTTTCAGTGTAATTTGTCCTGAAAAAGCCATATATTCTGTTGGGAGGGACCTGATAGTATTTTCTGTCATGTATGTTTTATTGTTTAAAGTTTTATGGCTTTGGTTTTTCTTTTAAAACAATTTCCAATAATAAGGGGTATTTGAGTTCAGTAATTCGATTCATTTTTATAGTGTTTATTTGATATATCAGGATGCAAAACAACTATTGCTATATAAGTTGGAGACAACAAATCTTTGCTGTTACTGCATTAGACAGTGGCTTTCTTTTCTTTGACATGATCTTAGTAGATACGAATAGTCAAAAGAAATTTGAAATGAGTATTGATTAGACTGTAATTATCAAAATGTGAAAAGGATAAATAAAAAACATTTGCACATAATGAAATTGTTTTACTTTTACAAAAACAGACAGAAAATTCACAGTTAAATATGAAGATAAGTGGCATGGAAAGAACCTCAAGTGGAAAAAGAGATTCTTTTTTGGCACAAATAAAGGATACAAAAGACAATATGAAACCACCAGCTAAAGTATGTTTTTCAAAGTGTATTTAATAGAACTTTTAAAATTAAAGTATATGGTAGCTTGCAAATATACAACTTCTGATTGGAAGAAAAACCTGTTAAAGACTAAATAAAAGATGGGATTGTAGGGAAATAGTAAAGTGTGGCCTGGGAAGACTATTAAGATGGCATGGTAATCTAGAAGCCTTGGGAGATGATTACTTCTTAGTAAAGTTAAGTCTGCATAACACTGAGCATTTGTTTAGTATAGTTACTCGAGGCAGCGGCCCCCCTTGAGATGGAATGAAACTAAATAAGATTAACTATAACATAGGTAGCATGAAAGGAGAATGTTTTAGAACTTCTGTTATTGAATAGGAAGAGAATGCATCCGTAAGACATCTGTTGTAAGCTCATATATAAAACTAAATATCTAGTAGCTAGTGGCCAATTAGCCAATCTTCAGATAATAATTCTTCCAGGACCTCCAGTAAAGGGGTGTTCTGGAATCTTGAGACCATGGCCCTGGCAAAATGAAAGAAATGTTATTTTTAAAGAATAACTTTGAAACAGTCTTGTAGCAACTGAAAAGTAGAATGAAAACAACTGTGCTGAAAATTTGTAAAAATGACATTATGGTACCAATATTATTGGTATGTAAGACATATTATTTTGGCACCTTTTACGTAATTTGAGTAGTTTGTGCTTCAACTTGAAACTGCAGATATACTTTCCTCCTGCCAAAACACTTGATTTCTGTGTGTGGGCCTGAAAAACATTTGCCCATGCTTTTTTGGTAAGCACACATTTGCCTACCCTTTTTTTTTTTTTTTAAGGAAATGGAGATCCATTATTTGTTTTTTTAAATAAATTTATATATTTTATTTATTTATTTTTGGCTGCATTGGGTCTTCACTGCTGCACGCTGGCTTTCTCTAGTTGCAGCGAGTGGGGGCTACTCTTTGTTGTGGTGCGTGGCCTTCTCATTGCAGTGGCTTCTCGTTGCAGAGCACAGGCTCTAGGCGCATGAGCTTCAGTAGTTGTGGCACGTGGGCTCAGCAGTTGTGGCTTGCGGGCTCCAGAGCACAGGCCTCAGTAGTTGTGGTGCATAGGCTTAGTTGCTCCGCGGCATGTGGAATCTTCCTGGACCAGGCCTCAAACCCGTGTCCCCTGCATTGGCAGGCGGATTCTTAACCACTGTGCCACCAGGGAAGTCTTTGCCTACTTTTTAAAGAGGTATAATAATTTTTATTTTCTGAGTACTTAGTAGAGGCAGAATGAAAGTTAAGGACATGGTACTAATTGTTACTAACCAGGAATATTATATGAGTTTGAACTTCAAACTTCCTAGTCATTATCAAAAACCTTTATCAGAGTGCCTGAAGAGAGATTGATTGAAGTATTGGAAAATAATTTGGAAACTCAAAATGAGCATTAACGTTTTCAATTTACAGTTGAAACTAGAGTCTTCAACTCCAAAAGCAAAGAGTGAAATGCCTTTGGAAGAAGAAAAGTCTACTGACTTTGTGTTTATACCTCCAAAAGGAAAAGAAACAAAGGAAAGGATACTAACTGAACACCAGAAAGAAGTACTCAAAACAAAGAGGTTTGTAGTACTTTTATCTTGAATTGAGTATTCCATATTTACGTTTAGATTTCATGCGGCAAACCATAATTTTGAGTTTATAACTGAGATACTGTGTATACTGTGCTGCTATATTTTAAGTGTCAGAAAGATGGACTGTGCATAACTACATTTCATAATGTATAAGGCTGCCTTGAAATGTGCTAAATGTTTCTAAACAATTCCTTTATTGAGGTATGGGAGGAAAAGGTAGGGGAGATGGTTTCATGGAAAATAAGCATTTAAACCTTGATTTTATATTGTTCTTAAAATGTAACTAGATGTAGAATTGTAAGTTTAATTTCTAGTTGTAGGAATATCAGATATTGAAGTTGCTTATAAAAAATCCTTTTCAGGTGTGATATTCCTGCCATGTATAATAATCTGGATGTTTCACAAGATACTTTACTTTCTCAGTATGGTCAGGAAGAGTCTATGTAAGTATGGAAGTTGTTGAAATAACTGGTTTTCTAATTTTTAATTAACAGTATTCTAATTTATGCACTTATTTATTTCAGGGAAATTCCTACTTTAACTGAAAAATCCAAGGAAGATTCCAAGATGATATTTAAGGTATATTTGGTATTTCATATTTTGGGGTTTTTAGAATCACCCTTCCATTATTATGGAGTCTCTTATATTAATGTTAAGATTTATTGTATAATCTCTTAACTTTCCTTAGCAGACTTTAGCAGAATATAGTCATTATATGTGTGGGTCTGCATCTGTGTGTGAGTGCATGTGTGTTTAAATGTATTTGGCTTTATTGAATACTTAAAATTGGAAACACAAATTAATGGGCATCTACCATCACCTTTGGAAAATTTGCAGAATATTGAAAGTCAGATCGCCCTTTGAATTACTAAAGCTTTACACAAAAATTTCCCCAGAAAGTCAGGCTTGTTTGCTGGTTAATCTATATGTATATGTACATTTCTATGCAGGAGGAACAAAAGGAGAGTGACATTGTCATTCCTCAACATGTCACGGAAAACTGTGGTATGGATGAACACCTTGAAAAGGCTTCCCTTTCGAATAATGAGTGTGGTTCTATTGAGGAAACCAATCCAGAAATACTGAGCAGTAATGATGCCAGAAAAAAGGCTTTAATTGTATCAAAGAAGACGCCAACTGAATGTGCATCTAGTACAGAAAATACATTTGGTGTCAGCAGTAGCTCAGTTTCTAATGCCACTATTTCTGGAACTCCTCTCCCACAGCCTACAAGTCGAAGGCAATCCTTTATTACTTTGGAGAAGTTTGATGGCTCAGAAAATAGACCCTTTAGTCCATCCCCCTTGAATAATATATCATCAGCTGTTATAGTGAAAAATAACCAGGAAGGCATGGCTAAAACAGATAATCCACCAAAAGCAAAGAAAAGAGAAGTGGCTCTTTCAAAATCTGACTCTGCAAAAACACTACATGGGATTAAGAGATCAGGCCGAAGGTCGAGTAAGCCTGAACCAATAGGGAATAAAAAGTCTAAGCCCTTGATGAGATCTGATCAGGAGAAAAGTACTCGGGAATCTGTTGATGGCATGGTAGCCTTAGAAAATAACCCACCTGGTTTGCTTAATCAAACAGAACGTGTATTAGATAATCAGGTTCATCTCTCTGAGTCTTCAGTGGAGTATGAGGATACGATGCTTAAACCAACAATAGAAAATACTATACTATTAGAAAACAGTACTGTAGAGGAGAAAACCTTAGAAATTAATTTGGAATCCAAAGAAAACACACCCCCAGCCATAATAACAACAGATCAAACAGTAAATGAGGATAGTCATGTTCAGATAACTCCAAATCATAAAACCCTTAGACGATCTTTAAGGCGACGTTCAGAAACAGCAGAGCCAACCACTGATAGCCAAGATAAAGAAAATAATCAAAAAAGGGAAAGACGTAAGGAAGAAGAAAAGACTCTGCAGAGGAGTCCATTGCATGTAAAAGATGATGTTTTACCTAAGCAAAAATTGATTTCTGAACAAACTGTACAGGAAAATTTAATTGAGAAAGGAAATAATTTACATGAGAAGACTTTTGGGGAAACCAGCGCTAATGCTGAAATTGATGAAAATAGAAGAAAGCCAGATCTTGAGACTACTAAATCTGAGGGAGATGGTACCCAGGACATTGCAGATAAATCCTCTGAGAAAACAGTAAGGGGACGAACACGGTATCAAACAAGAAGAGCATCCCAGGGTTTACTTTCCAGCATTGAAAACTCAGAATCTGATAGTTCTGAGGCAAAAGAAGAAGGTTCTAAAAAGAAAAGATCTGGAAAATGGAAAAACAAAAGCAGTGACAGTGTTGACATTGAAGATCAAGAAGAGAAAATGGTAAAACAGGAATGTATAAAGGTTGAAAGTCAGACACATGATTATAAAGGGAATTCTGAAGTAGACAAAGATACAAAATCTCAGATCTGTGATAGAAGAGAAGAAAGTAATATTGTAACTCTTCAAGATTCTACAATATCTGCAGAATTATTACAAGTTTCTGGTGATGTATCAAATACTTATGAGGGAAAAAGTAAAACTAACAAATGTGCAGAACATTTCTTTTCAAATCCTTCTGTACCAGAATCAAATCTAAGGACTAGAAATGCCAATAAAAGATTACATAAGCGAGATTCTCTAGAAAATAGTGTGGGTGAATCCTCAAAAACAGAAACATCAGACATTTCTTTGCTTTCTGAAAGACCTCTTCAAACACTTGAATGCCAACACAAGAGAAGTAAGAGGGTGAGGAGATCTAAAGGTTGTGATTGCTGTGGAGAAAAATCACAACCTCAGGAAAAGTCATTCATTGGGTTAAAGAATACGGAGAATTATGATGTAAAAGTCAGCGAAACAAAAAAGACAGATGCGCAGACACCTGTAACTATATCAGAAACTTCTAAAGCTGATCTGTATTCAGAAGTAAAACTTTTAGATGAGCATCATAGTGTGAATTTTCATTTGGATCTCAAGGAGGAGAATGATACTATTAATGATTCATTAATTGTATCTGAAACTGAATTGAAAGAAAATACTATTCAAGACTTTCTTCCTTCTGAAATGGTAAATATTAAAGAAGAAACTTGTGATAGGGATTCTGAGGTAGCAATATCTCTTGAAAGCCAGGAGCCATCTAATAAAAAGTGTAAAACTATTGACCCATGTTTAGGTGACTTCAAAGATATTTCACTGGAATGTTTAACTTTGGAGACCAAAGAAGAAAAGCCAGAGGCTATCCCCAAAAAGGAATTGAGTATTATAGAGAACCTTGCTAATGTTGAAGCAAATGCAGAATTGAATCCAGGAGAAGTAGATGCTATGGAATTGAATGCAGAAAGTGATAAATCTGAAGCTAGCTTCTCTAAACAAAAGAGTGTCAAAACTGATATTTCAGAGGAAGAGGTAACAGAGGAAAACAGTCAAAGAACGGATGCACCTGAAGAACTCAGTGCTGACGAAGCAATAACTGTGGAATTTAATTCAGGTATTGGTCATTCTGATAATACCACACCTGTGAAAGTGAGTGCTCAGTTAGAGATTTCTGAACAGATAGCAGTTGGGGAACTAGACAGAGGAAGTGATGAATCTGATCCAGGCTCATCTGGAGAAATGAATGCTGAAATGGAAAATTGTGAAGAAACAGTGATTGGTGAGGTGACTACTGAAATTGACCGTGTCAATGAAACAGAGGATGAGGACTTAACTACCAAAGCCTCTAAGCCTATAGAAGCTGAAACAAAGAGATTGAATGCAGAAATCGATAGCTTTGTTCCCAACACACTTGAGATGAGCACTGAAGAAGGAAAGGTTGACTCTAATAAAACTGAAACAAATATTGAACCTAATAAATTTGAGGAAACAAAATTAGGTGACAGTCAGATGGTAGTGGGAAATGATGGAATTTTACCGGAAGTTCACCATACTTCAGAGAAAGAGGAGGAGACACCACAACCTCTGACAGCTGAAACAGCTGTTTCTGAACTGGTATCAGAAGACAATAATACATCTCCTCAAAAATTAAAGGATGTTGATCCTTACATGTCAGCAAATGACAGTCCTAGTGGCATGCAGACACGCTGTGTCTGGTCTCCTTTGGCTTCTCCATCCACCAGCATTTTAAAGAGAGGACTAAAAAGACCCCAAGAAGATGAAAGCTCATCACCTGTTCACAAGGTAGGGGAATTGAGGCTGAATATTAATGAGTCCATGTTTAATTGGAATATTTTGGCCATATGGTGATACCTGGTGAATGACAGAATATTAGGTTTTATATGACCATTCATTTTGAACATTTACCGTGGTGGCTAGGGAAAAGGGCAGGTAGAAGGAAAGGTTGAGAAAGGAGACTGAAGCCCTTTAAATTTATTTATTTATTTAATTTATTGCTTGCTTGCTGCGTTGGGTCTTTGTTGCTTCCCACAGGCTATGTCTCGTGGCGAGCGGGGGCTACTCTTTGTTGCAGTGTGCAGGCTTCTCACTCTGGTGGCTTCTCTTGTGTGGAGCACGGGCTCTAGGCCTGCGGGCTTCAGTAGTTGTGGCACGTGGGCTCAGTAGTTGTGGCTTGCAGGCTCTAGAGCGCAGGGTCAGTAGTTGTGACACACGGGCTTAGTTGCTCCACGGTATGTGGGATCTTCCTGGACCAGGGCTTGAACCCCTGTCTGCTGCGTTGGCAGGCAGATTCTTAACCACTGCACCACCAGGGAAGTCCCTGAAGCCCTTTAGATATTCCTTTATTTCAGGACACTAAGCTACAGATCTTCATACAACCATCACCATTGTTCACTTTTTGAAAACTTGATAATCTCTCATGGTGATTTTTTTTTTCTGTTCTTCGTACCATAATATATGAGGAAACACTTAGAAACTAATAAAGTAGCTTTAGTTAGCACTTACTATGTACTAGGACATTATGCTGTTTCACATTTAAGTATTTATATAAACTATTTTCAGACCTTGTCTAATTGAAAAGAAAAAAAACATCTCTTTAGGCTGTGCCTTCATTAATTTCTGGATATGATTTCATTTGTAATTATTTTGTTTATGTCCCCATCTTCTTCACTAAAGTTTATCTACTTTGGTTTGTAAACATATGGATTACCTATGTATCTTTTAACCCCTGGTCCTGTGACTTGCACATAATTTGTTGAATAAATACAATTTAAAAAGGAAAAGTTGCATGTGCTTACATAACTTGTCCTCTCTAGCAAAGTAGATGTTTTGAAAAAGTACAATGTAGGCATTCCTTAATTTTGAAACTGAACCTACCGTTTACTGTAGAATACATGTGTTCATGTATACAAACGTGTATATATAAATATAATTATACTGGCACTTAATTTTGCCTTTAGCCAGCACATTTTGAAGACTTCCCCAAGATATACTGAAAATTCTCATATTGAGAATTCAGAGATTAGTTCTTGGGAAGACTTAATACCACTTGAGATTTTTTCAATTTGGTCTTGGTTTGCTTTTCTTTTGAGGCTCTTACTATTATTATTTTTTTTAAGTTTAAATAGGCCATAAGGTAAAATGCATTTGATTTCTTCAGTATACTTTAGATTGTTAATATCAGTTAACTAGTCATGTTTTGTTTGATAGTAGCTCATTTAATTTTTATTTAGGCAACAGTACAACATGCAGTAGTTTTCTGTAGCAGATATGTACAAAATCTGCCCAGTCTTTTGGGAATCAGGACCAGGAGGCATTTATATACATATTTAATGGTTTAAGTGCTCTGTTGTGTGCTTACATAGCTGAATGAGTGAATAAAGAGTTTAGAAGAGGCCAAAATGACTTCAAGCTGGGCTAAGAAAGACAAAAAAAGCCACCCAATTGCTGTGACTCTTGTACCCTCAAAGAGTTAAGAACTGAGCTTAGTAAGATATACCAGAGGCCAGTTAGTACTGTCTCTGCCTCTTTACATTGTTCTTTACAGTCCATAGTAAGCCTGTAAGGTTAATAGAATTTGATTATACAATTTTAACTGTCACATGCAATTTCATTAAGTTTCTGCTGTTATCCTTCTTTCACTCTCCTTGTTGCTGTATTATGCAGTTTAGACCATAGATAATTGGAATGCCCTTGGTCTTGAGTAGTATCTGTGAAAGCAGTCACCAGGAAGAACTACAACTGTGTGCAGTTGGCTTCTAGTGAAATAAATTAAGCTTCACATTCTATTTTTGGCTAACCTTACAATGAGAATTTATAGTGTTTTTATTTTAACTTTTAATTTTGTTAAATAAAAACATGACCTATGTTTTCAGGTTCGCCGTGTCTCCTTTGCAGATCCTATATACCAGGCAGGATTGGCAGATGACATTGATAGGCGATGCTCTATTGTTAGGTGCCATTCTTCAAATAGTTCTCCCGTAGTAAAAAGTGTTAAAACTTCACCTACTGCGCAATCTAAGGTAAGCTGTAGGCTTTAAAAAATACACATGCAGACAGAATTGTGTTGGGTAATTTGTCTTAAAATTAACTATTTAAGACACAAAACTTACTTGGTTTGGTTTATTGTTCTTTTGTCTGCTTACTCGGTAAGCAGACATGAAGAGGTGGTAAGAGGCAATGATGATCCAGCAAGTCATTGATCCAGTAATACTGTTACATTTTACATTTTCTGAAAATTGTAAGACATTACTGCAGGCTTAAGTTGTGAAAATAAAGTTGTAAAATTTACAGTTATCTAGGGTTCTGAGTATTTTTTTTCTCCTTTCTTCTATCTAGCATAATACTACTTCAGCCAAAGGATTTCTGTCCCCAGGATCACGTAGCCCTAAATTTAAGAGCTCAAAGAAGTGTTTAGTAAGAAGTGCTTTAGTTTTCATGCAACTTTATATTTTCATGTTCAGTCAGGTGACCTCTATTTAACAGCTTTTGAAATTTATTCTAAGATTGCAGAAATGGCTAAGGAATCTGTGCCGTGCCCAACAGAAAGTGTTTACCCTGCTTTGGTGAACTGTGTAGCACCAGTTGACATCATTTTACCTCAGATTACGTCCAACATGTGGTAAGTGGTTATTTAGGCTTCTGGCTTATACCTAGAGATCCCACTTACTTAAGAGGGATATTTAAATGATCAAGGTTCTCATGTTTAGAATTGATTTATATGTACATTCACACACTTTGTTTTAGAAATAAATGAAAATGCAGCTGGGAAGATGGGTGAGATATGGCAATAATAGAAGCATTGATCATAATACAGTAATGGCTAAGATAATTGTGTGCTTAATATTTGCCAGGTTTTGCATACATTATCTTATTTAATTCTAATATAAATACTGTAAGGAGTATAATTAGTTCCACTTTATGTTTGTAAAGGTTAGTCTTGCTTAAGGCAGGTATACACATCAGATTCAAATTTTAAAGTAAATGCATGTATGCCTGTCCTCAGAGTGGGCTAGGTGGGCCTATATAAATTCAGTTATGATTGATCTTAAATCAGGAAATTCAATTGGGTAGGCCCTTACAAACAGAATAAATATAAAACTGTATGACATGTTTCCTGTTTCTGTCATCTCTTTAGGGCAAGAGGACTGGGACAACTCATTAGAGCCAAGAATATAAAAACAATTGGTGATTTGAGTACTCTTACAGCATCTGAAATAAAAACTCTTCCTATCCGTTCTCCAAAAGTGTCTAATGTAAAAAAGGCTCTCAGAGTATATCATGAGCAGCAGGTAAAAACTTAGATGTTAGTCATAACATCATGTATAAATAAATGATCAAGCAATACAGTTACAGAAGTTTGCATTTAAACTATTCTTGCTAAAAAAGTTCATTTTATATGATGCCTTATCGTCCCTTCCCCTGCAGTTAAGAGTAACTTAAAAGATTCATTTATAATTCCATAGATTTTCTCATTTTGTACTGTGATTGTGTATAATACCTCTTTATTCTTTGAATTCTATTTTCCTACCCTCTTATCTCTTTTATTTCCACCAAATAGGTGATTGGTTTCATGGCTGCCATTTCTAAAACCTAGATGTTCAAATCTAAACATTTACAAAAATCTTGCATATTAGTAGTTAACAGTATTTTGATTTTGATATCCAACACAATTGTGGCCAATTTTTTTTAATTGCTCTTCCTATCAACTTTTAACACAAACATTTTAGGTCATGGACATTTCTCAAGATTCTTATGAAAGCCAAGATTCTTTTGCCATATAAAAATGTATCAGTATACAGAAAATTTTGTATATCATTTCAGAAGAATTTACAGACTCTTCTGAAACCCATTTAGAAACCCTTTATGTATTCATTGATACTATACAAAACTGTGAATATATGAAAAATAGGGTTTGTTAAGGGTGAAAGCCGGTGTTCTATTAGAATTTCTGGGACTGGAGTTTGCAGGCTGCTGAAGACTTCTGCTGTATTTGTGAAAGTCCTTGATTTACTATTAATTTTACTTGATCTTTAAAAACATTTAACCAGTGGGGGAAAAAAGAACTATTAGTAATTTTCAGTCTGATAGCTGAAGCATTTCAACTGCTTTATTGAGATCCAGCCACATACCATAAAATTCACCCACCCAAAACACACAGTTAAGTGGTTTTTTAGTATATTCACAAAGTTACACAACCGTCACCAAGACCTAAATTTAGAACATTTGTTATTACCCTGGAAAAAAAAAAGCCCTGTACTCATTAGCAGTCACTCTGCATTTTCACCCCCAAGGCAACCACTAATCTTTGTCTCTGTAGATTTGCCTATTGTGGACATTCCATAAAAGTGGAGTCATATAACCTGTAGTCTTGTGAATGACTTCTTTAACTGAGCATAATGTTTTCAAGGTTCACAGGTATTAGTACTTCTTTCCTTTTTATGGTTAAATAATATCCCATTCTATGGCTATACAACGTTTTGGTTATCGATTCATCACTTGATGAACATTTGGGTTGTTTACACACTTTCCTATTATGAATATGCTATTAGGTACATTCATATACAAGTTTTTGTGTGGACATAACGTTCTTTATTTCTCTTGGGTATATATGTAGGAATCTAATTGCTCGGTCATATGGTAACTCTAACGTTCTGAAATTAGTATTTTCTCAATCAGTAATCGGTAAGCCCTGGGAATACCTTTGAAAATTGTGTTCTTTTTAAAAAAAAGAAGTCCATATATTATTTAAGCTTGGAAATCTTTGCCTTAGATTTGCTTTTCCTCTGTTCCTGAACCTGGGGAATATATGTAGTTTTTCATGGCTACCATTTGCAATAATTCTTGACAAATCCATTAGGAAATATTATAAACCCCATAACCACCTCTTTGAAAAAACAGTGCTATGTAATGCTATTTTTGTGTGTTGTTAGTAGAACATGGGTTCTTAGCAGTATTAGCTAAGTTTATCATGTAATGGGCTGTGAAACATAGTATGTCAGATTGTTTTCCAGCATTAGTGGTTCTGTTACTATTAGTCCTGTTAAAAATTACTTTCAATTTGTCCCTTTTGTTTTTTTTTGTTTTGTTTTTTTACTGGTCTGAATGTATAAATCAAGGTGAAGTCTCGTGGACTAGAAGAGATTCCAGTTTTTGATATTTCTGAAAAAACAGTAAATGTAATGGAAAATAAATCTTTTTCTCCTGATGAAGAAAGACTTGCCTCAGGTATGTTTTAGCAAAGTGGGACAATTTTATAAGATCAGCTGACTTTCTTGAAGAAATATTTTGTTATTGTGCTTTTAGTTTTAATTTGACCATGCCCTGTGAATTAGACAAGTATTTTTTTGTGTAATAGTTGCCAAGTGTGTGAAAAAATAACTGATATGACTTCAAGTATGTCTAGTTGCTTTTTCTCTAATTGTCAACTTCTACTCTATCAAGGTCTCAAATGAGGATATAAACTATAAACATTGCATTCCAGTTATGTTGTTCATAAAAATGAAGTAGTCATGATTTCTGTAATGGCAAAGAATAAGCTATGGTAATTTTTTTTTGCCTGTTCTCTTGACCTTGAGCAGGTATACCTCAGCCTGCACTCTTAATTTGAAACCTGGGCACTTAAATTTTTATTACCTTAAAAGGTGAGAGATATAATTTAAGATTTATCTGGAATAGATTTAATTGTGCTTTTTTCCTTTCTTTTAGATTTAATTGATCCTGTTGCTTTAGAGACTCCGTTATCTAAAAATCTTGTGGCCCAGATTAGTGCACTTGCTCTTCAACTAGATTCAGAAGATCTCCATAATTATTCAGGAAGCCAGCTATTTGAAATGCATGAGAAACTTGGTAGCATGGCAAACTCTATAATTAAAAATCTGCAGTCACGTTGGAGGTCACCAGCCCATGAAAATTCTATTTAGTGTTTTAAGAGAAAATTGAAGTTAAAAAAAAAAAAATCACTGGATTTGTTGATTCATAAAGTAAGTTCTGAAATATAGCACAATTTCAGACTGAATGTTTGCAAAGTTGGTAACATTTCAGACGCTGAAGGGCAATATCTTATTAAGTTCAGTTTTGTTAGTGAGATCATTTTTTCCTGTATAACATGTTTTCTTGGCTGCTATGCGTAGTTTTTCCAAAAATTTAAATATTGAAATGTGAAAGTAAAAACTAGCATACATTGTATTTCACTTACTCATGCGTATTTTAATGGAACATTTTATGTAATATACCTGTTCTCAGTAAGTAAAAATGAAAATTTTTATTTGAACTTTTTGCTGAACTGATAAGGTATTTATACTTGATTTCCTTTTTTAAAATTTCTATTTGTTGTGCCTGAGGTTTAAGAAATTTGTTCTTGGTAAAACACCCCAAATGAGATGCAAGAGAATCTTTTGGAACGCTTTTCGCAGACATCAACGTTATTTGGACAAGAAAATACTTATATTTCAAGAAAAATATCAAAAGTTTCAACTTTTGGGGTTAAATATTAAAGCAGAATTTACTAAAATTCCATTCATTTGCGTTAGCAAATATTTGTTCAGCAGCATTTGCCTGTGAAAATATACTCTTATGAGACATATAATATTCAGTTAAAAATGCACGACTATTTGTACATTATGTATAGATTAAGTTTTTAATTTATAAATTTCAGTCTTCGTTAATTGCATGAGTTTTTTTCTGCAGCTTCTTGTGAATACCTTTGTTTTGTTTAATAGAAACATAATTTTGTATATATTGAATACTGAGATATCAGTATGGATAGAAGTGCTTCATGGGCTTGCTGCAGATGTTTGTAGGATTCTGTCTCTACAAATAAAACAACAAATAGTTTTGTACTTAGTTAATAGTGTTAGTTAAAACATGAGTTTATTTTCTAAAGTAACCAGAAAGAGTAAAGTAATGGAAATGAGAAAGTGTTACATGACAACTTTGCCATTCATTCCCATAACCTTCCCCTGCAACCCCCATCCCTTTTGGTTTAGAAGAGGGTATCAGCCACTAGAAAGCGTGCCTCATTACATTTCTCTTTAATGGGGATTTAACTTGAGTATTTTCATTATAACTTGGACCATAAGAAATCTAGAGTTTATCTGCTCTTTTTACCTATACCTAAAGCAAACTTGGGGGAAATTTGAAACTGTTCTTTCAAAATATTTATGTTTTACCGAGTAAAAAAGTAGGGTGTATGTAATCAAACCATTTGTAGATTTTACCAACTGGTATTAGTGCCTGACTTTCCCATATTTGTTTCATCTTTTTAACAGAGTATTTCATTTGTTTTCTAAATAGAATGAGCAAGTGATCTCAGTTTCAGACTTATTCAGAACTAACCCTTACTTGAAAAGGCACACATTCTTCAGCAACTTATAGAAAGTTTAATCCTTGTGTCTTGGTTAGCTTTACATTCAGAAGGGGGCTGCCACCCAGTCACAGTAAAAGTTGGTTTTTCTTTAATAATAAATTCATTATCAGTACATCGCAAATATTTTAGGGTCTAAGTATGATATTTATATGCTGAGGATGATTTTAAAAGAAATTCTGGGACCACTGAACTGAGGATTGTAGCTTGAAGAAATAGCTAATGAAAAATTAGGAATTTTTTAAACATTTATAATTGTGGTTTAAATTGTCTATCATTTATTTCCCAAATTGTATTTGACAGTAAAGAGGCATATATGTTTTTGCGAACATGTGTAAGAAGGGATGTGTATGTGTGTTGAGAGGAGTCAGAATTAGCTCATTTCATGACTTCGTATCTTAATATTTGTGTGAACTAAACTTACTTGCTGGTGGAATGAAGTTCTTGGGAAAATGAACAGTATAGCAGAAAATGTGACCAAAATGATTACCGTTTACTTAAATCACTGAGTTTGATGCAAGCACAGATTTTAATTTTAAAACATTGTGGTTTAATAAGGATATATTCTTAAATATTTGAGGGCAAAAACCAGTTTGCTAAGTCTTCATTGTTGATATAGTTATAAGTGTGTATGTGAGGCAACTTATTTTCAATTTTCTTGCCTTAAAATTTTCTGCAAATTTTTTCCTGAGTGATTCCAGAAGAGCTGAAAGCATTAATATTCCTTGATCAGCTCCAGTGTGTTGTTTCACTATTAAAGTGAAATCAGTTTTTTTCAAGTAATTCCTAATGGTTAATAAAACATGGCAGTCATTACTGAGAACACTCAAATGTGATTTCTTATTTTATGCATTTATAAAGAATCTAGTTGAATGCAGAGCCATAGTATAATTTTCCATGTTCCAAAACGGATTTCATAGTGGATTTAAATTTCCATTATTTCAGTGAGCCCATTATTAAAGATGCTCTGCTGTTTGAACAAGTTCGAAAGCCATTGTTGAATAGTGGAGAGCTTTTGCTCAAGTAATTATGCAGTAGGATAATACAGTCAAAAATAAGATTGAAATGTGAACTTTATAAGTATGGTAACCCTGACATTGTCCATGATTCTTTCTTTCTGTGCAGCTTGGTGTAGTATGGATTCTGTTATATATTTAAGAATCATAAAAATGTCAAGAAAGTTGGGTTATATCTTGCCTTAAATAAAGGTGGCAGGACAGGAAACAAAAGTTTGGAAAAATGGGAGGAGTATGTGGAAAACATACAAGTAGAGTTTTGTTTTTAAAGGAATGAGTAAAAATAAGTGCTGTTTCAAAAGCAGGCTTAGTTGAAATTTACCAAAAATACGAGTTACAGTGTCACATTTTTCTCTTAATGCCATTCCTTCCAACTTTGACTTTATAATCCACTAAGAAAAGCCTAGATTCCATCTCATATTCTTCATAATTGATTTGCAGCGAGATAATTTGTGAGCTAGGGTTGGAGGCCATAAAATAGCAGTTGTTAATAATTATTAGGCTAAGACTTGAGTCAGGGGAGTTAGCTGCTTGCTCATTAGTTCAGCACAAGACCATTTTATCCCTAAGCCATTAGAAAGGTCTTGGACGTTGTATACAAACATTAGAGTGAAGTTCTGACTCTTAACATAGTACTTCTCAAACTTGCATGTATTGGTAAAAATGCAGATTCTGATTCAGTAGGTCTGTGATGGGGGCCTAATAGTTCATTTCTAACAATTCCCATGTGATCCATACAAATGCTGATGCGGACTGCATTTGTGGTCGTCGGCATAAGAGGCTTCAAGATCTAAATTAAATTAGGTTTTGGTATCCCAAGCAGATTTAAGTCCTTAGAATTATTGCCACAAAAGATAAAAGCTAGGGGCTTCCCTGGTGGTGCAGTGGTTGAGAGTCTGCCTGCCGATGCAGGGGACATGGGTTCGTGCCCCAGTCCGGGAAGATCGCTGGGCCCGTGAGCCATGGCCGCTGACTGCAAAAAAAAAAAAAAAAAAAAGATAAAAGCTAGTCTTTTTTAAAAAAACTTTTTCAAATGTCTGAATTGAGGATTCAGATTGGTCTTGAAGGCTTCAAATTACAGTACAAAAATTTAAATAAAATTGTAAAAGGTAGAATTTTGCTTCATTTGGAGCTTTTAAATATGGAAGATATTTTATGTTGTAAAGAACCTTATTTAAGTAGTTTGGGCAATGTGGAGTCTTACGAGTATATGTGAATTATGTTCTGAGTTTTTGTTAATATAAAGGTAAATTTTCACAATATTAGAGGTGCATTTAGAAGGCAAGATTTCATTTAGAGACTAAGTTATGTGACTTCATTATTTCATTAATAAACCTTGAAAACAGACTACCCCTAACTAAGTTTAATTTGGCAGTAAAGTTAGCAGTGCTGTAATAAGTCAATTCTGAAAAATGTGCCTTATAATCATTTTACTGAAGACCTCTGGTGACTGCTGCAACATTACATGGTTAAAACTTGCTGTTTTGTTGTAAAATGGAGTTGAAAGAGTTGAATAATCTGATTTTCCAAAATGAGTTTTTCTTGGCATTCTGTTAAGATGTTATATTTCCTTCATATTTAAATACTTTTATTGTAAGAGCTGCCCTCATCCAAAGCACTTAAGGAAATGTCGCCAGAAGTTAAGTAATGGGTTTTAAAAATAGATTATCAAAATTTACTGATAGCTCAATCTGTGAAACAAATGTGGTCTCTGTGGTTTCTCATGGCCCAATTAATGATATGTCTGTTATATGCCAGGTTTTGTATATTGCTTCTTGAAAGTATCCATTAAAATCTGAGTCATTTGGATTTGAAGATCTATAGATACTTACTAGAGTAGTAGTCTGATATAATTATGAGTGTCTACTTAGTTCTTGCAATAGAATATTAAATTTTACAATGTGGTCTTTACCGTTTTTTTCTTCATATGCCAATCCTTTCACCAAAGAACAGTTAAAACCAAGTGCCGAACTGTAAATGCTTACTCCCCTGAAATATACCATTAGAATAAAAGATAACCTCTCTCTTTACATGTGAGTATAAAATTAAAGACAGTATTTTAAATTGATGTCACATGGAAGAAGAAAACCTACATAGCTTTTGGTCTTCTACTTGTAGTAGAGGGAACCATATCTTTACACTACAGTGAACCATTTTATAACTGGATGAAACTAAGCATATCAGATGGCAGACTTATGTGCTGATAGAGATTGATGCACTGATAAATGATAAAATGAAGAGAAAGGGAAAGAAAAATTGAGCTGAAATAGTAATAAAGCAATTAGGTCATTAAGTATAGAGACAAACAGTTCTGTGTATTTTGAAAATAACTGGCAGCCAGTGGTCCCTGAGTTATCCTATACATAATAGAGTACCATAATTAATGTTCATAAAGCCCTTGAATAATTATTTAGAAATACATTATTATTTAATACTCTGACCCCCCATCAGTAAATAATTTCCAACAAAAGACAGTGTTACTTCTTAGATGGATAAGCTGCATATAACTAGAAGGTTCACTTTCAAAATAAAATGTCATGGAACTGAAAATGGAATGTATAATAGCTATTTTGATACTTAGTTGAATAGTTAACAGGGGTCTGAGGAATTTTTTATTTTTATGGAATGGAAATTTTCTAATAGAAAAATGGAATTAAGAATCGATTTTGAGTATAGGAAACAAAAGACGGCAGTTTTGCCTAGTAAGTTTAAAGAGCAGAGGTTAACAAACTACAACCTGCCACCTCTTTTTTACATCTGATGAACCAAGAGTGGTTTTTATGTTTTCTAAATGGTTGAAGAAATCAAAATAATAGTATTTTGTGGCACATGAAAATATATAAAATTAAAATTGTATTGTTTGTAAATAAGGTTTTACTGGGACACGGTCATGCTTATTTACATATTTGGCTGCTTTCCAGCTACAGTGGTAGAATTGAGTAGTCTGAAGGACTGTGGTGGCTTGTAATATCAAACATACTGTCTGACACTTCAAACATACTACTATCTGACACTTTACATAAAGTGTGCCAGTCCTTGACATAAGGGATAGATTTGTTCATACATGGCAGTTTGGCTACTTCTGGCTGGCAGGATAGGAATATTGATTTAATTTCTATTGCCATTATTTAGATTTTATTTTATAAAATGGGTTCCCCCGATTCCATTTATATCTTACCATCGCTCAAATACACATATACTAGGAGATACTAGTATTTTTTATGTACGCCTTTTTCTCCTAAATCCTTAAAGCATTGTTCTGTGTTTGCAATGGATATTAAGGGACCTGATGTGTGAAGGAAAGGCATCTGGCACTAATTGGTTAAATCACACCTGTAAAACAATTGGGGCTTTGGGGAGTTTGCTTTCTGTGTTGTTGAGTAATGGATCGCTTTCAATATAAACACTACCTCCTGTGGATAGACTTGACTAATGTGCACTTAGAAAAGGACTGAGAGAAGCCAAATCAGTCATTTATTAGCCCTGTAATATTTTTGTTTTCATCACTTGATAAACTCTAAGAGAGCTTAGTTTTACATTCAGAAAATATTTATATTTGATAAGTCAAATGATTTAAGTTGAAACTTCACAGAAGTACCTGTTCATTCCTCAATTGACTGTACTAGTAGATGGGAAATAAGGGTGCAGTCAGTTTTGTTTGTGTAATGCTTTATACAACATTTGAAGCAGGTAGACCTATACTAAAATTGTATTTTCAGGTTCATTATGACTGACTGGAGGGAGGGAGAATGTGTCTGATCCACAGTAAAACTTTCATAATCTGTTGAGAGTTGACTGTTATTCACTTGCCAATTGAAACTGGACATTGAAACATTTTTAAAGAAATGCACTTTAATCTGAAATAAAACAAACAAAAAAAATTATGGTACTTGTTGTTCTTTGGGTTTTTTTTTTTAAATTTTGTGTTTCAGTGAGGCGGCCTGAAATGAATGAGAATAACATAATCCAGAAACCAACCTAAAAGTGAGCATTGTATTCCTCCACGAGCACATGAACCATTCATATTCTTCCCCTCTTTTATGGCCTATTTTTAACCGTAGAGGATCTCTGTTTTATTCATAGTCTTACGGGTTCCACACACTTCTAAATCCATACTTTTTAAAAAAAAAAAAAAGTTGAAGTATAGTTGATTTACAATATTGTGCTAGTTTCAGGTATACAGTGAAGTGGTTCAGTTATATATATGTTTTTCAGGTTATTTCCATTATAGGTTATTACAAGATATTGAATATTATTCCCTGTGTTACACAGTAAGTCCTTGTTGCATATCTATTTTATGTATAGTAGGGTTTATCTCTTAATCCCATACTTCTAATTTATCCCTCTTCCTCCCTCCCTGTCCCCTTTGTTAACCGTAAGTTTGTTTTCTGTGCCTGTGAGTCTCTTTCTGCTTTGTATAAAGATTCATTTGTATTATTTTATAGATTGTGCATATGTGATATATAATACTTTCTCTCCGTATGATATTTTCTGTGTCCATCCATGTTGTTGCAAAGGTCAATATTTCGTTCTTTTTTATGGCTAATATTCCATTGTGTGTGTGAGATCTTATATATATATATATATATATATGTATATATATCTCACATCTTAAACTCATTGTCTGTTGATGGGCATTTGGGTTGTTTCTGTCTTGGGTATTGTAAATAGTGCTGCTGTGAATGTTGGGGTGCATGTATCTTTTCTAATTAGAGTTTTCATCTTTTCCAGATATATGCCCAGGAGTGGGATTGCTGGATCATATGGTAGTTCTATTTTAGTTTTTTGGAACCTCCATACTGTTCATAGTGGCTGCACCAGTTTACATTCCCACCAACATTTCTGCACACCATCTCCAGCATTTATTATTTGCAGACTTTTTGATGATGGCCATTCTGACCAGAGTGAACTGGTACCTCATTGTAGTTTTGATTTGCATTTCTCTAATAATTAGCAGTTTTGAGCATCTTTTCATTTGCCTGTTGGCCATCTGTATGTCTTCTTTGGAGAAATTTTTCTTTAGATCTTCTGCCCGTTTTTTGATTGGGTGGTTTGGTTTTTTGGTATTGAGTTGTGTGAGCTGTTGGTATATTTTGGAAACTAACCCCTTGTTGGTTGCATCATTTGCAGATATTCTTTCCCATTCCGAGGTTGTCTTTTCGTTTTGTTCATGGTTTGCTGTGCAAAAGCTTAAAGTTTGATTAGGTCCCATTTGTTTATTTTTGCTTTTATTTCTTTGCCTTAGGAGACTGTAAATCCATACTTTTAAAGGAAGGGGAAAAACCCCCGAAATACTTAGTGATGTTGAAAAATACTGTATTAGTTTACTATGGCTGCTGTTAACAGCCACAAGCTGAGTGGCTTAAGTAACAGAAATTTATTGTTTTGGTTCTGGGGGCTAGAAGTCTGAGATAACTTTGTCAGCAAGTGTTGGTCCCTTCTAAGGGCTGTGAGGAAGGCTGTTCCATCCCCCTCCCCTAGCTTCTGTGGTTTGCTGGCAATTTTTGGCTTTCCTGGCATGTAGAAGCATCACCCCAGTCTCTGCCTTCATTTTCACGTGTACGCTTTGCTCTTGAGTCTCAGACACACATTAAGAAGCTTTAGGACAGCAGTATTACTACGGCTCTAAAGTAATGTGGACAGATCTTTTGCTTTTTAGAAAGGATACTCTGTAAACTTAAGCACAAGCCATTATTGGTTGGCACTCCACCCTTTGCCCATGCCTTTGCCACAGACTGCCAGCCCACTGGATACAGACGGGGAAGATCCCCTTTGGGATCCCACAGATCCCACAGCTGTTGGATCCCACAGCTATTTCTAAAGCGTTATAAGCCAAGCCATAAGGAAAGCTTGCTGAATACAAGTATGAATAGAGTTTTGAGAAAGTCTACACTTGTGCTTTTTTTTTTTTCATTGAAGAAGTATAGTTGATCTACAATGTGGTGTCTGGTGCATTTAACAGTACTTTTTTTTAAGTTTAATTTTTTTAATGAAGTCTAGTGTAAGGGGTTTGCTTTTGTTGAAGTTTTTATTTGTAGATCTTTAAAAATAAATAATGCTCATTCCATCAGTGGTGTTTGTTGCAGAATTGCAGATTTTATTAGTTACTAGCTTAACACCAATTTATATTGACTATCCGCTTTATAACTTCAGAACTGGATTAGAAATGAGTGTCAGTAGTCAGCAAGGAATAGGTGAATATCTCTGCCATTTAAAAAAAAATGTGTTTAACATGTTTAGAACTCTTGATTTAGAAAAGAAATACTGTTAAACAACATTTTCATAATGGAGAAAGATTCTGGGTTGATGCAACAGTAATATAACAATGCAGAAACTTTAAAAATGTCTACTCTGAAATTAAACATTTTAAAACCCAAAGGAAAATTTAATAATGGCAATTAAAAGACCTATGGGTTTAATGTTTTCTCAAGTTTTATGTGCAAGTCCAGAAGATAGAAGTCTAGTTTAATAATTGGACAGATTAGTTGTACTAACCTTTGTTTTACTGGTGAATTATTGGGGTACATATAGAAACAAGGGATGGTACAACCATGAATCATATTGACACAAAAAGCACTACGCAGCTTCAGAACTCGGGGAATAGAGAGTCTAAACAAATGCTGACGGCAAGATTTGTAGGTGCTGTAGACAGGTGCAGTGCTTTGAAGTTCCTAAATAGCTTCAACATAGTTGGCTGGGAGCATGCCCGTCCTGCCAGTCCTCTGCACGGTGCCATACATCCAACCTTCATCAACAGTTTGAACGTTTACAATGGCATCTCCATCTTTGAAGGACACCTCATCTGCATCTGCAGCCATATAGTCATACATGGCACGGAAGATTTTCTATCGGTAAAGACGAAAAAGGGAAATATATATTAGATTTGCAGGAATTAACCCGAACACCTAATTTTAGTTTCCACCAACTTGCACAAAACAGAATGTGCAACTACCTACCAACAAAACTAAAAGACAACTCACAAACTAGGAGAAAATATTTGCTAATCATATATCTAATAAGGGATCACTATCCAGACTATATTAAAAAAAACTCCTATAATTCAATACTGAAAAGGGACAGGGGCAAAGGATCAGAATTCTCCAAAGGAGATGATAAACCAAGAGCCACTAAGCACGTGAAAAGATGCTCAACATTGTTTGTTAGTCATCAGGAAAATGCAAAACTACAACGAAATAACGTGTGTGTGTGTGTGTGTGTGTGTGTGTGTGTGTGTGTGTGTGTGTCACACACACTGGAATGGTGATAATCGAAAAGATAGTAACAAGTATTGGGGAGGATATGGAAAAATTTGAATCTTTATAAACTGTTGGTGGGAAAGGAAGATGGTGCAGACACTTTGGAAAACAGTTTTGGAAGCTCTTCCCATTTTAAGAGTTACCATGTGACCTAGCAGTTCTACTCCTAGGTATATACACAAGAGGAATGAACATAAGTCCACATAGTAACTTGTACATCCGTATTCATAACGGCATTATTTGTAACAGCCAAAAAGTGGAACTAGCCCAAATGCCCACCAACTGATGAATGAAGAAAGAAAAGGTATTCCCATACAATTAAATATTTGCTAATAAAAAGGGATGAAGTACTGATATATGATACAACATGGATAACCTCAAAACATTAAGAAGCCAGTCACAGAAGAACACATATTGTGTGATTTCATTTATATGAAATATCCCAAATAGGCAAATATATACAGAAAGTACATTAGTGGTTGTACTAATCTAGTGTTTTGGAGAAAAAAATTGAAAAATCAGCAATATTGCATGTTTTTCTCACTTTGGGAGCATACCAGTAGGAAAAGTTTCTGGAAAGCTAACCTCCACAATGTTTTTAAAAGAATTGTAGCATGGTGGGAAAGGAAAATGGGGCATTACTGATCAACAGGCATAAAGTTTCAGTTAAGCAAGATGAATAAACCCTAGAGATCTGTTCTAGAGATCTTTAGGGATCTGTACACAACCTTGAATCTATAGTAAACAATAATGTATTATACACTTAAAAATACAAGGGTAGGTTGATCTCGTGTTCTCACAACAATGAAATAAGGTTTTTAAAAACTGTAACAATTTAGAGATAAAACTTGAAAGTGCCCAAATTTTCTTCATAGGAGCAGTCACTACTTAGTAATTTGGTATGAGACCTACATATTTTTTCCTAGCATTCTGAAATATACACAATATATTCACTTCAAGGATAGGTTCCCCCCTGCCCCACATAAGTGGAATACTACTATAAATAGTACTCTGACTTGTTCCTTCCATTTAATACAGCTTGGAAGTCTTTCCATATAAATATAGATCACATTCTTTTTTACTGCTGTAGAGAATTCCATATTTTAGTACTATCGCAAATTATTTAGCCATTTTTATATTTCTGGACATTTAATTGTCACCATGTTTTCATCCACTAACCCTATAGTGTTTGTGTTTGGGCAGATATTTCAAAAGAAAGCTTTTAAAAGTGAAAGTATTTGGTCAAAGGCATGTGCCTTTTAAGTTTTTTAAAAAGTTCACTAATGTAATGTTCTAATATACTTTATTGTTGCATATTTCTGGTTAGTAGTCAAATGGTGAACATGTTTTTTTTGTTGGCCATTTTAAAAAATTTTGCTGTATATTGTCTATCCATATGCTTCCAGGTTTTATTTTGAAGGGAAGGGGGATAATATGTCAATGAACTTTGGATACTTTATGCGTTTTTAGATATTAATCTTTTTGTTGAGTATATAATATTTTTTCCCAGTTTGACATTTCTTTTTGCTATAAAAACATTTAACCTTTTATGGTCAAATCTGTCAGTCTTTTCCTTTACATATCTAGATTTTGGAACCTGCTGAGGAAGGCTTTCACCATTTCCAGTTGTAAAAGTAGTCTCTATTTTTCTGTAGTATTTTAGTTTTCCTTTTTTTTTTTCTTCCTCTGCTGATTTGTAGTTCTTTGAGGGTCCATTTTTGGACTTCATCTATTTTAAAATTACTCTCATGCTAAATTCATATTTATTTACAATAGCTTTATAGCATATTTTGTTCTTATATGGTTGTCCTTTCCTATTATCATTTTCAAAATTTGCTTATTCTTGCATCTTTACTCTTTCAAATAAATTATAGGATTAATGTATAAAAATTTAAAAATTTTTACTAGGATTTGATTGGAATTGCCTTGAATTTATGGATTTATTTCTGGAGAAATGACTTCAAGATTCCCTTCCTGAACTATAATGGGTCTCAATACTTACTTAAATCTTATGTCCTTTAGTAAAGATAGTTTTCTACATACAAATATTGTTCATTTCAATCCTAAAGAATTATGATTTTGTAATATTATGAATGAGATCCAGGGTTTTAAACTAAGAGTTTTTTTTTTTTTTTAACCCTAGTCAGAGTTTCTTTTACAGAATATACACATTTTTATTTTATTTTATTTTTGTTTGTTTTGTTTTTTTGCGGTACGCGGGCCTGTCACTGTTGTGGCGTCTCCTGTTGCGGAGCACAGGCTCCGGACGCGCAGGCTCAGCGGCCATGGCTCATGGGCCCAGCCGCTCCGCGGCATGTGGGATCTTCCCGGACCGGGGCATGGACCCGTGTCCCCTGCGTCGGCAGGTGGACTCCCAACCAGTGCGCCACCAGGGAAGCCCTAAACTAAGAGTTTTAAAGTAGTCTGGTGAATTGTGAATATGATTTGACTTATTTCTTCAATGTATATTAATAGGGGATATCTAAGATATGACCAGATTACGTGTGTGACATGTGCATACACATATATTTGGGTTGGCCAAGAAGTTCGTTCGGGTTTTTCTGTAAGATGATGGGGAAAAATCCGAACGAGCTCTTTGGCCAGCCCAATATATTCTGGAAGAATGATTCCAAGCCACAGATGTTTTGCTTTAAGATAGTGGGTGGGTCTAATGAGACCAAAATGATGACTTTGCTTTAGGCTTTTTTTTTTTTTTTTTTTTTTTTTTGGTGTGTTTGTTTTCAATCACCGAGTAATGCTTTTTAATTAATGTGGGTTGCTAATGAAGGTTTTCTGATAATTTATTACTGTTAGCATGAGATGTGTAGTAAAAGAGCATTATGTAAAATAGAAGGTTCGGTTAATTAAAAAAAAAAAGACTAGAATACCTATAATCATTATTGCACATATCAAAAAGTGAGAATGACTTGAGTAAGTTACTGTTACTTACTCCAGCAGTAGATGGATGAGATGGGATGGAGGATACGGTTGTTTGCTGGGTAGCAACTGAAGATGATCGTTGCTGTGGGAGCTCTGTGGTTTTTGCATGTTTGTAAGCTGAAAAGAAGGGAGAAAATGGTTCATTAGGAGAAAACGTGACTAGACCTCATTTAATCTGTGATTAGCAACTGAGCAGCACTGTCTTTTCCCCTAATTTAAAAAGAATGATTTCCAAGATAGGAGGAATGAAAATGAAATAGCTAACAGCATGTACCTCTCCACAATTCTAGTCCTCTCATTAGAAGAAAGGATCCAGATGTTTTTTGTTATGTTTTTACTCAAAGCATCTCTTAACAGTAACCTCCAGGGCGGTAGCTGGTTGGCCACGGCTGTCAAGGTCAGGGCCATCCACTTGTACCTGGTGAGGTTGCAGAGAAGAAGACGCCCCCGTCGCTGTAGGTGGAGAGGTGGGCACCTTCTGAATGCTCGGACTTCTCCTCGCCGCCGCTGACACTCAGCGCGCTGGCAGATCGAGACTGCTCCCGGCTCCGGCGCTGAGCTTGTGCTGGGGAGGTAAGATGCATTGGAGAGGGAGCAGAGGTGAAACTTTTTATAGCAGCAATGCCTAACGGTAATTGACTCTCAGTTGGCCTTTGTTTGTTGTCATGCATGCAGGGTTTTAAGTAGTTTCTGTGGATTAAACCCTCAAAAACTCTTACGATACATTTTCCAGATGACAGTTTAATCACCCAAGGTCCCCTATCTGTTAAGTGATACAGCCAGGCTTCCAATCCCGGAGTCTGTCCTTGACTACTACTCCTTCCCTCTATCCTGCTCATTTTCCGGGCTCACTAAAATGAACAGATAGTAATGTGCACAAATTCCACCTTTCAACTTCTACAGAAAGTGCCCCCTAACTTCCAAATTTATTTAGATACACTTTCTCTGTGTTTCTGCAATCTGTGTGCAGACCTTTAAAATTGTTCATGTCAGGGTGTAACCACTGATTTACTGGTCTCTCTTCATCAGTGGACTAGAGTATAAATCCTTTGAGACTTATAGGCACTACATATTGTTTTACTTTTAACATGAATAGAAGGCACAAAGGCATGTGGCCTGTTTCGTTGAGTGGCTAATCTTCCTTGACTTATAAGACAGTTCAGAAAGTTGTTAAAGGGCAAATCCATTCTCTTCCCTTTGCTTATGTATTTCTTTTTTTTCATTATTTCTCCAACAGAAAGATGTACTACCTTTTTTTCTTTAGGAAAAAAATAAAATAATAATGGGGACTGAAGGGGACTTACCCTTAGGCAGTGAAACAATCTTTCCTAACTTGAACTTGTCTAGAAAATGAGCTTGGCCCACTAGTCAAGGAGGTGTTCTTATGCTGAATGGGTGACTCAGGAAATTGAAAGCCCTGGAGGAGACGAACTTCTGAGCCTAAAAGCCACTGGCACTAGCCCACTAAATAGTGATGTTTACGTCGTAAGCCTTTTGTGGCATCACATACCATTAATCATGTGTAAGCTTCGGGACTGAATGTTGTCTTCTGCTGGATCATAGTCAAAAACTGAGCCAGGATTTGTACGCCAGACACGTAAACCTGAAAGTGAGATTCAGGATCAGCACAGATGTCCTTGGACGCTTGCGATAACTTGGAGACCAAGGCATGAACCTAAACAACCACAGGCGGATTGAATAACACTCATTGAGCTTAGTTCTAGGAGGGGAACAAAGCATAAAGTAGATTTCAGCTTTGCAAACAGTGAAATGATAGGGGTTTTCTTTCACATCTAATGAAAACACAGATTGCGGTCCTCTGGCCTTTGCTTTGTTCTAGATAATGTCACTTGTGTTCTTCTACCTTCCTTAACTTAACGTTGATTTTTCTCCCCAGGTTCCAATTACCTGTAATAGTTTCCTGATCCTGGTCATTCCGTTTTTGTTCCATTTCTACCACTTTTCTCTGAATACCTCGGTAGTTAATGTCACTGAAGTCCTGTGTGTTCTTCTTTACTCGTTCAGTGATGGGGTCTGTCACCACTGGTGTGAAGCAACCCTTGTGTTTCTCGAAGTCTTCATGATATTTCACCTGAAATTTCACGAGTTCACTTGGTGAAAATAGGATGGTGTGATCATTTCCTTTTTTACATGTTCCAACAGGCCGCCCACCCAATCTGAGGAATTCCTGACTCACCGTTGAGATGTGGCGTTGGGTCTCCCTCACCCGTCTCATCTCAGGCGTGTCCAAGACATAGGCAGCTTTGCCTTGTATTTGTTTCCGGAAGCTATCAGAATAAAGCACCTGACAGAGGAGAGACCATGAATGAGGACAGGTTGTGGTACCGTCCTAATTCTGAAGCCTCAAAACCTTTCCAACAGATGGAGGTGAAAGAAGCTGGGGAGGGAAGCTTGAGTCACCTGAAAAGCCCCAGCTAGCCCGTGACTGACAGAGGAACAGTTAGCATGAGGGTGGACAGGCAGGGCTTGAATGAGACAAAGGATTTCTTTTGAGTTTGAGGAGATAGGGCAAAGTATAATTTTGAAAGGAAGGGGAAAAAGTGATCTCTTGAATTTGCTGGGAATTGTAGCACCAGCACATTGGATGATATTTAGAGCGAAATGTGATACTGACGTTTGAAAGAACTATCCTTTAAAACAAGTGATCATTTTTTGAAGGATTGTGTCCAGATTTCATAAACCAATATGCTAATACAGAAATCAAAGCCTCAGAAATGAAAAACCCAAAATATCAAAGTCAGAGAAGGCTTCCATTTCAGAGTATTACCTGTTTCATAAAGTATCTTAAAAAAGTATTGCTGAAGATTGAGGATGTTAGGAAGTCAATTTGTTACACTTGGTTACATAAGACTACCTCAGAGTAAAGTAAAAGGGAAGAGGAAACACTGGCAATTAACTTGTTATGTCTTAGTACAGTCATTTGGAATTTAAAAGCACAGTTATGTTAATTTTAGTGTGAATTTTCAGTTGAATAAAAACACATTTTTATGGTGTTAAAATGTTATTTTCCAAGATGTTGCATTTCTCTCTCTCTCTTCATTTTAGTGTGTTTTTCAGTTGAATGAGAAAGACACTTTTTTATGATGTTAAAATGTTATTTTCCAAGTTGTTGCACTACTCCTTCTTTAGTCCTAGAAAATACCGAGCTAATGTTTTCTTGGTTGCGCTTAGCTCTCTCCATCTCTGGAGTGACCGGTGTCGGAGTTGCTTTTCTCATATTCTCTTTGTACAATACCTAGAGGGGCCAAGAGAGCATCCAGATATCAGAGAGCAGAAACCCAGTTCTGAAAACCATCATCGAGCTGTTGTTATGGCTCAGTTATGTCACACTCTATAAAAACACCTCAAGAAGAGAAAGCCATTAAAATGTTATTGTAGAAAGCAAAAGAAGAAAGAAGTAAATCAGGTGAGCCGGTGGGGTTGGTATGTCATTTTTAAGTAGGTAAAGAAGAATTTTAAAAGATAAAAGTTTTGGGGAAACTGTGAGGTAAATTAGTGGTATAACCATGTTTGCCAGGCTTGTTAAAAGTGTCACCATTTCTTTTTTCCTCTGTCAGATACCGAGCTAAAGTTTTCTTGATTGCGTTTGACTCTTTCCATCTCGGGAGTAAAGAGCGCGGGGGTGGCTTTCCCCAGGTTCTCTTTGTATAACACCTGTGAGATACAAAGGTGGACCTGAAAGTCACTAGGAGGCAGTATTCAGGCTATTCAATATAATGCAATTTGGGGGAGAAAACTCCAGGTTTAATCTACTACTATTAGTGAGTACAACTCTAGAAGAAAGCTTAAAAAACAGTTAATGGCAACAGTAAATGTATATCATTTAGGGGAGATTCTAAAAAGCTGGCATTTTGTTTGTTTTAACCTGGGATGGAGTTAGGAGCAGGTCAAACGGCAGGGGTTACTTTGCAAAATTAAAAGCACTTTCATTGCTCAAGACAATACCGAGCTAATGTTCTCCTGATTGCGTTTGACTCTCTGCATCTCTGGAGTGACAAGGGTTGGGGTGCCTTTCCCCACATTTTCTTTGTACAAAACCTACATGAGTCCAATGGATCCAAAAAGCCAAAAAGAAAAAAAGAATTGCAGTTACCAAAAGATTAAACAGATCATTTGTTAGGAGGCTCAGGGTGCTAAACCACTTGGGCAATAAGGTTAGATAGAAAGAAATACATTTCCAAAACAAGTTGATGTCGTTACAGCAAGACACATTTCTAGGTTAGGACCCTGCCCTGAAATCCTTACAGCCTGCAAGACAGAACTGCAGTTTTTGTGCCTAGTTCCTGGATGTGGGGCAGGGATGGGAAACTGCCTTCACTCTCCCACTAATCTACTCATGTCAAGCTCCTGACAGGTCATATCACAGGACTTAGGGGCATGCGCTTGAATAACACAGAAGGTGGAGGCTGCTCCCTGAATAGCATAGGGAGACTGGACCCTTTTGCCACACTTGAACTCACATAGACACATCAGGAAAATGTATCCTTGCTATCATCTGTGCTCTGCCTCTTGCTTTAGTTCAGTACATCATCATACGTGGTAAGGAAAAATGTTTTCAGCAATTAGATCACTATCATGGTAAGTCAATAGGAAACATCGTGATAAATTCCCAGCCTCGCTGTCACCTCAGTGTCATTCTTGGGGTCACAGGAGTTTCGGGATATGGCATTCAAGAGGAAGAATTCTGTCAAAGAAGTGGTTCTCAAAGTTGAAGTCCCTGGGTAGCAAGGTCAGCATCACCTGAGACCCTGCTGGAAATGCAAACTTTCTGGCCCACGTCAGATCTACAGAATGAGAGACCGTGGGCTTCCCGGTGATTCTAATGCACACTAGTCTCCGGAGTCCTGCGTTCCAGTATCCGAGGAACCTGCAGACAGTGTAGGTGCGGAGGGCCGCTGGCACCTCACTGCGCACGCTAATGTCCCCACACAAACCCCAATGCCCCAGCAATCTATAAACGTATAAAATATCACAGAGCGCAGGCTTACAGAAAACGGCTTACTAAAATTAGCAGCTGAAGACCATGATAAATACAGAAGAACAAAGAGAACTAAAATTGGTAAAACAAAAAACAGTTCGAGTGACACTCATTTTTAAGTAAATTGACATTCATTTGCCAAAACCACTACTGGATCTTAATTTATGTCATTATCCCTGAAGGAGAGGATTAGGGGTTATTTTTCCCCAAGGTCTCTGTCCAAATCTGGCAGGGTAAATTAGAACCTAAAGTCAGGTGCAAAAACGCAACAAAATCACAACTCCACTGTCTAGAAAGAGCCCTGTCACACCTACTACGCCACTCCCCAAATTTCACAAGTCCGTAAAACAAAGAGACCTTAGGGGTAATGGATAGAGAGTAAGCTTGGGGAGAGAGGAGCAAAAGGATGATTTATCTCTTTCTGATATTAGAACTTTAAAATATGAATTAAAGCAACCTTGTTATTATGGGGTTAAGTCTAGGAGTAACTCTAAAGGGAAGAAGGATAAATGTGATTAAGAAATTCACAAAATTTCAGTTGTCTTTAAAAAGTAGGATTAATATGTATTATTTTAAATCATTAAAGAAGTAGTTTCTTTTTTTTTCTTGCCAAAGTACCGAGCTAATATTTTCTTGATTGTGTTTGACTCTCTCCATCTCTGGAGTGACAGGTAAAGGGGTTCCCTTGCCCATGTTTTCTTTGTATAACACCTGTGTGATGAGAAAGCATCCAGAAAAACAACCGTAAGTAACATTACATTTGTTGTGAGATTTTAAGGGTCAGTTCAACTTCCTTGTTATCAAATGACACAGTAGTCCGAGGAGCCAGGAGTTATGTGCTAACAAGATGCCACAAAAAAATTTAGTGACAGCCACTTTTGGGATTAGCAAACTGACACTATCTGGGGTAGCAGGGCCCTTAGTTGCTGGGGAAAGACTGGAGTTATCCTCCCAAACAGTCACATGGGGATTTGAGATTATTGGAACTTGGTTGTGTTGTTATCCAAGCAAACTAAAAGAAAAAAGGTTTCAAAAAATATTTTTTTAAATGCCAAATGGAACAGAAATCAGAATTAACTAGGAAAAAAAAAAAATCCATAGTAGTACCACAGAAATGTGAAAGTATGTCCTTTTGCTAAGTGAGGTATGTTAGAAGCAAAGGAAGGGAAGTGGATTTAAAAGAAGAATAAATGTTAAGAATCAACAATTATGAGGTTAAATGGCATCTATTTTCCCTTTCTTTCCAAAATACCGAGCTAAGGTTCTCTTGATTGAGTTTGACTCTCTGCATCTCTGGAGTGATGGAGATTGGGATTCCTGTGCCCAGGTTTTCTTTGTATAGCACCTGTGTGATAGGAAAGCATCCAGAACAAAAAGAGCAATCAACCACTCTCCCCTTCTTGCAGAGCAGTTGGGAGTAGAAGGACAAAGAGGAAGAGAACCAGTTAGAGGAAGGGAAATACCAGAAGCTTCTAGATCCAACCTGTAGGAGCCTAAGGCCATCCTTAAAAGCAAGGGAATGCAGGAAGGAGCAGAGAAACTAAGAAATTTGAAAGAATTTTACTGTTTTGTTGAACTAGTCTCTGCATCACTGAGCAAAGGAGAGCACCATGGAAGGGAACGATGAGCTGCGCCCCCCAGCTTGTTACGAGGTTGGGGGAAAAAAGGGCAGAGACAGAAGGAGAACCAAGGATGTTATTTTGATTTGGAAATGTTATTAATAAACCACATAAGGATATTTAGGTTTTATAAACACTGCATACATGAAGATGCGTACACACAAGTCTTCTTTTGTTGATTTTCAAAAGAAGTCAAGGTATTTAATTTTTAGTTTAGGTGAACATATTGGGAAGAATTAACTATATTTAAATGGAGAACAGTGACAAAATGCTAAAAAAAACCAAACAAACCCTGAAAATATCTATGCAAATACCAGTAGAGACCAAGAAGGTTAGAATAGGAAATGAAGCCAACAGTTTAAATTTATTTGCGGAATAAATTTTTGTAAGCTTTACGTTCAAATGAAAGTTGCCAAAGCAGGATAATGTGGGTGCCTAGAGACTGGGAATGCTATGTTTTTAAAGGCTGGGATATCATATTGAACATTTTTTAAGTGATGTTAATGTTTAACCAAAATGGGGAAACTGATTCATGGGAAATGGCAGCATTAAGTTGCAAACAAGACACAAGACGTGTCAGAGTTTTTACTGGGATAAGTTGATTAGGTTTTAAAATATAGCCATTAATCTTTTTTAAAAATGGTTTAAAATTAGTTAAAGGGTTTTTGTTTGTTTGCTTTTTAAATACCGAACTAAAGTTTTCTTGATTGTGTTTGACTCTCTCCATCTCTGGAGTGATGGGAACTGGAATCCCTTTCCCGATGTTTTCTTTATACAACACCTGTACGATACAAGAAAGCATCCAGAAAAAAAAAGAGCAGTCAAAAACAGCCCTTTCATCTGTCGTGTAAGGAACGTACTATGAAACACAGATGTCAAACAGGAAAGACAAATTCACCAAGTCAATCTGCTTTTTCAAGCACAGATCTGGATGAAAACATGCTCCATATTTCCTTGGCTAAAGTGCTGGTGTATTTGATGTTCAACTTTTAAGCTAACTCATATATTAAATGTTGGTTTTCTGTGTTAGGAATCAAGAAAAAAAATCAAATTAATTTCATAAAATTACTCAAATGCTTAGTGTACAATAGAAAGGTTTTTTTTTAATTAGATGGGCAAATATTTATTTTCCCTAC
>NW_006769306.1:2348880-2369445 GCF_000442215.2 Lipotes vexillifer
AACATCTGTTTTACAGAATAACAGATATTTTAAACCCTAGGTCAAATCTATGCAATATAGGCAATTGGTCTTTGTTGGGTAAATTCAAGTTATAGAGGTGGTCAAGTCTAAATACATAGCACTGTTTATCTTCCATAGAATCTTAAAGGCTCTGTGCACCACTGGATAAAAATTGCCTAAATGCAACCTGTGTAAAAATTAACACAAATGGTTACTTGAAGAAATTGTCCGGGATCATCAGGATCATTAATATCTCAAATAGATATGAACAATAATATACTTACTGTAATACAGAAGAAAATGATTTTTAAATAGTTTTGAAAATTAATGTAAGCCTTTCCAAAAGAAGGAATAATAATATAAACCTATAGGGAAAACAGTGAATATAACATTCCGAAAATAATATCAATTTATACTGAAAATTTAATAAAATCAAAAGGTTGTTAGTGAATAGTAATTAAAAACAAAAAAGCAAAACAAAAAGACAGTGGGACCAAAGAAAGTTACTTAATTGTGTGAAAGAATCAAACTTTCAGAAAATATTTAAATGGAGAATTAAAGAACATTTTGGATCAAAACTCGCCCTACCTACCTGCCCACCCCCCAAAAAAAAAATCCAGCTAAATTTTCCTAATGACATTTGATTCTCCATCTCAGGCATAAGTAAATCTAAGATCCTTATATAAAAGTTTCACAGACTATTGAGTAGTATAGAGTTTTTTAGCAACAAAAATATTAATAAAAGAGAAAATAACATTAAATATAGACTCACGATCTAATTTGTATATTTTTTAAAAGATCAGAAGATCTGGATTTCTATCCATGGAATGGCTTGTTTAGAACAAGTATCAAGATAAGATTGCTTTGGGTTCCAATACTGAGTGATTTTCTTTCTTGGTGCTCTGTTTATCCAGATAGGATCTATGTTAAGCTAAACCTTGTCCCCAGCAAGGGCCACTATTTCTACACATGGCCTCAAGTCCTGTGTCTTTTCTTTCAATGCTAACGCAGCTACATCAAATAAAAATATTCCCAAGTAAATAAAGCTATAGTGTTTGGGGGTTTTGGACATCAATTAACTTCAAAAGTCCCATAAAATGTGAAAAGGGAAGGAAAGGAATCAATGAAACGTTTTAAGGGACTATTATAGGAAGTATAAAATGTTAGAATCAAATGGTGAGTAAAAGATCTGGAAAACAAAATTTAGTTGAGATTTTTTTTTTTAGAAAAATGTGTTAAACTGATTATTTTAAAGGGACTATCAGAAGTTTTGTTTTATACAAAGGTATTATCATTTTTTTTTAATACGAGTTAAAAGAGCTTTCTCCCAAATACCGAGCTAAAGTTCTCCTGGTTGTGCTTGACCCGCTCCATCTCGGGAGTGACTGGGAGGGGAGTCCCCTTGCTCAAGTTCTCTTTGTACAGAATCTGTGTGCACAAAATCAACAATCAAATCAGCCTGGACCCATTGTTTAGGAAGACTTAGCTTTTGAAATAGGTTCTAAAAGTATTTTTGCTTGTTTGTTTTCATAATGACATAAAATTGGCCTAAATAACTTTAAGAAATAGAACAAGTACAGATCACCTTTGGCCGTTTCATCACACACAGTATGAGGTCTGTCAGTAAGAGACATTCATAGCGACCGAGCTGCTGCCAGGCTGCAGGAGGAGTCAGTCATTTATATAAGCCTTCTCTCAAAGACAAGGACTCGGCCTTATCAGAGACAACCCAAGTTAACTGAAATTTACATGCCTCATGAGTTGGTAACTCGAAATTAGTGAACCAAAAAGGGGGGGGGGGGTGGGGGAATAAAATAAATAAGTATTAAAAGCTAAATAAATACTAGCTTTCAATGATCCTGAAACTATTCCAAGGAAAGCTCATTTATCTCTCTTGTGATATACCCAAAATAGCTGAGCCAAGTAAATCTGTATTTCTGAGTTACTCGGAATTGCTATATTGTCTTTGGAATGAAAATGTTCAAGAATCACATTCTTTTAAGAAGAGCTGCAAACAAAATACATCAAACAGAGCCACAATAAATACAAATAAAATTCTAGCTAACATTGTCCTTTCGGAGGCATGTTAGATTTTACTTTTGACTTGTGCCACACCGGTTAGAAACACCTACTGTTATTCAAGGGGAATTTGAGGAAGGAAACACTAAGTATTACAGGTTTTTAAGGAACGTGATCAATAGCTACGTTTTAGGAAAAACAGTTAAAATTTCACAGCAGAACTAAAATAAATACTAAATTAGATTTGGGTTGAAAACTGAGGTAATATTTGGTATCATTATTTTCATTATATGAATTTAGTATTTTTACAGGAAAATTATATATTGATAATGTGTTAAAAATATTATTTTAAATAAAAATTAAGGGATTTTATTTTTTGGCCCCTAAGAAATACCGAGCTAAAGTTCTCTTGATTGCGTTTGACTCTCTCCATCTCTGGAGTGACAGGGGTTGGGGTTCCTTTCCCCAGATTTTCTTTGTACAAAACCTGTGAGATACAAGAAAGTACCCAAAAGACATTCAAAACAAGCACAAAGATTAAGGAAGAGAGAAAATGGGGGGCAGGGGGGTGGGTGTGAGGAGGGAGTTTTTTAGTGAGTAATATTTAGTAAGGATAATGCTTTTATTTTTTACTTCACATTTTAAGGATAAACTCTACAATGCTAATTCTGGGCATGAAAAGGTACCACAGAAAAGGTTGAGTTATAGCATATGAGTAGAATGATGAGGAATCTTATGTTAATTCTATTTACAGTATTTCAGATCTAAGTGCTCACACTTGTCAGTCGCCAAAAGTGTTAAAATACCATCAGAAAATTGAGTCATTTTGTGTAAGTCCAGATGGTCTTGGTCAGGTGGAACACACATACACACACGGACACACACAAAATTGGTGTTAAGATGTTGCTTTTTAAAAAAGGATGATGGGTTATTCCGTTAATTTTTTTAATGGGAAATCAAGTATCTTATTTGATATATTTGTAAATACCGAGCTAAAGTTCTCTTGATTGCGTTTGACTCTCTCAATCTCTGGAGTGACGGGGGTTGGAATGCCTGTTCCCAAGTTTTCTTTGTACAAAACCTGGAGAAGATAATTAGAACATCTAAAAAAGTAAAATGACCACGAATCCTTTGGATTACAGCTATATGTGGGCTATTTGGTGGAAACTCATGAAAGCAATCTAGCCTTCAAACATGACACTCAGGGAATAAGGAAGGAAATGCCACAAATATCCATGTTCTCTCTTCAAAAGTAGTAATTTTACTACCTTGAAGACCGTACTAAATTATGCATTTTCTGTAGTCAACATTTAGTACATTCCTAAAATGCATTAAATAGTGCTAATGAATTTAACAATGAAAAAAGTCTAACCATTTCATAACATCTAGTATTAGTCCCTTGAATATAGTGGGTCCACAATAGATTTGTACTTCAATAAATAGGTGGCTTGGCTTAAATATTTCTAATCATGTGATCCTCTATTCCTTCACAGTTGTTGAGAATTTTGTTTGTTTTGTATTTTCTTCTGAAAATTCCTAGCTGGCCTTTAGTCTGCAGGTACCCTTAATGCAAGGAGACTTAAACAGTTTATTTTTCCAGGAAGAGCATTTTTCTCTGAAATTTTGACTGATGATTGCTGGATCTTGCCAATTAGTGTTTTTGAACAGGGAAAAGTCCCTATTTGTTCTGGGTAGTGTCAAAGGACTGTAAATGTTCATGAAACAAGTAAGGAACTTCCAGAGCCTCTTAGCTTCTTCCATTCCTCCCTCCCTCCCAATGTTAAGAATTTTCAGCCTAAAGGAAGGAATGAATTCTTTTTAAATGGATGGATTCTATGTTGCACTAGAGCACAGGCTGGGGAGCAACACACAAATCCTAGGGGTTTATGTCACAGATTAATTCCTAAAATCACTGACAAACTAGTGTTGATATCTTTTGTTTGCTAGGAAACTTTTCGGGATCTTTAAATATCTACCATCTTGGTACAAAGTTGTATTTCTTTACCGGGCAAGGCAACAGAACAGATCGTGGACCACAGAACAAAACAAAAAATCAGAGAAAGGCAAGAAGTTGCAATCAGAAGCAGCAAAGGAGATGCGGGCTGGTTTTCCTGGATTAGTGGACATGTAATTCTAAATGCAGTCTGTACCACTGGGAGCCAGAGTATATGCAGGGAATGCGAAGGGAATGAGGTCTAAATAATACAAACGACTTGCAAGAGAAATAGCAACTGTCTTCTAATGGAAATTAAATGAGAGTTCAGGCCTCCAGGGGCCAGGCGGATCTCAGAAACCAAGATCCTCACCTTTTATGGGCTATCAAATATTTCCCGAACTTCACACGATCTTTTGCTAGTAGCCAGCAATTGCTTAGAAACTGCTTGCGGATGGAAGGGCGGGGGCAAAGGTGAAGGCTAGGTCCCAGTGTCCCTCGCACAGAGAAGACAGGTGCAAGGGTAAGTGCTGTCCTGTAGCCTGAATAAAGCCCTGTGGGAGTGCAGGGGGTTCATTACCGCCTTCCTAACAAGCACAGCATAAATATTTCCCGAACTTCACACGATCTTTTGCTAGTAGCCAGCAATTGCTTAGAAACTGCTTGCGGATGGAAGGGCGGGGGGAGGGGGGAGGGGTGACGGGGGCTGGGCAGAGACGGGGCTAGCTGGACAGAAGGTCGGGAGAAATGTGTGCTAAACCTGATATTTCAGGTGTGGGAGAATCCCACCTCCCCCAAAACACACACTGCGCACAGGTGCCTGCGATTCCTGTTAGAGAACAGGGTTAAGGTATAATATACCCTTGTGGGTAGATGACAGCCAGCGCCTTGAACACGCGCTGTATTTACAAGGAGAGAGCAGAGGATACAGGGCAAGGGAGGGGAGGTGGCCGCGGAGACGTCTCTAGGCTGCCTAGGGTCTTCCGGACCGTGGAGAATGCCCTGAGGTATGTATATACATCCATGCATGTATACATATTTCTTTTCTATTACTTTTATGTTTATATGTATATGCTTTTGGTTAACTACCTTGAGATCATCCCAATAAACTTATTACTACAGTCGGCACATTTTACTTTAGAAACTGCAGGTATGATGAGCAATACACGAAGCCTAGTGCCTTGTGCTCCTTGATTACGTAACGACAGAGTTTCCTCTTCTGCTTTTGCAAACCGCACTGCCCCTCACAGGGCAGGGAGGATTCGCGCCATCCCCGGGCTTGGGAAGCCCAGCAGAAGGGAGACGGGGTGAGACAAGGCAGCCGGCGAGGGGAGGGCTGAGTATGGGGGAGGGGCCGGGGGCACGTTACCGAGCTGATGTGCTTCTGTGTCTCCTTGACACGCTTCACTTCAGGCAGGTCTGGGATGGGGGTTCCTTGTCCAACCGCCTCCTTATACTTCACCTGCAGGTGTAAAAGTGGGAACGTGTGCATGCGGTCGATTAGTAGCCCCGCGACGTGCGAAGTCGCAGTTTAAACAGCACAAAACCTATGCTTAGGGGGAAGGGGGCCACATGCTGATACTGGGTCCGTGCCAAGGACACGGACATTTGGGCTCTCTCTGGTCTCTTTGGGGTGGGGTCCACACTTAGACTGAAGCCCCTTCTCTTCCCTGGGGTCTCCCATGTCTTACAGCCACAGTTCATTGGCCGAGGATGGACACACTCACATATACACACCAGGAAGAGCCAGTCTCTGACTCTCACAACTGCTACTTTCTTGCAGGTGACCAAACTTGAGTCAGGCTCTTCTGAACCTTCTTCCCAGCTAGGCCTTGAGCTTCGGACTTCCTAGACCATCTCTGCACCTCCCAGTTTTAGCCAGAAACCTGCTAAGTCAGTTTAGCCAAAATCCCCCACCCTGGATGTCTCATCATCCTTGATATCTGATCAAATTCCTTAATGCCCTCCGCCCCCCAATCCCCCAGGAGAAGTCTGATCACCTTGACCTGCCTCCAGCAAAAATCCTGGTAGGTCGGTTTAGGCAGAATTTACCCCCGATGTTTCTTCTGAGTAATTTTCCATCCACTGATCCTTTCCCCACACCCCGACCTCCCCATCCCCCCACCATCCCTGTCCATCCATCCCCGCCCCCATAAATCCCTCCTTTCCCTTGTTGTATTTAGAATTGAGCTCAGCTCTATACCGAGATCTCTTTTCCCCTATATCTCAATTGTCCTGAATAAAAATCTTTTTTATTGTTGTTTTAACTGCTTAAACTACTGTCCAGCTCTGGTTTGCTTTGACACCGGCCTCTCCATTTTTTACATCTAACCAGCCCTCATGAAAACTGCCTCGGCACTGCGTTATGAGATGACCCTTATTTTAGCAACTTAAGCTGCTTCTGGTGACAGAAGTCATGAGTGCAGCTCAGACATCAGTGTAAATCTTCAAAAGCGAGCAGAAAATTTTGAAAGTGAGTCCCCAGTGGCTGTCTTTACCGAGCTAATATGGTCCTGGGTTTGCTTCACTCTCATCATCTCAGGTGTCTTTCCGATCGCCGTTCCTGGTGAGACATCTTCTTTATATAAAACCTGGGCATTCAGAATCAGGACAGTGTTACACAGAAGAAAGGAAAACCCAGCAATTCCTGGAGAAAGACTAGGAAACTTGGCTTCTGTGAAAACAGAAGACCCTAGAGAATGTTCTTAGGCAAGTGCTGGAGTATCTGGACTGTCTTCTGCATCAGCATCAATAACTCAAACCATGTATACAACACACATCTCAATTTCCAGATCTCGAGATTTCTTTTAAGATTATCGTACTGTATTAATACATGATGAGAAAAAACAGAAAATGTTGATTAAAAAACCCTCCCATGTGAAACACAAAATCCATTAAAGAAATACAAAGTCAGTTATTTTGGGAAAGGATAATAAATCACAGTGTCAGAAAGAAATCCATCTTCTGGAGCAAGACAACACATGTTACTGCTCTGGGATTTAAAAAGTTAAAAAGAAAGAAAAGCTCCTTTGTTAGCAGATTTAAGTTGTTATTTCAAATGGTCTCTGGGGTGATGATTTCAGAGCAAAGTATGGGGAATTTTAACAAATAACTGCTAGCATTAGCTGAGGAGGTTAGATGTCTGAATCAACGTAGGGCTAGTATATTTTCAAAGAGGACCCTGATATTATTAGGTTAGCATTAAATGGAAAATAAATAGTAAATATACCGAGCTGAAATTCTTTTGATTTTCTTTAACACGCAGTATTTCTGGCGTGTCTTGAACAACTGTAATTTTTCCTTTACTGTTTTTAAGGTCACACTGGTATTGAAGCTATGAAAAAAGAGCAAACATCTTGGTAAGATTTCAACATTGTTTTGTATATTGTATTGTCCTATATTGTGTAAAGGAAGTTAAAATCTTATATTTAAAAAAAAATTTCTACGCTACAATAATCATAGTCACATAGCCAACGGGAACTTCTTTAATAAGAATTTTGTGAAGAAACTAAATTTTTAAAGCCCTGAAACTAGTTTTTTTTAAAAAAAAAAAAAATATATATATATATATATATCTCTTGCCTAGAGTTAATTTTGAAAAAGATGTCACCACCAATGGATGATGGTGATAGTTCATATTCAGTGACAGGAAACCACCAACAAAGTGAGAGATGGGTCTTTCATGCTATGAGTTGGGATTGAGATATAAGGTGAGCTCAGAGGAGACAGGAGCACACAGCTCCCGGGCGGGGGTGGGGGTGGGGGAGGTGTGGAGGGCTGCTGCAGGTAGATACGCAAGCATGTGTGCCCAGAGGCATCCTTCTTGCCCCGCCTCATCCCAGGTACCAGTGAGCTGTGTCTTAAGATTCTATAAAAACTCACAAGGCTGAAGTTCTTTTGGTTCTCCCGGATCCTCTGCATCTCTGGGGTGTCCAAAACGGTCTCATAATACGACATGCACTTCTCTGCATCTTCCTTGTACTTTTTCTGGAAATAGATTCCAAGAAATAAGGATAGGGAATAACACAGGGATATGCGCCAATGGGACCTAAAATAGCCCTTCCTGCTCAGCAGAGGGGAAGTCCTTTATATTTTTTTGACTATTTAAGGATGTGAGGGAGTTATAAAACAGAGCCCTCTGGGTCAGTGAGTGCCACGCCTTTTCTTTCCAGGACAACTGAGCCCAGGAATTTAATAGGACCCATTGTCATGGCAAAGCTGGCAGAGGGAGGCCCCTGTGGACTGGTCCACACGAGGGAGGTTGACAGCCCCTGAGGTTCCTGGCAGGGACTTGGGGATTTCTACAGTGAACTGGATGGAGCCAGACTATTCAACAGGCAGGTGGAGAAAAGCAGGAGGGTTAAGAGCCATCAGCAAGGCCTCCTGAATGCCAGTCCTTGGTTGCTGACAAGGATATTTTCGCTGAGCTCTGAGCAGGTGTGGTCCAGGCTCCTGGCCAGAGCTCCCAGGGCCGGACCAGGAAATCTACATTCCCAGGTGTTTACTAAGTATAGTCAGGCCAGGCAATTACTGCTTTAGAACTCACTGATTAGGAGACAAGCAAAAATTCTAATTTGGGGCTACTCAAGTAAATTGCAGATTCCCGATCAGCAGTGAAGATTGAAACAAATGAGGGTATATCCTGGTGTATGAAGGACATCTTACTTTTCTTTATCTCTCTATTTGTAGGAAGATGGAGAGTTACCCATCATAAGAGGAATCAGGGTTAGATTGTGTGGTTAGCGTTGATGACATAATCTCAATCTTATTAAAAAAAATTGATAATCCAAATGTGGGCGGTCTACTTTGTTTCTTCCAGATTTGCACACAAATTTTACATCCACATTATGAGACTGATTCTTTAATTACGGGTGGTAACTCATGCCTGTTAGAATGGCCATCATCAAAAAGACAAGAGATAACAAATGCTGGTGAGGATGTGGAGAATAGTGCACTGTTGGTGGGATTGTAAACTGGTTTTGACACTATGGAAAAACAGTATAGAGGATCCACAAAAAATTAAAAACAGAACTACCATACGATCCAGAAATTCCACTTCTAGGAATATATCCAAAGCATTCGAAAACACTAACTTGAAAAGATACCCTCACTTTCATGTTCATAGCAGCATTATTTACAATAGCCAAGACAGGGAAACAACCTAAGCGTCTATCAACAGAAGATGGATAAAAAAGTTGTGGTAGGGGCTTCCCTGGTGGTGCAGTGGCTGAGAGTCCGCCTGCTGATGCAGGGGACATGGGTTCGTGCCCCGGTCCGGGAAGATCCCACATGCCGTGGAGCGGCTGGGCCCGTGAGCCATGGCCGCTGAGCCTGCGTGTCCGGAGCCTGTGCTCCGCAACGGGAGAGGCCACAACAGTGAGAGGCTCGCATACCGCAAAAAAAAAAAAAAAAAAAAAAAAAAAAAAAAAAAAAAGTTGTGGTATATATGTACAATGGAATAAAAACTGAGAAAATCCTGCCATTTGCGACAACATGGGTGGACCTTGAGGGCATTACATTAAGTGAGATAAGTCAGACAGAGAAAGACAAATACTGTATGATCTCACCTATTTGTGGAATCTAAAATCAAAACAAATGCCTAGAAAAGGTGATGAGATTTGTGGTTACCAGAGGCGGGAGACTCATGAGGGTGAGGTGGAACTGGAGAAAGGTGGTCAAAAGTGACAAACTTCCAGTTATAAGATAAATAAGTACTAGGGATGTCATGTACAGCATGACGATGACTACAGTGAACACAGCTCTAACACAGCTCTATGTTACATGTGAAAGGTGTTAAGAGAGTAAATCCTGAGAGTTCACATCACAGGGCAAAATTTTTGTCTTTTTGTTTTGCTTTCTCTCTTTACTGTATCTCTATGAGATGATGGATGCTATCTAAACTTATGGAAGCAATCATTTCACAGTAAATATAAGCCAAACCATTACACTGTACACTTTAAACTTATACAGTCATATATGTCAATTTTATCTCAATAAAACTGGAAAAATAAATTTTAAAAAATTATGGGTGGTACCATGTAAGAGTTCTTCAGTACCTTAAAATTCCCTCCTTTATTTTAATTCTGATATGGAAATCTCAACTCTAACTCAAACTTGCATCATAGATGAACCCCTTCTTTTTCACTGGGAAAAATTGTGATTTGAAAGAATCTTCTTTGGTATTAATAGAAAGACTTGTTCTTCTTGATTGGGGTCAATAAGTGATATTCTGATGAAAGTCCTTACCTGGCTTGAAAGGTTCTTGACTTGTTGGGCATGAATGATCTCCGGAGTATCAACCACAGAAGTAAAATTGGCTTTTTCCATTTCTGCTGATTGCTTATACTTAACCTGCAAAAAGACATCCAATAGTTGGGTAAATGTTTACAATGTGCACATTTTGGCTTAGTTTGACTAAGAAGTGATTAATATTGCTTATCCAAAAGGATTCATTTATTTGCTAGCCAACATTTTTTCCCTATTGTGTCTATAGCTTTATGCTAAAGAGTGAGATTCAGAAAGAAAGGTTGAGTCCTAGCTGTTGAAAGGCTTACTGTCTAGTTGGAGGCAGGGGCAGGGTGGTGTTGGGTAGGGTATGGGAAAGCAGAAGGAGAGAGATAATCAACAGATAGTAAGGCATCAATTGTTTACAGAAGAGCTAGGAGAAGGACCGATGAAAGCAGCCCTGGCAAAGGGCCCCGATCCTTTCATCAGAATGCATTCCGCCATGTGGATATTTAGGGATGCCACTGTATGTGTTTAACTGTAATTGATCAACAAGTAAGACAACAGAAGGACAACACTGTGTCCTTGTAATCACAGCTACTTTTTTTGTTGAAAGACTGACATGGAACAGTAACACTGACCTGACTGGCAATATCTGTAGCATTCCTGGCTCTGAAGAAGTCGGGAGTTTCATTGGCCATGGCATTCAGACCTCTTCCTTTGACTTCCAGCTCCAGGTCTCTCTTATATTCTTTCTATAGTAGCATTAAAAAAAAAAAAAAAAAAAAGGTTACTTAACTCATGACTAGGTAATAAATGTGCAGAGTGAATACAGATCCACATAACATGCCACCTCAGTTGCTGATGTCACCTTCACCTTTCCCTGTGGCAGGATGGAGTGGTGACAACAGCAGACCACTTTAGGAAACTATTCTACTCATGCCAGGCCTCCTTTGGAACGCTTTTTAGCATTCTCTACTTAGAAAATTAAAGTATAAAAGCACATTTTAAATCTGGTTTGGTATGTAAAGGATTATACTTAGGTGTCCACCACTCCAGTGTGCTGCCTTTATTTAAATGGGCACAACAAATGTATCAAGGTTAAATCAAATAATATTAGATAAATAACAGGCTACAATAGCCACTACAGAAACAGACTGTTATAATATCAACACATCCAAAATCGAGATATTTTATTTAATGGTTAATAATCATGTTGAATATGGAATCTGAATTCAAAAACTCTATTTTTATTGCTTTCTGGTTTTTTATGCAACTTGGCTAAGAAGGAGAAGATGCTGGGTTGATTCTGTGCATGCAGTTGGCTGTGTGCCCACCTCATTGAGGATCTGAGTGGCGTTCTTTGCTCTTAGCATGTCGGGCGTATCTTCCATTTCACTGAGACCCTTCCCACGGATGCCTTCCTCTAGATCTTTCCTGTACTCTTTCTATGGCACAAAATACAAGCAACAATGCTGACAAGAAAGCCTGGATTATTCCTCTTTGGTGAAGAGCCAAAACAAAACAAAAAATCCTTCTAATTTTAAAGAGTTACAGTTTAGTAAATAAAGTTATGAATAAAGGCAGGGTATAAGCTTCATCAGTTAATATTCAATGTCAAATTAGAAACTAGAAATTAATAGAATGCTGAGGTAAGCACATTTTATTAGGTTTTCAATTAAAAAATTAGAAGAATTAACATGAGTAGTAGATTAGGGGGTAGTACCAAACACATGTGAACCCAACTTGAAACCTGAAAAGTTAGGTGGTAGTGAAAATGGTAGAAGGAACACGTTGATGAGTGTCATTAATGCAATTATTTGGATCAGGAGGGAAAGAAAAGACCAAGTAGGCACTACCTCGCTGGCTATTTTGGTTGCATATTTGACATGTAATAAAGCTGGCGTGACCTCCAGGCCAATCAGGTTTCTGCCTTTAATGGACTCTTCATAATCTTTCTTATATTCTTTCTAAAGTGAGTAGGAAGGAAAGACAAGTTAAGAATGTTCATTACAATTTTTTTCTCAATCCTAGGAAGAAAATAATTACATTTTCCTTCTGTGTATGGCCTCTTAACTTGATCTTAGTTCTGCTAATGGTCACACATTTGAAACATGCCTGATTGTTCTGGAAATACTCTGTGTAGAGCAAATGGCCCAAGGAAACTCAGAGGCTGAGAAACTTTGGTGGCCTCTCATTTGTCTGTCTGCCGCTGTGATGGTGGCTGGCCCTCAAAGTGGAAGGATGGATGTGCCACCAAGACTCTCAATCCACTGTCATCTCTCCTGATGACATTTTTCTGAAGGCAACAAAAGATTTTACTTCTGAATTAGAAGTGACTCAAGGGGGAAAAAACCCAAAAACACCCCAGAGGAAGGGGAACCTGAGGGCACCAAATGCAAATTTGGCCTTTTTCATAATCATGACTATTATTTTAAGTCACTGAACAGATAAGGTGAATAATGTAGCACAGACAAGTTCTCAGGCTTTGCTCACTGTTGAGAGGGAGGGCCACGACCTCTCCCATCTCCTCTCCAATCCCTGGATGAGGCTGTTTTACTGGGAGGCTTGGAAGAGATGTTGGAACTTGATTTTTGTCATTTTTAATTTTGACAGAATTTTACATTTATAGAAGAGTATCAAGAATAGTACAAGGAACTCCCATAGATGCTTTACCCAGATTCAGCAATTGTTTGAAACCCTTCAAAATTTTTCATTATTTGGCATTCTACACACCAGGAAGCTCCCCAAAATGTTACTTTTATTAAAAACCATTTATCTTTATGGTTGGAGATATGCCCACGGAGGGGAGGCAAAAAGAAATCCAAAATAAGCCTGTTTCCCAATGAAAACAGACTTTCTAAGATTCAAAATAAGATCCATTCTTCTCTACTATTGCTTAAAAATTAAAAGAATTATTTTAGATGCCTCTGCTTACATTTCTAAAATAGGAAATATGTCATTTTGACTTGATATTTTGATAAAAATCCTGATTAAAAGAAAAAAGTCTTCCTTTTTGGGACTGGAGGCTTCCTATTAAGAGAAGAGCAACTCAAAGCCAACAGTAGGTCTGCACAGAGAGAACTTTTCATTCAAAGAAAAAATTATGTTATATTCAAAATAATTTGTTTCAGTGTTAGGAACAGTTTTCTATGTTCTAATTCTATGAAAAGGATAGTTGAAACAAAACATATATGGTAAATGTTTACTATTCAGATCATTTCTTTTTATAATGGAGCCACAGGATTTGTGAGATGGAAAAGATTTTAGTCATCACATTTTAAAGAGTCCCATCATCCACAACTTTGGGATAACAACAGGCTGAATACTTCTGTGGGTAGAGCTTGTTTTCATCAGCTTGGTGGTATATTTGCTGTGTGGTGGGTTTGTGCAGGACTTACCCCACTCTGCATCTGCTGAGACTCTTTGGCAGTGATGTATGTTGGTGTTTCAAAGTCCAACATGGGCTTTCCTCGTTCCTTTTCATACTTTTCTTTGTATTTCACCTAGTTATGAAAAGCTTTGTGAGATATGTCTTCTCTGGCCAATCTGTAGACAGACACCAGTTTAGCAATAGTATTTTTAATTGATACATTATGACCAGCGGGTGGTATCTCATTGCCACTCAAAACAGTTTCCTGTTGTGATTCAGATCCAGTAGCTTTTTGTTTTGGCCTGGTGGGAGAACATCATTACTGTCTGCAAGGCATGGTCAGGATTTGTGTTCAATTCAAGGAGACAAAGGAATCACTGCAGAAGAATCAGCTAAGAGAAGCTGTGAGACAAGAAAGTGCCTGGGGAAACCTCCCATAGATAAGGTTGGCCAAGATTTGATGTGTGTAGATGTGAACATTTTAGCCAGAGCCTCAGCCAATATTTCTGATAAAAATCTCCAGTTTTTCTTTCATAAGAACTTTTATGAGGGACCTGGGGTCTTGATTTAATAGATAATGCATACAGCTTTAATTATATATCAAAAATTCAATTGAGGTCATAACTGGTCACATATTCAGTGCTGCCAATATAGATTGGTATAAAAATGAAATCCAGGGCTTTCCTGGTGGCGCAGTGGTTGAGAGTCCGCCTGCCGATGCAGGGGACATGGGTTCGTGCCCCGGTCTGGGGAGATCCCACATGCCGCGGAGCGGCTGGGCCCATGAGCCATGGCCGCTGAACCTGTGTGTCCAAAAAATGAAATCCAGTTGGCTAGTTGTTGACTGACTTACTAACAAACCTGTCATTCTCAAAAAAGACCCCCAAGGCTATTTTACAAATACAATCTCCTTATCCTCATCACATGTGACCAGGAATGGGGGGAGCCTATAGATATTCCTAATTTACACAGGAGACATTGAAAGACATAGAGACAGATGTCTGTGTCACGCAGCATCTTGAGAGCAAAGCCCAATCTCAGCTCTCTTGCTTGTGGCAACACATTAAAATAGAGGCCCGGTCAACAGATGAATGGATAAAGAAGATGTGGCACATATATACAATGGAATATTACTCAGCCATAGAAAGGAACGAAACTGAGTTATTTGTAGTGAGGTGGATGGACCTAGAGACTGTCATACAGAGTGAAGTAAGTCAGAAAGAGAAAAACAAACACCACATGCTAACACATATATATGGAATCTAAAAAAAAAGAAAAGAAAAAAATATGGTCAGAAGAACCTAGGGGCAGGATGGGAATAAAGACGCAGACCTACTAGAGAATGGACTTGAGGGAAGGGTAAGCTGTGACAAAGTGAGAGAGTGGCATGGACATATATACACTACCAAACGTAAAACAGATAGCTAGTGGGAAGCAGCCGCATAGCAGAGGGAGATCAGCTTGGTGCTTTGTGACCACCTAGAGGGGTGGCATAGGGAGGGTGGGAGGGAGGGAGACGCAAGAGGGAAGAGATATGGGGACATATGTACATGTATAGCTGACTCACTGTTATAAAGCAGAAACTAACACCATTGTAAAGCAATTATACTCCAATAAAGATGTTAAAAAAATAAATAAATAAAAAGTAAAAAAATAAATAAATGAAAGGGATGATGTAGGTATTTTTAAATAAAATAAACACATTTTCAAAAAATAAATAAATAAATAAAATAAAATAAAATAAAATAGAGGCCCGGGATCATGGGCTGCTTTACAGATGACAGGAGAGCATTTCTAGTAATTTAGACCCCTTGGTTAATGCCCAATGGGGGACCTAAATAGTGTTGAATTTGTGATATAGAAGGTCATGTGACAGCAAGCTCCTTCTCTAAGTTCTTTCCTCTGAGAATCTTAATTATTTTACAAATTTTGCAGTTTCTTGCACACCCAGAGACCACTTCAGTGGTGACCTGAGCATATCACTCCTCTGCTCCAAAGGCTCCCTATCATCCTTAGTAATATTTTGTAAGGGGTCTGTCTCCCTTGTGATGTAATCTTTATGCTACCAGTCCCTGTCAGTACCCTGAATAACACATATTGCATGTCTATGCACTGTTTCTCCAATGTATGTTCACACTGCTCTCATTCATAACATAAACATTTGTTTCAACATGTTGCTAAATTCAAAGCCCCTAATATCTTTGGGTATTTTCTCAAGCAATGGTTACTACAACTATAACTACCATCCTTGGGGGGTAGGGGTGGAATCCATCAAAACTTTTGACATTGTAGAATGTGCAGGAAAAAAGTCAGTCTTGGTCAACTTACTACACTCTGTAATTCTGTGGCCTCTTTTAGATGAAGCTGCTCCAGATTGTCGGGTATTGTGTGGTAGTGGCCTTTACTCTTCTCATAGTTTTTCTTGTACTGGTACTGAGGGGAAGGTGGCAAAAAAAAGGCACATTGATGGCAAAGCTGCTCAGCATTCCTATTTTTCCTCTTTGCATTAGATATTTACACAGCAACAGCACCAAGACCAAATTAAAATTAGCAAACACTACATAGGGGGGTTAAGAAAATGTTTTAAAAGGATGAAGATCCACATTCAGTATTCTCAGTTAATATAAGGATGTAAACACTTAGGTTATATGGCTTATTCAAAGTAGGTTTTAAGGTGCAAAGTTAAAAGTGAAAGAAACTATTCCAAATGGTAAGTCTATGTTTTTAGAAGGGGGAAAGGGAGTGGTTAATTGAAAAAAAGTTTAAATAGCCCCCAAATAGAAGCATTTTTATATTCTGAGAGGTGTTAGAGTCAGTGGAGAACTGGTAGATTAATGTTGTAATTTGGAAGAATGCACTCAGAGAACAGGAGAGCTTTCTAATAAATATAGTGCCTCAGTAGCAGAGAAGGAGATGCAAGTGACCTCAGAGAAGGAATTCAGTTGAAAATGGGTGAAACAAGCTGTTTCTGGAGCAAATGATTGAGCTTACAGAACTGGCGAGTTGGCTTGTATTCAAGACATGATTCATTATCAAAGATTCCTTCATGTCAGTCACAGGTTTGTGAAGTTTCTTCAAGTCAGCCTTATACTTAACCTGTACAACAGTAAAGGAAAAAAGGAAATCACATAAATAGGAAATGGAAAATGGTATTAATGGAAACCATAATAAGATGTCCCATCCTGAAACAAGTGCTGGGGATGGTGGTGAAAAACCATACCTCATTCACAATAGCCAGAAAGTGGAAACAATTCAAGTGTCCATCGACAGACAAAGGGATAAACACAGTGTGATGTAAACATACAATGGACTATTATTCAACCATAAGAAAGAATGAAGTTCTGACACATGCTACAGCATGGATGAACCTTGAAAACATTATGCTAAATGAAGTAAGCCAGACAAAAAAAAGGACAAATACTGTATGACTCCACTTACATGAAATCTCTAATAGGCAAATTCATAGGGACAGAAAGTAGATTAGAGGTTACCAGGGATTGGTGGGAGGGGGAAATGGAGAGTTATTGCTTAATAGTTACAGAGTTTGTGTTTGGGGTGATGAAAAAGTTTTGGAAATAATAGTGGTAGTTGGACAACATTGTGAATGTAATTAATGCCACTGAATTACATATTTAAAAATAGTTAAAATGGCAAATTTCACATTATATATTTTACCACAGTTAAACAAACACATACCTCACTTGTGAGATTATTAGCATCTTTCATGATTTTGAAGAGCTGGCTGTCTTTTGGATTGTATTTTGGTGTCTTGCCCTTCTCTTTGTTGAAATTTTCTCGGTATTTAATCTAACAGCAAATGCAAAAATCCAAATTATTCCTGAGCATCAATTAATCTGAAGACTGAGGAATGGAGGAAATGTAAATGCAAAAGAGTATGTGCTACACATAAAGGGGTCATATAATTTATTATCCAAATTGGGACACTTTTAAGAGTAAAAGCACTATTAATAATTATGTTGGGACAACAGGCAATTGAGAATAAGATCAAGTGATATAGTATTTGTTTTGCTCATTTTTATATTATCCAGAGGTATGAAAGATATTCATCTTTTTTTGATGCAGAATAAAAATGCATGGGAAAAGGCTTCAGGCTAAATTCAGAGAAGTGATCTAATATATTTGATTCAGGACATTTTGGTCCTCTTAACTGAAAAAACCCAAAAGCACTTTAGGTCTACTGCCAGGAGTTCCAAGAGACTTTATAAATGATCAAGAAGGGTGAGAAGTAAGGAATCTATTAAATCAGGAGATTTATTGTTATGTTACTTTGGCTATATCATTTAAAATTTTTTTAACTGGCAAAAAAATTGGCATAACTTCTGAGTAAAAGAAGCACAGAATTTGGGGGTTAATGGCTTCGGTATGATTTCAGGCTAGAAGAAGGAAAGAAGTGAGATAACTTTAGCATAATGAGAAAAATAAGAAACATACTTGCAGGATACATAAAAGTAAGAATACACAAAGGACAAAATAACTTCAATTTAAAAAATAAGCGCAATGCCTTGCACTAATAGTTGCTCAATAAATGTGATCTGATTGATGAAAGAAAGAGACAGTCATAATGCCTAGGTAAAATAGCTAAAGATGACAATTTACTTATAGGGATATTCAACAGAATAAACTGAAAGTGACAGAAACATTTCCTTATTTAAAAACAGACTGATGCCTTTGTCACTAGGATTAATCCAGAAGTAGAACTCTACTAGTTACTCACTCTAGGAATAAAGAAAAATGAGCTATTTCTAGAAGTTAGCCAGCTGAAAGGGCAATATTTGATGCTCTGGGACACCTAGAGTTTCTGTTATTGGTAAGATGAAAGACTCGCTCATTCAAAGTTATTAGCACACCAGGATCTGGTCACCAGATATTTCACACTGTAGGCATTTAAAATCAGTACCCCTCATGCTTCATCACTTTACTTCCCCACAACTTTACACATCCAGCACAACAGGAACAAAAGGAGACCACTCAAATGCTAAGAACAATGAAATCTGCCACATCAGAGAAAAAGCATTCACAGTGCTGAGACTCATTTATTTTGAATAAATCTCCAGTGGAAATGTGCAGACAAAATAAGCATGCAGAACGGTACAGCATGATGCAGGCACACTGAGTCAGACACACAATGGAGGAGGCAGAAAACATAACAGAAAAACACAATGTGAATAAATGCTACAATGGCTCTTCTCTGAAAGGAAGTTCACTCCCCAAAGAAAGAAATGCAAAGCCTGCTAAGGAAAGTCAGAGGTGGTGAGTTGTCTGAACCAAGAGAAAACTTTTCCTAAGGATATAGAAACCCATAAGACTAGGGCTGATCCCAAGAGCAGTGAAACAAGGAAAAAGCAAAGTAAACTAGATGTGCAGAGTCAGACTGGGGAAGGAAAGATGCAAAGGCCCATCTCTGATGAGAATAAAATCCATTTCTTTTAGAAGAATGCTAAAAATCCTCTATCTTTTAGAAAATAACTCATTTCTGAGAAAATATTTGAAGAGCAGCTTTCTACTGGTCTCATTTCAGTTCTTTTCTGTTAATTTTAAGTAGATTTAAATTTCTAACTTTTTAATTAAAAAAAAAAAAAGTTGTGCCTCCTCTTTCCACAAGAAGGTCCCAAGCAAGTGCAGGTGAGCACAACTGCTGCTGGGAATCTCAGCCAACACGCTCGACCTTCCTTTTTGACTGGATCTTAAGAACTACTATATTTTGCATGATAAGGACACACATCAGATTCAGGACTCCAAGAATTCTTAGAAAGGTGTGGGATTAGGCAGGAAGTACAGTAAAACCACATTCACATGGCATATGGATTGGAAAAGCCTTCTTTTTCTTGTTTACCAGGGAAGTGAGAGGCAACCATGCAATGCCGTGTATCAGCAAACGGCAATACCAGTGTCCATTACTCCAAAGGGCTCAGAGAGTGTGAGAAAACGGTTTCCGATCAATTATTCTTTCAAAGTTCAATTAAATTTAAAGATCTAACATCCAGTTGTTCTGCTCCTTTTCAGGGACTTGAACTGTATATTGGTGCTTCTAAAGATTGAAGAGCAGGTCCAAGAATTAGAACGTTTCTTTCCACTGAGACTGTAAAACAGGGTGAAAGCTATGAGTGAAAACATTTTGAGCAGTTTATACTGTTGATTCAGAGTATGTCTGAACTGAGAGACTGTATTAAATGCCAGTCTTAAATGTATTAAACACCAGCAATGGTAATCAGCAGAGGCTTTCTTTGTGTGGTTGCAGATGAGATTCTCAGTCTGTTTTCATCTTTTGATTGGTGTCAGCAGCCTAAAGAAGTTAGGAGGCCATCTCCAAATCTACTCTACCTTCCTATTCCAAAGGCATGTTCCAGAGGGAAAGTTTCATGCAGGAAAAGACAGGTGTGTGCAAAAGTATATCCTCTGACAAATTTCCACAGCATTCTACACGTTCCAACACAAAACCAACAGAAAAGAGTGCGACTTGGTCAGTCCCCTGACCAAGGCTAAGAAGATAGGTGAGAGAAGGAGGAAGACAGATATATGGGATCACTGATGCCAGTCTTACATCACTGATGAGCACATTAGTTTTCTTAAGCTGCCTCATCATGGGGGTGTCATAAGATGCGGCGCCGTGCCCATACCCTCTCCTTTGGCCTGTGACGTGTTCCGCCTAGAGTACCAGCAAGACAGCAAAGTCAGAATGGGGAGGGCCCACACAGAGGGGAGGTCTCCTTGGACCAGGGGCCACACCATGAAGCTGTCAATCCTGAGGCAAGCCTTTCCCAGGAAGTAAACCCAGGAAAGGGAGCTCATAAAACGATCTGGTTGGGACTCATTCTCCACATCATAGGATTCACTTGGGGTTAGAAATACAAGTCTCTCTGGGGCTTCCCTGGTGGCGCAGTGGTTGAGAGTTCACCTGCCGATGCAGGGGACATGGGGTCGTGTCCCGGTCGGGGAAGATCCCACATGCCACGGAGCAGCTGGGCCCGGGAGCCATGGCCGCTGGGCCTGCGTG
>NW_006769306.1:2370033-2391472 GCF_000442215.2 Lipotes vexillifer
AAAAAAAAAAAAAAAAAAAAAAAAGAAATACAGGCCTCTCTATTTGGTAAAACCAGAAAGTCTTCAAATTTTCAATTTGTTTTTAACTTGCTAATGGTATGACCTTGGAGATTTAAAAACATATTAAAATTTTTTACACTGAAAAGTTTATGTTACATTTCATTATTCTTAGAGATTCCACTGTTTCTTGCTGGTGATTTCATATCTTGGTTTCGAGTACTTATACAATTCCATTAACTTATAATAAAAATACCACATAGGAGTTTTAAATTCAAAAACTTTTTAAAAATAGTATTTGCTTGTCATCAGTCATCTGAACTTTTCGTCTCCTCATAATTCCCTCCTGTTTTGTCACTTGATGTTACTTGTATCTTCCAAAAGATTGGGATCCCACGTTTGGCATTGCTGAAAGTCATACATACAACCACCAAAGGTATCCTAAACGTATTTCTTCAAACAAATACTTGAGAAAACAGACAATGAAAAGAAGGTAGGATCTTTGAATTGGAGAAGAGCTAAGATATTCCTGAGCTCATCTTTTGGGACTAAAACTTGCTCTCTGAAAGATCTGGTGGTTGATCATGGGGTCTCTGATCTAAAGTCTGAAAACCTGTCATAACTCAGGAGTATTCTAGATAATTGGTCTCACAAGGGAAATTAGGTAATGGGACAATCAAGTTTGGACGCATTTCTAAGTCCATCTACTCAATAATATGAAATCTGCTAGAATTAGGCATTCCCCCTCAGCTCCCTGTACATACCTCGATCAAACACTTACAACCCCAAACTGTAATTATTTAGCCATAGACATATAGTCTGAGGACATCTACTGCCTCTAGTTTCTAGCCCAGGCATTCAATATGTGTTTGCTGAATGAAAAAATAAAAGGGACTGCATCTGATATAACTTTTCAAAGCTTTTCGTGATATAATTTTCAAAGCTCTGGAGTGCTGCAGTATCTCTCTGGTTGCTAATACTGCACTTTCATTCTGGGAATCACTTCTTCCTGCAAGGTCTTTAAACATCCCCTCACATCAGAGCTGCTGCTTGCCCATCTGTGTTACCTGGCTGCTCAGCTTGGCTGCCTTCTTGGCCATTTCAATGTCTGGGCGACCAAGCATGCTTAGCCCGTGGCTGCCTTCCTTGCGGTGCTTGGCTCTGTACTCCACCTGCATCGAAGAAAACCAGAATGGGCAACACATTCTAGGTGGCCAGTGACCACCAACTACTTGCTTGCAGTGACCACTTGGGACTGGGTACCTTGTAAACACACCCTTACCTCGCTGGCCTGTTTGGCTGCCTGCGTGGCCTTCTTGATGTCTGGCCGATCGGCCACTGTTGTGTAATGCAGGTTTTCTTTAGCATCTTTTTTGTAAGCGACCTTTATTTGGAAAAAGAAAACATCTGTTCACTTGAGAGATATGCTATCTTTCTGAAAGGAACCTTTTATTAAAGCCAAATCAACTCCACTACCGTATTTTTTAGACCACCAGATATAGAAATTAGGGTGACCACTCACTGGACCCAGCCCAGCATATACCAATGTGGGATCCACCAGCTCAAGTGGCCCCCTGAGAGTGAGAGGAGAAACTTACATTACTCTGCTTCTTGGCCACCTCCATAGCGTGTTTCACCTCTGGGGGCTCCAGCATGATGGAGTAGTTGGATTTTCCTTTCTCCTTGGCAAATTTCTTCTTGTAATTTGTCTAAAAAGAGCCAGAATTACTTATGTGAGCAGAGGAAGTTGGGAACAGAATTGTTTTACTTGAAGAACTATGAGAAGATCTCGAGGAAAATCCGTGGCTCTCCATCTTGGTGTCATTTTGGAACTGGGGTCTCTGATACATATTCTAGTTCTTCCCTGTCATTTCTGTCCTGGGACCTGTCATTGAACCACACACCAATCTTTGGAGAACTGATGACAAGGAAATTAAACTCTTTCATTGACCATTTCTACCTTTTTAAAATAAATGGAACCACACAGGGCTCATAAAATATAATACCATGATTATTAAAGCATTATCCGTAAGGATGTAGTGGGCAGAGATTACTGAGATACAAAGAGGTGACTTTACTTCTCTAAAATTGTTCAGCAGTTTAAGGAGAGGGGAGATGATGGGAGAGGCTGACCTTTACTATCAATGCTCCCTCCCTTTATTACCACTAGGTTAGTGGCATCTTATATTGCTAGACAATACATCCTATGGCCAAACCCACATCTGCCACAGTTGCCATTATTGGAAAGCCAATAAATATTGAGTTGTCTTTTAAACCAGCGTTCAAAATTCACATATAGGTACTGATGGTAAGAGTGATGTAACGCAAAGGAAAGTGTAAGCAAAAATGCGGCTTACAGTCTTTTGCTGGAGTCTAAGGTAAAGTGCCATTGCTGCTGCCAAGAGTCCTGGGGCTGGTCACTTACATCACTGACGTTCCTGGTCACTTCCTTGACGTGAACGGTGTCCCGGGTCTCCGGCAGTGTTGTGTATGAGCCCTGAGCCAAGTGCTTCTTCACATGCTGCCTGTACTTGTTCTGAGGGAAAGCACAGGGAGCTTGTTTAAATGCCTGCCTGGGGCATCAGCCCAAGACGGAAGGCAAGCCTATGGGGTGCTGGAGGGTTACCTCGGACACCAGATTGCTGACTGTCTTTGCCAGGAGGATCTGAGGCGTATCGGGCACGGCATGGTAGGTTCCTCTTTCCTTGACATGTTTCTGTTTGTATTTCAGCTGCAGGGGTGAAGAAAGCATTTCTTCAGCTCCTCTGACTCTCCTGCGTATTTTTATTAAGCTCCCAAGTTACTAAATAGAGCTGGGAGAATAGCATCATTGACGGAGTAGAATCATTAAACTCAGTAAAAGAGCTCATGTTTGAAAATCTTGGGAAATATCAAAAAAGGATTTTCTTTATCTCATGCAAGTTGAGGCTTTAATAACAATCAGAATGAATCTTACGATGAATCTTTATACATACAGCGTTTGTTCACAGCACTTTTAAATATGTCATTGGACCCTCCTGCAAACCCTGGGAGGCATTATTATTCCTCCTTTCCAGGTGAGGAAACACAGGAAGCATAGGAAGCGTATGACCCCACAGAAATGAATACGTTTCCTTATAGAGTCCAACCAGGCCTTCAGAGTCCCCACTGCGGCGTGTGGATTATCTTGAGGTGCAGTACAGATCAGGAGAGACCACCTGGCTGTAACAGCTTCCCACTGCTGCCGCTCTGCTCTGCCAAATCATTGGTGTTGACGTGGGCAGCAGCCTCCTCTATGCTGCGGGCCCCTGGGCACTGGGCTGCAGAAGACAGCCCTGAGTGAGGTTAGGCCTCTTGGAAGGGACTGAATACTTACATCACTTTCTATTATAGAATTCTTCAGGGCCAGCACCATGTCTTTATCATCAGTGACAGAAAGCTTGCAACCTTTGAGGAACTCCCGGTCCAGCTTGTATTCAAACTGTAACAGAAGAAAGACAGAGGAAGATGGGAAAGGGTGACAGGCACAGGAAGAAGCCGGTATTTGGTTGAATTTGTAGGGAGTCCTCTTCTTAAGGGCACTATGGGGATTTGCTACCAGGATGGGGGCAGGGGCTTCCTGCTGGGCCCACTGAAAGCTGGGCTCCTCCTTTCCAGCCCCGAGGCCAGGACAAAGCCCTCCTGGCCCTCCCCCGCCTCCCTCAGGACTCTGAGCCGTTAGTGTTTGGGCCCAGCCATGGGAGACCAGGCTCTGTGGCCAGGTCTGCTTCCTGAGCTTGCCTTCCACACCTTACAACCCTCCTGTCCTTCTTGGATCTCAAATGAGCTAGGGTTAACACCTGTGACAGTGGTTATTATGAATAAAGATAAAATTTTCTGTCTCAGGTATGTCATGCAGTTCTGACTGCCTCTCTTATCTCACATCGCTTTGCTGTAGCGATGACTTGGTGGCCTGGATGAAGTCCGGTCGGTCAGGGGTCCATCTCCAGTGGGCTTTGTTGGCTTCATACTGCTTCTTGTAATCCAGCTGTTTTTAACAAGACAAAAACAAGTCACTTCATTCAGTGGCCTGAATTCACAACCGCACACGTTACACAGAGGGACTCATCTTGCATTTTAACATATAACAAGTCATGGTTCTTTATGCAAGAGAGAGCCCCAGTGAAAATTTCTGTACAATGGATGCAACTAGTTGGCCACTCAAGTTGTCCTCTTGTGGGACCCTTTGGCCTCAAAATAGGGGCTAAAATTTTTAAAGGCTCCTGGCGAAACAATTCTTCAAACTCACTCTACCAGTGCAGTCTAATCATTTTCAGAGTCAAGTACTTTTAATTTCTAACTAAATTCAGACTTTTAAAAAAAGTATTAAACACTTGCAGTATTTATTTCATTCCAGGCACTTTTCAAAGTGCTTTATGTATATATATATTAACTCATTTACTCTTTACCACAACTGTATGAAATCAGCAGCTGAGGAACTGCCTAGAAGAGCTAAGTAAGCTGCCCAGGTGAGACAGCTAGTGAACAGTGGAGCTGGGTTTCAAACCTGGGCAGCCAGATATCAGAGGTGCTTGTGGACTTGCTAGACTTGCATCTGAGCTGGAGAACTGACTGCCTTGGGCTGAACCTGAGGCACAGAAGTGAGTGTCCTTGGGAAGAGCCCTCATCATCAGGCACATTTCTTTCCTCACTCTTTTTCTTTCTCCTTTTTTTGGTCAAGGTATAATTGGTATACAATAAGATAAACATGTTTTATAAGTTAAAAATTGATCCAACTTTTCCCCATTCTATTGTCAGAATTTTCAAATGCATGAGGAGTTGCACGAATCTTACAGAGAATACCCATACACCCAGCACCTAGATTCTACAACGTACATTTTACTGCATTTGCTTCGTCCCACATCAATCCTGCTACCCATCCCTCTGTCCATCCCCAGGACACCTGTACGCTACCTGCCAGTCCCTAAAGGCATTTCAGTTTGCTGGCCCTAATAAATATAAGTTCTCGGTAGCACTAGTAGGCACTAGTTGGGTTTTATAATATTTCATTATATAACCATTTATATATTTTTAAGAAGTCGATACTCATTTAAATGCACAAAAATGTTTCTGTGGTTGAGGCTTTAAGATGCCCCATCACAAAGAAATGAGTCAGCGCAGGGAGATGTGAACAGAAGGAAGGTCTAGGCCAACTCCTGACAGCACCAAGCAGCTCAAGGGTTCTCTTTTTTTTTTTCAGGAGAAGTAGGCTCTAGAGTTTGTGGCAGGAGAAGAACATGGAGACCGGAGACACTGTCGAAAATGTAACCTTCATTTCAGAATTAAATCCCCCATTTTTCAGCATCCTAACATGGAGGCTGAGGGGGTATAACATCCATGGGCCGTCCGTGCTCTTCCCCACTCTCCTTTGTAAGAACCATGGGCAGCATTTAGAGGTCAGTGTTATCACTCATGGTCTGGGGCCCAACCCTTGATCTGGACTCACTAGAGCTCAATCACCTGAAAAGATGTCAAAAGAGGCCATGTGACCTACAGAAGCTGATGAACCCCTATTAGGCTTGGGGACGTTTCTGGAACTTACATTGGTGTTGACTTTGTAGGCATCCTTGGCTGCTTTGATATGAACAGCATCAGGCTCAATGGTACAGTTGGACTTAGTTCTCTGGTAAACTTCTTTGTATTTCAGCTGTGGGAGGAAACACAGGTCAATTTTTTTTTTTTTTATAGCAGCCCACAAGTATCTTAAAAAACAAGAAATTAAAACCATAATATAGTACATGATACTCCTTAAGTCTGAATCAGTCTGTTGTGAAGAAGGGATGCAGCCGTGCAGCTATGTGACACGCACCATCCTGTCTCAGATCTTAAAACCAACTCCCCAGGACACATTGCGTATGTTCACCAGTGTCACCATAGAATTTATGTCCTCTGAGCTTGTGCTGAAAGGGGCAGCTGGACAGCTATCCATGTGTGTTTTCCTGTCCCGAAGTCAGAAACTCCTGAGTTCAGAACATCTTGAAAACTGTTGATGGAAGAGAAGCCTTCCCCCCATTGGCTCACGCAGATGGGATCAGGCTTGCCCTCCTTCCATGCCCCTACAGTTGTAGCTGCTATCATGTCACGTTATAATTATTTATCTGTCTATTCTTTCCATTGAGTTGAATCCCTTGCGGGCAAAGATTGTGTATCATTCATCACCTCATTCCTAGCATCAGACACTTAGGAACCCAATAAATACTTGATGAATGAATGAACTGAAGGATGAATGCTGTCGTCACTACTGTCATTGCTAGAGCCATCGCTGGTAAGTGTGGGCATGTGTGGGTTTGAATGGGAGGGGGAGAAAAGGGAAGGCTTAGCCTCTTTGAGCCCAACTGGTCATTTTTTCATGTCTAGACTGGAATTTCTAGCTTCACCCACTTTTGCTCCTTTTAAATTTCAGGGCCCTGGGGCTCCATCTGGGACTTCTCACTAGTTATTGCGGAAGGATCTTAGGTCTTACTGCGACTGAGTAAAACTGTTCTATGGAAGCCATAGTAGCGCTTACTAAACTTGCCTGATCATAAGAATCAGAATTTTCTGTGCTTCACCATAGAGGTAGTAAATCAGTAGCTTTAGGGGACTGACTTGGAAATTCATATTTTTCATCAACATCTCAGGTTATTGTTACAATCAGAAATTTAGGGAAATGGATATAGAATTGCTTCATTTTTCTACACTGAGAGGGAATGGGCTGCTCCACATAAGGGATCTACCTTATAGATGTTTATGAATACCCGACGTTTATGTCCGAAGTGTCAAAATTTATTTTAACATAAAAAATATAAAAAATGTTTTTTAAATGATTTATACGTTTCTGCCTTCATAAACAGTGCACTGATGTATTTAGCATTTTTCTTGGCAACTTAGAGTCAATAGTGTGAACCCATTTGTTTAGCTACCAAAGAATTCCTGAGCACCAGCCTCAGTCAAGGCTTTGGGGTAGGGATTCCATAGTTGCCTTCATTATTCTTTATGGTGCCCATATAGCCATTAAAATATTTAATCTATTTTTTAACCAATATTATGATAGTTTTCCACCATAGAAGCTAGCTATATATATGAAAATATATGAATATAATTTCTCCTCAAATTCACAGTATTAGAATTTAATGGCTACCTTTTCCTCTTAGCCAAGACAAAACTTACAGAGTATTAATAGAGTTTATGGCACACTGCATTTTTCAGACTGCTCTGGAAGCTTCTACCCCAGCCTCTTAGAACCCATCCACGCTGCCGTGAGACGGCCAAACCACACGGAAAGGCCACGTACAGGGGCTCCTGTCTATACAATGGCTGAGCTCCCAGCCCAGCCGTGATCGGGCGCCAGCTCTGGGAGGGAGCCTTCCTGCCTGAGCTGCAGCGCGTGGGGTAGAGCATCCACTCAACTGTGCCCACTCAGCTCACAGAACTGTGAGCCAAAAAAGCATGACTGCTGCCTCAAACCACTACATTTAGAGTGATTGTTACACAGGAATAGATAAGTGGACCTGTTTTTGTTATATCACATTACAAAGAGGCCAAAGTGAGAGGGGCTGCAAAGCCGTCCTGGTAACTTACATCACTGACTTCATCTTTGACCTTTTGGACATGCAGCAACATGGGCGTGTCGTGGATTGTGGTGTAGCCTCTGGGTCTGGCCTTGTTGTATTCCAATTTATACAGTATCTGAAGGAGATGAAAAGGCAGAAAGAGACAACTTTATGTATCTCAGTTGACACTGTAACATAATGTAAACATATAAAGGCAACATTGTTGTTTGTTGTCATTGAGTGTATATAAAGGAAAGAGAATTCCATAAACTCAACAGGTGCTTTCATGCTTTCTGCTAAGGCTCCAGTGCCCTTACAATGGGGTGTCTGCCAATTTGGTTGGAACAATTCTTTACTGTAAAAGAAGGGTCCTGAGCATAGTAGGACACTTATTGTCCCTGCCTCCCTCCCTCTAAATGGCAGTAGAATCTTCCAAACAGGGACTTCCCGGGTGGGGCACTGGTTGACAATCTGCCTGCAAATGTAGGGGACACAGGTTCGATCCCTGGTCCAGGAAGATCCCACAAGCCCGCGCGCCACAACTACTGAGCCCATGTGCTGCAACTACTGAAGCCCGCGCACCTAGAGCCCGTGCTCCACAACAAGAGAAGCCACCGCAGTGAGAAGCCCGCGCACCACAACGAAGAGTAGCCCCCACTCGCTGCAACTAGAGAAAGCCCGTGCGCAGCAACAAAGACCTAATGCAGCCAAAAAAAAAAAAAAACTTTTCCAAACATTGTGACCATCTACAATGCCCCTCCACATTTGCAAGTGCCCCCCCAAGGGCAAAAACCCATTCAGTGTTTCTTGTACTTACATCACTAATTTGTTTGTTGACTTTTGTAGTACGTAGGTGTTCTGGAGTATCCACAACTGAGGTAAACTTGTCCTTTGTTTTTTCATAATTTTTCCTGTACTTGATCTAAATTGTAGAGGAGAAGAACACGTTAACTTGAAGTAGGAGAGAGGGCTCTCGGGGACTCTAGCTTTCCTCTTGAGAGAGTCCCACAGCAAAGAGTCGGATTGTTATGTGAGCCATAGGTGTGCGGGATGATGCCATGCTTTCTTAACTGGAAATGTTTATATAAATCTGTATTTGATAGCAAAAGTGTAATAGAGTGAGCAAATAATAATATTTTCCATATATTTTATCCACGTGGAAACTGAGGCCCAGAGAGGTTAAGAGTACGAGCTAAGGGCAAATATAGAGTGAATCTCAGAGCCAGGACTAGACCCATGTTCTCTGGACTCTGGCAAGTAATGATTCGCTCACAATATGCTACATCGAATATATATGATCTCTTAAGTATGTTTCCATATCCAAGATGAAACAGATAAAAAAATGAATACATACAGTTTGAAGTAGTTATTTTTAAAGACATTCAGTTTTGAAATTTTCAAGTCATGATTTTTTTTTTTTTCATGCACATAAGCGGTTTCAAGCAGTACAGACAGAGAGCACAGCAAAATTCCATGCACAACTATCTGATGATCATATCGGGACCAAGGTAAAAGTTCAGGCAAACAGAATGTTCATAGGAAGACCTCATCCTCCTCATTTCATGTGTTGATCTGATGTCAAACTAAAGTGATAAAACAAGTTGCTAATACAAAAGCCTGATTAAAAACTTTCTTTGCCTGTGGGGAACAACGGCCTTTTATTACCATCATATCTGGTCGTTAAGCAATTATCTGGTCGTTAAGCAATTATCAGTGCCTTTTGCTGCTTCAAATTTACCTTCCAGCGTATGACGGGAAGGTGGTGGTGTGTGCTTCAGTTGACCTTGCAGGAAGGCAAGGTGATCAGCAGTGCTGATAACAAGGGTGTGTGAGGACAGATGTGCTGGAAATAACCTAGCAAATTCAGCATCAAACTCAAGAGGGGCCATGAATATGCACAATATTCAAAGAGCTGCGCTGTCATCCTCATCTCTCCAAAATGGTACAGTGTAGTCATTATTGAGCAATGGACACATTAGATGAAAACATTAAATAGTCACATCTTTTAAATACTGTCAAATTTACTCAACATCCTCAATCTCTAAGAAATCTACTTCTTTGGGGCAAATATTGGAAAACATAAAGTTATACCAATTTGGAAAAGTTTGAAAAACTTTGAAATAGTCTCAGTTAATATTACTTGGAATTCCAAAAGTGTCAGAAGACGTACAAATGCTGGCTGCTACAGCGCCACACTTGTCCACATCCAGAGTTCATTTACAGGCAGTGAATACTTATGCAGCTTTGTCATGTGAAACCAGCTTGGTCAGCGGGCCAGGGAAGGAAATCAGGGGAAGCATAGAAGTGAATATGCCCCCAAGGCTCCTAAATCTCTTCTTCGCATCACATCAGACATTACCTGGCTCCACATGTGTGTGTTGTAGAGGGCAGTCAACATATCTGGACGCAGAATTTCATTACATCCTTGTTTCAGAAGCATCTTGGCACTAGATTTATATTTTCTCTGTTCATGCAAAGAGCAGTGAAGCACAAAAGAGACTTGTGAAGACGGAAAAGAACATAGCTCTATATCCTGATCACCTCTGAGTGAAGAGATGTAGGCACACACACTTTGTGTTCTCACGTGTATGTGTGGGTGAAGACAACCAGATGTATTAAAATGCCAAGCAGGGTGACGTGATATTTGCAGTTGACCATCCACAGCCCTTGTGAATGGGGAATAATAGAGCCAGTCCCACCAAAATTGCCTTATAGAAAAGGTGACATCATTGAAATAGAAAAACACAGTAAGGAGTTCTGTCTTCTTTCCTTCCGTTAACTTGTTTCTTTGTTTCTGCGTTTGCACCTTAATTCGCACTTTACAACTGCAGTTTACACACAGGCCCTCCTGAAGGATGAAGGGTGTGAGGACCCAGCTGTGCATCTCATGTTCACCACAGCACACGTGAGGACACAGAGCATGGACTGGCACACTCAAAAAGCTCGTGGGCTCTTTGGGTGGCTAGACAGATAATTTGGAACAGAACATCCCAATATCATAGGCAGAACCTATGACATCCTTGCAGCAGACGGGACGACATCTCATGAGAAACTTGGAGCACAGTCCTGCTTGGCCGTCCAGGCGGCCCCATCACAGTACCTGACTGATCTGGTCGCCTGCGATCTTAGCCAGCAGATGTCTAGGCTCATCGACTACCAGGTGGTATTTATCTTTCCGCTGCTCATAATCAGCTCTGTATTTTTTCTGCTCAAACATCATATCAAATTATAGCAAGAGTACAACAACTTCAAGGCTATACACAAATGTCCCAAGATACTTCAGAGAGCCAGAAAAATGTCCTTTCTAGAGGTGGGCTCCCAAAGCATTCAGGGTAATGAAAATAGGGAGGTGAACAGAATTAAGCAAAGGAAGATGTTGGCCTGGAGAAGGCTGGGGCTTGGACTAGATTAGTTACAACATCAAAATTGAAGTACCTTGTACCTAAACATGTTCCATCTTTTCCTATGATGTCATTAGCAATGTTAAGTTTTATGACATCTTACATTATATTTAAAATAAGGCACTGACAAGCTACAGGTTTACTACTTTAGGCTGTGAGAGTCAAAAGGTATATTCATGGACACATTCTAATATGCTAGTTAATTTATTTGATTATAAAAGAGACCTGGAAATCCTTCGTGAATTAGAAAAATAGAAACAAAATATATCAAGACTGTCTTCCTAGGAAGCTACCAACAGTAATTCTTCAGAGTCATCCCACCTGGAAATCTACTGAAAATAAACTAAATCAAATTTATAAACAAAAAAAAAGTTATATATTGAAATAAATATACCATTGGCTACATTTTCATCTTCTGACACATTTTACTAATTTTCTAACATTGTTTTTGAATTTATGTAAATCTGTGGAAAATACAAAGATAGGAAATTAAATGTAAAAACCATCCATACATACATTAATTCATAGCTTGCTTCTTTCATCATTTTAAGCTAAATTTACCTTAAACCATTGCAAAGACAGTTCCAGGAAAAACTGGGTAGAAGGTAAAGGAATATTCTGAGTGCAAATGGACACTTCTCTGCACCAGTGTATGAGTCACAATGGCAATACATTTGAAGGCATGAATCACAACTACCCCCTTAGGGCTGCCATTTTTGTGCCCTGGTAAGGGATACTAAGTTAACTTTGAACTTCTGGGTCTTCCAACTCTACACAGGATCCTATACCCTCCCTGTTGAAGGGAGTTCAGCTGAGAGTCAACAAAATCCTTTACCTCTTTGCTCTCATCACCCAAAGGGCTGTGCTGCCCTGTGCTAGTGTGAGCAGAGGCTGTGCTGGCTGTGGGGACCTCACTCCTCTCTGGACAGCCCCTTCCTTTGTTCTTGTTCTTGCTTTTGGCAGAGCTCATCAGATAGTGATATTATAAGAGCCTTCCCAATGCATAATCTTGAATCAACACTAAAATGGCTTTCCTGTCATTTTAGGTATTGGGTTTTCATCAAACGTCATTTATAGACTTCTTAAGGGACGCTAATAGGCTCAATTGGATCAGGTCATACATACCTCATTCATCAATTGAGTTGCAAACTTGAAATGCCTGTTGATTGGACAATCAGCAACATACTTGAAATCTGACTTCGTCCTTTCAAATACCTCTTTATACTTATACTAGAGAAAATAGAACATGGTTACTTGATAGCATGCTGTGATTATCTTAAGAATGAGACATGCCATTTATTGTATACAATTGTGATTAATTCATTCATAGAGATAACAAGTAATTACTGAACACACTCTGGCTCCCAAGGCAATGAAGGGTATACCCGCCTCAATGTCTTAAAAACTAGCCCCCAAATACATACTTTCATTGAATGGATGTCAAATAGATCTATATTCCGTATTGGACAAAAACCCAAATCAGTTTCTTCTTTGTTTCAATACTTATAGTGATTATTATTTTACTTTGAATGTATTTCCATGTGCACTCAAAGGCAGTTTTTACTCCGTTAATTAGAAGCAGTTTTCCAGTAATGAATCAGATAATCATAATATTTTAGAGCAGGGGTATGCTAGCATCTAGACCACTACCTGTTTTTAAATAGCCCCATGAACTAAGAAAAAACTTTTTTATATAGTACTAAGGGATTGTAACAAAGAATATGTGACAGAATGAATGTGATCCACAAAGTGTAAACTATTTACTATCTGGAACCTTTCAGAAAAGTTTGCTGACTTCTATTTTAGAACTCAAAGGAAGCTAATCCAACTGCTTTATTTTGTAAGTAGGAAAATGAGGCCATAAAAACAAAGTTATTTGCTTCAAGTCACACATCAAGTTTGTAGACTAAAATAATCTCACTTTCTATTTGCTTCCATATCAAATCACCCAGAGACATATTAGGAAATTCTGGAAGAGCCATGAGGAGTTGTACTGAGATGGCCTTTTATCAAATTCAAATGAGTGATGTAAATAAATGATTACTATTGTCAATGAGGCCAATACTAAAATAATTCCTGAGTAGAGTGAATAATGTAGTATATGCTCCAACTTTAGGGTCTAGAAGCAAGGATAGGGATGGAAATATGAGAAGCTGTTTCCTCAGTACTAATTCTCTCTGTGGGCACTGGAGTACATTTCATGGATATGGCCGTTACCCTTGAGTAGATATATACCTTGCTGTAGAGAGTCTTGTTCTTTTCAGCCAGAGTGAAGTCGGGGGTATCGAAGGCATAGCAACCAATGCCTTTAAGCCAGGTCAAATCTTCTTTATATTTTACCTGGGAGAAGAATATCACCAAAGAGTTTTAAGTACCTATCTCCAAATAGCAGTAGGTTAGGATCGATACAAGTAGAACAAATAGAAGGTCTGACCATTAAGCTATATAGAATAATAAAGTATTGAAATAATTATTTAAGAGACATTTCCAATAATACTGATTTCTGCTCACTTTATGGTATACTGTATTGCATATGGAATTTTTCATTTTAATACCAAGTAAAGCAATTCAAATTTAACAGGCATACTTGCCTAGAGAGTAGTACATCATTAGCTCGGCAGCTGTATTTTCATATAAAGAGCTGAAATTTCTTTCTAAATGAGCATTGTCATGTGTCTTCATTGCTTAATTGTCATGAAGTTGTCTCTTCAGTTGCTCAAAAATGGGTTATCATTTACATGAAATATATCACTTCCAGTCATGTATTATGATGTAACACATTTAGAAGAAAAATTAGGTTTATAAATTTGAATATATTTTTCTGTCTCCTGAGTTGAAGCTCACTTATTTAGCAATGAGCCTTATGACTTAAACATCCATACACAAGAGCTAAAATTTAGTCAAGTGTTTAATCAGTTTTTATGCAGTGTTTGATTTCATTGTCATGTGGACATATTAATTTATATGTAAAAATAGAAGATTTCAAGACTCACATCACTGACTGCATCAGTGACTGCTCGATGGTGGAAGTGCTCAGGGTGATCAGGGATGGACCTCCAGATTCCCAGCTGGCTCATGTAGTTCTCCTTGTATTTTATCTGTGGTAAAAGCACAAAGACAGCTTTAACGTCTTACCCAAATTTAATGTAAAAAAGTCCATTTATCTCCAGAGAGTTTTAGGAAAGGGAGGATACTTTTTTTTTTTTGCGGTGCGCGAGCCTCTCACTGTTGTGGCCTCTCCCCTTGCGGAGCACACGCTCAGCGGCCATGGCTCACGGGCCCAGCCTCTCCGCAGCACGTGGGATCTTCCCAGACTGGGGCACGAACCCGTGTCCCTTGCATCGGCAGGCAGACTCTCAACCACTGCGCCACCAGGGAAGCCCAAGGGAGGATACTTTTAAAAGTTATGGTGGGTTATTGAGCCCAACACAAGTAGAAATATATAGGGGCGTACTTTACTGATGTGGTCTGTGACTTTGCGATGATAAACGATGTCTAGAGCATCCTTCACAGTGTAGTATTTCCCTTTGGTCTTTTGAAATGTTTCTTTATAGCGTAGCTGGAAAGAGGAAGAGCACATGGATTATGAAGAACTACCAAGTTAAATAACTAAGCTCTTCTAACCTTGAACTCTCCTGAGTTTTCTCTCTTATGTTTTCCCTTGAATAAATTTGGGAGAGATTAAAAACCTCTTTCACATCCTGGAAGAGAAAAAGGACATTCAGAGAAAACAAAAGAAATCTGCATAAAGTATGGAGTTTAGTTAATAATAATGTATCAATATTGATTTGTGACAAATGTCCCATGGTATTGTAGGGTGGTAACAACAAGGAAAACTGGGTATAGGCTATATGGGAACTCTCTGTACTGTCGCTGCAACTTTCCTGTAAATCTAAAACTATTTAAAATAAAAAGTTTATTTAAACGTAAAACAAGCAGACAAAAAGCTCATTTGGGAGGAGAAAAAATTAAAAAGCAGCATAACTTTGTTGAACCCAAGACATACTAATGTACGTGGAAAAAGGAGAAAGATTTAGTTTCTAACTCCTGGTATTAAAATGCCTTTTCCATGGAGCAGTCCTAAAATTTTATTCCATTTCAATCTTTATCTTTGTGGTATTTCAAAAGTCAGCAGCTCTGACTTTAACCTAAGAATATCATAGAAGATTCATCTCATCTACACAAAATGAATACTTCTCTGAGCACTCTGTTTTCAATCTCGAACGAATCTTTTCTTTTTTGGGTAGCTGAGCAAACACATAGTGAAGGAGGTCTTTAACTTTGTTTTTCAGATGGGTAATCTAAGATCCTTTAGCTCTAGTTGTGGAGATAGCCACGGTAGATAGGCTAAATTTAATGCCACATACCAGCTGGACTATTTCAAAGGTTAGAGTTACCAGTATTGGTACTGACAAAGCCCTGGGGATAGGGCTGTCCAGTGGCGTATAATGAGCTCCAGGGGCCAATTTCACTGTGTGGACGTCCCTGAGAAGTGGTGATGCAGAGCAAGCTTGGTTCAAATTAATATTCAACAGTAACCTTGAAGTGATAAAGATGGGGCTGTCACAAGAAGACAAAAACTATACTAGCAAATAGATTTTGAGGGTAGCATATAATTTTTTCAGCTTATATTTTAAGCAAACCGACATGGTCTTCTTCCAACTAGCAGACTCCTTTTAGCTGCAACTGAAAATTTCTGACAAAATTATGGAACTAAGATATTGTTCCAATTTGCTGTACACTTTCACAATTCTGCTTAGGGATTACTGTAACCACTTAAGATGCTTGAAATCCTAGAGCTATGTTGCTAAATTGAGGGTGAGGGGGTTGCTTGAGCTTTTGGCTGGGTTAAGTCCCAACCAGTCCTCCAGTCCTCCAAAGATCCTGGTTCTGGTAATAGGTGCAATGCATTCATAATTGGGCTCTGGGACACAAAACTGGTAAGGACTGGCCATCTAACTGGGTTGATTCATTTCATATCTTCATTAACAGATAATCTCATTACCGTTGAAAGGCACTCTGTCCTTGATCACGTGGTATGGGAAATGAAAGTCTGTCCCTCTGAATTCTAACAAACATGTCATTCACATGATTTAGGCGATCAAGAGGAGGAACAAACATTTTCTGAGTGTCAACTAAGAGCCCTGCACTGTGCTAGAAATGTGTGTCTGTTACCTTGTTTAGTCTAATTTAATTATCACAATTCTTATCCTCATTTCACATATAAGAAAAGAGACTCAGAAGAATTAGGTAAATTATATGGAGTCATACAGCAGGCAAATCACAGCATCAGGATTTGAAACCATGTTTGGCTGTTTCCAAGAACAACATTTTATGGATAAGCAACATCAAGTATCCCTAGGAAATGCCACCAAAGAATTAGAAGAAAGGGTCATATTTTTGCTTGGAAGAGCAATGAGAAAAGCAGTAGGTTTTCAGCATCTCTCAGCATTATTCTTAGCGACTTTGCCAAATGGTATTGTTTGTGCCTGTTTGTTTGGCTTTTGTGTTTTTGTTTCTTTCCTGATCTGTACTGTGGGCCAGGACTCTGAATTATGGATATGACTGTAATATCTTATGCTTCTTAGGCGTTTCCACTTCAGCTGCCCCATCACAATGAAGAAAGAAGGGAGGGATGCATACATCACTGGCATTCCAGTAAGCCTTCTTGGCTCTGATGAGGATTGGCGTATCTGGAACTGAAGTGTACTTGTCCTTCATCTTTTCGTATTGAATTTTGTACTTTTTCTAAGAAATAAAGATGGAAGAGAGAGAAATTTAAGTTCAAGTGTTTTCATCCCTCCCAATTCACAACCATGGAACAGATCCAGCCTAGGGACACACCGGATCATGCTCGTTAAGAGAATAGCTCTGCCTTCTGTTTCTTGATGCTGTTGAGCACAACTTATAGAAATGAGCTCTCTGATCAGAGGCAGCAGGTGAAGGTTTTTTTTAATTAATTAAATTTATTTATTTATTTTTATCTTGGCCACGCTGCATATCTTGTGGGATCTCAGTTCATCACCAGGGATTGAACCCAGGACATGGCAGAGAACGAATCCTAACCACTAGACCACCAGGGAACTCCCAAGCAGGTGAAGGTTTTAGCAAAGGATTTGTTTCTTTAGCTCAGTGCCTGGGTGCTGAATTCCCAACTTACCTCACTGACCATGTCCTTCACGTCTTTAGCATGCTTCAAGGCTGTGGTCTGGTTTCCAGCATGATGATGTGGCCTCTCTTTGGTGGCAAGTTCAACATACAGATACTGAATGATAATAGGCACAACATTATAAATCAACTATACGCCAATAAAAATTAAAAACCAAGAATAGGGATCAGATGTTACAGAGATAAAACACCCCTTATTTAGTGTTCAGTCCTCTTTACTCATTTCTAACCCTAAGATGGGAGGGCAGTGTCTACTTGTTATTGTCCTGATTTTTTTTTGTTGTTGTTGTTATGTGTGTTTCTGTTTATTTGTTTCTCCCTCTGTCTCACATTACGAAACACATATACGCGCTCCAGTCATCTAACATTCCCGCTGCTGAGTATGGTCTAGTCTAAATCCACGTGATAAAAAATGCTGATAGAAGAATGAGAGGAATTCTGATAGTCTTCAACATATATTTCTTTTCATTTTTGCCTGAATGCATGAATTGTGGTTTCATTTATCTGTGGACAAAATATAGGTCCTATGGAATGAATTAAAAAAATTTATTTTCACCACCTGGAATCCACAGACCACTCATCCAATGACTAAAGTTGTATAGAACTTAGAAGACATGGCATTACCTGCTCACGTAAAACATACCATAGTGAAGACGGCCCCAAAGAAAACAGCTTCTTGAAGTTAAAGGGCATGAGGCTGCATCAGGATGACCAAGTATGAGGGTCTGCTACTGTCAGGAGTGGTCAGGCACACAGAACCACCCCCTGTGGCAGGTTTATGAATCTTCATGTGTGAGTGTTACCTGACTCTGAAGCTTCTGCCCTTGCTTGGCTCTTGTAAGATCAGGAGTATCAGGAACTGAAGTGAAGACTGACTTCTGCTTCTTGCCTGCAGCTCTGTACACCAGCTGGACATAAAACAGTCATAACCATCATTTCTGCTTCATGGACACATTCTATGCTCTGCAGATGCCTTTATTGCTTACTTCAGAGAAAAAGCAGGGCCTCTCCCACTGCAGCAATCTCAGTTTCTGTCCAATAAACCAATATATATTTTTTAACCCCCTTAGCCTTCCTTTTCTTTTTTTCCTTGTATCAAAATTAGAGACATTCTGCAGCCTGTCCGAGTTCCAAGCCACCAGCTGTGTTCTTGTTCCCTTCTCACCTGTCCCTTCTAGGACCCTGTTCTAGCAGTTACCCTCAACCCTCCCGAAGTTCCAGCCCTCTCCCTTCTTCTGCAAACAGACCCAAGTCCCTCCCTTCATTAAGCCTTTTCCAAGTTCTGCCAATGGCCTTTTTCCTTTCTTTCACAACCAAGCAAACTCTGTGTTTTGCCTTTTTCTCTCTTTTGATAATTTCACAAGGCAATAGTTTGGCTTCCACCCAATCACTCCAATGAAGTGAACTGCATTAAGACTACCACAAACAATTACGATTGCTACATCCTAGAATGCTTTTCTGCAGCAACTGTAACTGCTCAGCAATTTCATTCCTGAACTCTGTTCTCTGCCTTCCATTCCCCCATTCTCCCCTAGGGGGCCTCCCATCTTTCTAGGCACTCCTCAGCTTCCTTCTATGGTTCTGCACTCCCCCAAAGGCTGCTATTAGCTAGAGTTAAGGGTTGGCCCCTTTTACCCTATACATTCTCCTTGGGTAACCTCATCTCTACCCAGGACCTCAACCATCCATTTGAGGTTGATGGTTTTCAAATTTTGTTAAATGGTTCCTTGATATCCTAGTCATGCTGGCCAGAAACTTGGGGAGTCATCCTAGACCCCTTCTCCCTCATTCCCACATCAAAATGGTCATGAATCCTGGGCTTCTAACGTTGGGACACTCCTTAAATCTGACGTTCTTCTCCTTTCCCACTGCCATGGCCCTAGTTCAGCCTCCTGCATTGTTTCTTTCTACACATCCTTAAGAGCCTCTAAACCACCTTCCCAGATCCTCTACTGGACACTTCACATGGTTTACCCATCTTTCACAAGCCCAAGCAAGAGATTTTCTTAGAGTTCAGATCTAATTAGATGTTAATGCTCAGATCTATCCTGCTCAGAAATAATTCATCAGTGACTTTTCATCAAGTCCAAGATCATTAATATATCACCCGCGAGTCTTCATAACCTGGCTTCTTCTATCCTATGTCTCCAGTCTCATTTCCCAACAGTCTTCCACACTCCCCATGTGATATTTGAAACTAGTCCTAGTTTCTAGAACTCATTATGGCCAATTTCCCATACCGTGCCTTCTACCTAGAATTTTCTTCCCACTCTTATCTGCCTGGAGAACTCCTGGAGTCCAATGTCTTGATCATTCCTGTAGGATACCATTTATCATATTGATGTCTGTTTCTTCCCAGAGATTATGAGCCCATGGAATGCAGGAGCTCAGTTTTATCATTCTTTTATCACCTCATATTTAGATAGAAGATCTGAAAAACAGTAGTCCTCTAATAAATATCGAGAACATTTAATATAATGAGGTGAACAAGAAAGTCTAAATGGAAAACAAATAAATCCTAATCATGGATAAAAATGCTGGTTGAACAGATAAAATGTAGGAAATAAATAATATGTATATACACATGTATGTACGTGTCCATTTCTTTACATCTAAATTATATACAAGTGCAAGTTGAAACAAAATATAGCTCATCCGCTTAGGGCTGTTTTTGGTGTTACCAGTGAAAGAAAGGAGATAAACAAAACAGAAATTTACTGTTTCTCCCAGGCTAAATTTTTGAATAAATCAAATCGACAAAATCATAGAATTTTATGGCTAAAAGAAGCCCAAATCATTACCTAGTCCAATTCTCTAGCTCAGGAAATTAGGGTGTTAAAGTTGTGAATTAGAAAAAGTCACACAACAAATTGGAAGTAAATCTGGAACTAAGACCCACCTCTCCCATGCCATTTCTACGATTCCCTTTGAAGTGTATTTCCCCTGTACTTAGGTATGCATTGTTTATACTCCCTGGGACAACATCTCTGCTTCCTAGTACTACAGATATATATGTGTCAAGAATCTGCACAATTTAAAGACAAGTCAAAAGTCAATAACTTGAACTTTTGGCCATCAAACTTTTTACTAAGCCAGTGTTTCCCAAACTCACCTGATCCTAAAACCCCCTTAGTAAGAACAGATTTGCAGGCTCTACCCCAGACCTTCTGAATTCAGGGTAGTAGTTCAAATCTGTATTTTCTCAAGATCAGGTCATTCTACAGTGAGGCAAGTGTGAGAGAAATTGCACTACTAAACAATATCTATTTTTCTTCCTCAATGCTGTTGCATAATATGCACAAAATCCCAATAGGAATTGGGAAGAAGAGAAATTAAAGTTTTAGATAATTCTGAACCCAGACAGCTGAGAGAAGTAAAGGTATTCCAAAAGATGCCAATAAGCACTTTAAGTTACCAAACAATTTTTAATTATTTAATTATTGGCTGGAGGAGAGATGTGATACTTTAAAGCAGTGGTTTCCAACACTGCCTGAATATTAGAATCATCTGTGAGGCAGCTAAAAATATGCAGATGTCCAGACATAGAGAATCTAGTGTGGGGCTTGAGGTTGGAGCCCACTCAAGGGTAGTTTTAAAATATTTCAGAGATGATTCTGATACTTAGCCAGCGTGGAGAGGCACCTTTACTGAGAAGAAACCCCAGATGCATTCCTATCTGAGTGCTAGCACTGGTTGAAATAACAGAGGGAAGTGCTCAGGAAAGCAAATGTGCTCAATGTAGCATTTGTAAGAGCTGAAGAATGAATCATCCTCTGCCCTGGCTCACTCCAAGTGTAGGAGGCTGCACATCCCCTCCACTGAGGACAAACCTTGATTTGCCAAGGCTTCTTTAAGTCTAAGGACATAAGTGATCCCTAAACAGCAGCCATCAGAGTTATTAAGCATGGGAAGTCAATGAAGTGGCCTGACAGCTTTATGGAGTCTGATAAATGAGGTCACAAGACAAACTGAGTTGAATGAGAATGGCCCACTGACCTATAATAGGAGTAACCATTTACATTTGTGGGATGCCCTTACCTTTAGAAAGCACATTTTGTCCTTGGCAAACACGGACATCTGTTATGGCCAAAGCACTATAGGATACACATCTAAATAAGATGGGGGGCCATTCCTCAAGGAACCAACATAGGTGAGAGGATCAGATCTATGCACAACTAATGGCAATAAATCAGGAGCCTGGGTGCCAGGTGGGGCAGATGACAATGAAACTAAGTTGTTTGGAATTTCCTGAGTGGGCAGCAGAGCAGAGAGCCATTGAAAAACTTTTCAAATTGCACTGCCATGATTAGGGTTCCTGACAGC
>NW_006769306.1:2391482-2392910 GCF_000442215.2 Lipotes vexillifer
TTTTTGAAATAAATTCAGTTTGGAGACAGTAGTCTAAGACAGAAGGACTCTCTAATCTATAAAATCATGTAAACTCTCAGCTGTCCTAGTCATAGGTAGGCAAGTATCAATAGCCTCATCTTATTAAAAAGGGACAAAATAAGTAAATTGAGGCAAAGTGAGGTCAACTGACTTGTTTAGACAGGGTGGCCACTCTGTAATTAAAGGCAGAAGGGAGATTTTGGCCCAATATAATTACCTAAAAAAAGATCGCTAGAGGAAGGAGGCCCTTGTGGTGACAGGTTTACTTACTTCACTCAGATGTGTCTTCAATTCCTGCACTTTTCTGTATTCTGGAGTGTCAAGCACCACTTTGTATTTGTCTCGCATCTTCCTCGCATTATCGGTGTATAGGTAATTAGACTTAAAAAAACAGCAATGGAAATACAAGTTGATTAATCACTTCAGGAATTGTATGTCATGGTCACATGTCTTTCAAACAGCTGGCATGTGCAAGCCACACTGACCCTCCCTGTGTCCTGGAGGTCTTCCCAAGCAGGACCAAAGACAACCGTCATTTAACTAAGCTCATTACCTTTTTTAGGAAGCACAGATCATCTTGAGTGGGTCATGACTCGCTCAGTGAGTTAATGGCAAATTTCCCCTTAACAGAAGCTACAGACAGCTTTGTGAAGCTGTGCAGGAGGAGCTGCGTGTTGGGACGGTGTGCACTCACCCAGAGCTTCCGCAAGTGCCGGGAGCGGACCATGTCAGGGGTGTCATACAGGAAGCAGCCCAGTCCCCTCAGGATCTGCAAGTCTTCTTTGTATTTAATCTGTGTCACAAACATAGAAATATAGCTGGTCATGAGCAAATATAAATCACGAACAAATAAGACAGAGCAGTGATACTTTTTTAGTGATAGATCTTTCATTTGGGTTCAACACATCCACCCTGTACTCTCAGTTTGCTTGAACTCAAATAAGTCATAGGTTTAAAAAAAAATTTTTTTTTACTTATTTATTTATCTATTTTTGGTTGCATTGGGTCTTTGTTGCTGCACTTAGGCTTTCTCTAGTTGCGGCAAGCAGGGGCTACTCTTTGTTGCAGTGTGTGGGCTTCTCATTGTGGTGGCTTCTCTTGTTGTGGCCCACGGGCTCTAGAGTGCAGGCTCAGTAGTTGTGACGCATGGGCTTAGTTGCTCTGCGGCATGTGGGATCTTCCCAGACCAGGGCTCGAACCTGAGTCCCCTGCATTGGCAGGCGGATTCTTAACCACTGCGCCACCAGGGAAGTCCCACAGGTTTTTAAAATTTAAATTGCTAACCCTGAACTGAGAAGAGGATATGGCTATTATTTTATTATTATATGGATGAAAAATATCATAGATTAAATGGGGTGGTATTTTATGAGAAGTAAACATTCAAGGAGAAAAAAAAATTTCAGCAGG
>NW_006769306.1:2392920-2416456 GCF_000442215.2 Lipotes vexillifer
GTGAGTGGGAGCAGCGGTGAGTAGGAGAAAGATACTAAACATGACCTGGACAGAGGCCACTTGGAGCGAGGAGTTGGTAATGATTTGGTGTTGAATGTAGAATGGTGGTCAGCCATTCTTGTATCTCCCAAGTGGTCCTCTTACTACTATTTCCATAGCTGGAGAAATATGGGGTCCTGCTTCCACACTGCTTTACCTCCAAGTTCTACACTCAGTTTAGAAGTTTACTCAATGCAAAAGGCTGCTCAAAGACTGGTTGGCTTACATGCTGAGAGCAAGCCTGCCTCTTGGTAAGAGTCTTCCAAAAAGACCCGTATGAGATGCTTACATCACTGGTGATGTCTCCCACGTAGCGGCAATGCAGCACTTGGGGTGTGTATGGCAGAGAGATCATGTGGCCTTGCATCTTGAAGAAGTCTGATTTGTAAATCAACTACAGGGAAAAAAATGCCCATAAACACATAAATTAGATACCGAATGGTTGACATTCATCCCTGGGTTCCATGGCCTCCCCTCTCTCCTAAGAGAATACCCACCTCGCTGACAGCCTCTTGTGTCTTCCTGACTTGGCGGATTTCAGGTGTGTCGGGAGTTGTGTGGATCTTGTCTTTCAGTTTGTGGTACAACTGTCGATACAGTCTCTACATCGGAGGGAAAACCATTCCAGATGGTTAGTGTAGGATGATGAGGGCATCTATACACTAATCAACAATCAAATATTGTACATATTTAAAGAGCCATGAGAAGTAAGATTTAGGATACAGAAAATGATTGAAATTAGAAAAACTAGAAAGTGATATTTATTTTGTTTGGGTGAAGAATTTTGAGCACAGTCTTTCCACTTTCTATCAGATGGTTGGATAGTAGGGTTAGATATTCAGACCAATAGTTTATGTAGAAAACCAGGTTCATGAGTCAGACTAACATGCAACCTTACTAAAGATTTTTGAATACAAATGTCAAAAGAAGGAATTAATTTTCATTATAATCTATGGATGGGGTGGGTCTCTACAATGGCATTACCAAAATAAAAAAATATTGCCACAGGATATCAGTATCAAAATGGTGACAAAAAGGATCTCCTTACTCCTTGCTGATATGTAAGTTTATAGCTGAAATACAATTAATTCTTAATGCATTTCAAACAAAACCATGGTCTCTGAAACTCCTCCACAGAATTAACATTTACAGTACCTCGCTGGTAACGTTGTTGACCCTTCGGACATTGACAAATGGGATGTCATTGGGTCCAAGGGTATACCCATTTGCCTTCATGTGTTCATAAACTTCTTTGTACTTGAACTGCAGACGCAAAGTGAGAATGAGATCACTGATGGGTGAACAGAGAGTAAGCATCACATTTCTCAAATGGAAAAGGGCTGTCGCCTTCATTTGAAAATTACTCTCTAAGCGTTAAGTAAGAAAAAAAGTCATTGACAAAATTTTTTTTTTTTTTTTTTTTGCGGTACGCAGGCCTCTCACTGTTGTGGCCTCTCCCGTTGCGGAGCACAGGCTCCGGACGTGCAGGCTCAGCGGCCACGGCTCACGGGCCCAGCCGCTCCGCGGCACATGGGATCCTCCCAGACCGGGGCACGAACCCATGTCCCCTGCATCGGCAGGCGGACTCCCAACCACTGCGCCACCAGGGAAGCCCCATTGACAAAATTTTTGTAATAATCTGAGTCTTGAAAATTATTTATTGGCTAGTAAAGCCAGGTCCAGAAAGGAATACAACTCAGGGTTGTCTAGATTAAATCTGTTTGTAAGTAGGTATGCAAAATGCAAGAAAAACCTGTATTTTTAGTCCCAATATGGCTAGGAAATTAAGAAATGCAAAGCCGAAACAAAAGACTAATTGTAAGACTGATGGATGAATGGCTTTATAGACTATTTAAAAATGATGTTAGAAGTTTAAATCTGTGACTCTGCTTTGGAAACCATATTATTGGGCCACAGACTACGGGACTTTGCTGGTCAGCAGGTTTGATTCCCAGGACTCTGGAGGGCAATGTGGAATGAAGAGCTCATTCTTCAGCTGATGGTTGGTTTGTGGGTATGACCTGAAGGCCAGAGTCACTGGGATAGCCTACGCTTCTTCAGGCCTTGTTCACCAAGTGAGAACCTGACACTAGTGGGAAAGGTTGGTATCAGAGCTAATGCCTGGGCAATGCTCTCAGGTAGTGAGAGTCTAACTACCCCTCTGAGATTTCTATGAAATGGGCACAGAGGGTAAGTAGTGGGGCACGTATCAGAGCCTTTCCTTTCAAAGGAACATGCGGTGATGTTGTATCTTCTGCAATGAAATGTTGCAGAAGGAAGACAACACTATCGCTACACAGCAGTGGTGCATGTATGAAGTTGCATTTCCAGTAGAGGGCTTGGGATAGTTCAGGATGCTTCTGTGCTAAGGCCAAAAGAAGTGGAGGCATCATGGCAGCCATGATCCCTAAGCCAAGGTAACTGAGTGATGCAGATACAACCCTATGAAAATCCTGCGCTAACCCACTGGGCTACCCAGGCACTGCCGAGTTGCAGGAGCAGCACCCATAGAAAACACACCGTCTCCCCTTCCCTGCTCCCATCATTGTATCATGTTGAAACTTCAGGGTGTGATTAGGGGGGTGAGAATAGACTGTTAACAAATATTAGCGTCCCCCTTCCCACTTTAAGCCCCATGTTAATGAAGAGGAGACCACTCACATAGCTGCTCATGTATCGGGTGTCCTTGGTGTGTTTGAAGTGAGGGGTGTCAACCGGAAGCCTATATCCAGTGGGCAGGGAGTGCAGGCCAGCTCTTCGGTACAGATTCTGCCGGGACAAAGAAGAGCAGGTTAAATGAGAGCTACATCAAATGACTGATCTTAAACAAGTCAGATCCAGGTTTTCAATTTGATACTTAGTGTACTTACACTCACTGAATTGATTTCAAGAAGAAATTAACTAAATTCTAAGAGTCAAGCAATGAATCAAATTACTCTTAACATATTGCTTTCAAAAAAAAGAGCAATGAGTGAAGGGGTTCTTCTGTGTTTCTAAACATATGCCTGGTTGACTGCATGGCAACCAGCAAGAATTTGGGAAAAGTAAATCGGCAGCTAGTGCCACCTCTGTGGTTAACCCTACCCTTAGCTGATATTCAAGCCATCACCAATCCCCGAGATAGTCATAATTATAAGATGCATCTTTGGAAGCCCCCAGGGCCCCATAAATATAGTGTCTTGATGTTAGGCTGTCAGGTCAGGAGGCTCATATTCCTGGCAGAAGGAGGAAAGGAGTTTCTATCTGTGATTTGAAATAGTCTGTCTCTCAGGGGAGCTAAAGGAGTAAGAATAGTATTTAAAATATTAAAAGCCAAATTACTTTTAACATTCAGTATAGGATAGTAGCATTAAAGGTGAGACCTAAGTAGTACCACCAGATAACAAAGAACAGGGATATTAAATACGTGAGTGGAATCTAGTTTCCTTCTCTTCTGAATTCCAACAGTAATTTCTAGCTTTATCTCTTACTGTATTAAATAAAGTCTTTTTTTTTTTTTTTTTTTTTTTTTTTTTTTGCAGTACGTGGGCCTTTCACTGCTGTGGCTGCTGTGGCCTCTCCCTTTGTGGAGCACAGGCTCCGGGCACGCAGGCTCAGCGGCCATGGCTCATGGGCCCAGCCGCTCCACGGCACGTGGGATCTTCCCAGACCGGGGCACGAACCTGTGTCCCCTGCCTCGGCAGGTGGACTCTCAACCACTGCGCGACCAGGGAAGCCTGAATAAATAGTCTTTTATGATTATATGCCTTGTCTTTGTCATCTTGTCTTGGATTTTAAGCTTTTTGAGAGCAGAGATAGTGGACTGACCCTGTTCTATGTAACTTCTATGCAAGCATTGCTCCAAAAGTGCCCACTGCTTGCTCTCAGCCAAGAGGGAAGACAAGCAGTGCACTGTTTTTTGTTTTGTTTTATTTAGCTCATGTGAATGAAACAGCCTTTACAATTTACAAGGTAAGGATGTAAATTGTAAAGGCTGAGGATGCCCAAGCCAAGGCCACTTCTACAGAGGCCTGGCCCTCGTCAGCTGAGTCCTGGATTTCTGCTGGGAACTCTGTCCAGGTCTCATTTCTCACCTCACTCTGGAGCTTGTATGCATGAAGGGCCCGGTCCAGATCCACAGTTTTTGTGGTTGGAGCCACTTTGCCTCTGACGCTGTGCACGTAGTCATGGTGGTAGACGGCCTGGGTGCAGAGAGAAGCAGAGTGAGCTGAGTGGACTACGGCAGCAGCGTTAGATAGAAGCAAAGTAAACACAAACCCAAGTCTCCTATTATAAAAAATAATAGCCTGCTCCCCTTTGCCTTGGGAACTCTATCTCATATACTGTGCTTTGTCCACCAGGACCACAGCCAGGGTATGGACCCCACACTGAAAAATCAGTGGAAGAGTCAGCTCAGGCACAAGAAGAGGAAGAGTGGGTATTTTACCACTACCTATTCCAAAAGAATAAGTTTTCACATCCTGACTCATTGGTGGGATTTAATATTTGCTTATTAACCTTTGGGGTTAATAAAAAAAATGGGCAGCCTGCTCTGTGTCACTGTGCCATTGCAGGGGGTGCTTTCTATCCACTTTCTAGTCATCTGCATAAGGATGCTGAGGCTTAGGGGATTAAGAGCTCCTCTCAAGCCTCACCGATTATGTGTGGTAGAGGCCACATCTGTAACTGCAGAGACCTTCCCCTCCTCATCTTACCAGAGTGAGTACTAATGTATTAGAAGGCTGATACTACGAGGCATAAACCGTTGCTTACAACACAAGGATACAAAAGTAACCTTGGAAGCTCTAAAAGCTTTTTAAATCCATGGATTTCATAGATTTGGATCACTTACAAGGCCACCCCAGGAAACTGATGGAACATATCAGGTTTTAGGAAATAAGAGCAGACTCTTTTTTTTTTTTTTTGCGGTACGCAGGCCTCTCACTGTTGTGACCTCTCCCGTTGCAGAGCACAGGCTCCGGATGCACAGGCTCAGCGGCCACGGCTCACGGGCCCAGCCACTCCGCGGCATGTGGGATCTTCCCGGACCGGGGCACGAACCCATGTCCCCTGCATCGGCAGGCGGACTCTCAACCACTGCGGCACCAGGGAAGCCCTAAGAGCAGACTCTTAAGTACTTTCTAAGGCACCAACTCTGGTTTCCCATTTAAGAAAAGGCCTGGCCTTGCCCTACTTTGGTTTTTCCCACTTCTGCTGGAGCAGTGGCCCTATCTTTACTCTCCCAGCAGTAACTTTCCCAGTGGGCGCTTACGTCACTTAGTTGTTTCCCACTCTTGACAGCCTGAACATAGATGGGAGTGTCAGTAACCAACTTGTAGTTATTCCTTGTTTTCTGCACATGAGCTTTGTACTTGATCTGCCAAAAGGAAGAAAATAAGCCTGTGTTAGACCATTCATTATATTAGAAATTGCTGGTTTTCACAGAGGGTTTGGTTGCTTTTAACTCATGGCATTTACATACATTAGCCCTTATTCAACAGACTAACATGCACTTGAATTTTATAATAATCGGCGTAATCAATGCTTACAGTCACATGGATCTTTTTGAGTCTTCTAGGAGGCTTGACAACTGCTTTCCTAGGAATGTTTAAGCTTTCTCCCTGAAATCTTGATTATAGTATTATTTTGCCTAGCTAATCCTCTTTACAAATAGACCCCGTCTATAGCATCAAAGACTCCTAACAAATGAGTTTTTTCTCATAATGAGGATTATGTGTGCATTAATATATCCAAAATAGTTCAGAAGGTGGCGAGAAGAGTCAGGGGTCCTTTCTCCACCAGAGGACAGTGGGACAGCTCGTCTGTATTGTTTGCACTCCTGAGAAATGGGCGCTCTGCTCCTCAGAATCTTCTTCCAGCTCAGCCATCCTCAGCACCACTTGAGATGCAGCTGGGTGTGACAATGTCTATACTTTACATACTCTCCCCTTGACGCTAGACTACACAGAGAAGGAAACATACTTTAAAGAGCTAAAAAAACAAAAAGCAAGGCAAACTCACATCATTGCGTAGATCGTAAGCATGCTTGGCGTGGAGAATCTCAGGAGTGTCCCAGACGTAGCAACCAATGCCTTTCAGCCAGTTGAGATCATCCTTGTACACAATCTAGGGGATTGCATCAGATGGAGGGGGTCAGAAAAAGAAAACTTTACTGTAACTTTAACACCAAAGACATGGACACCCTCCGGACCCAGGATGACCTTGTGGAATGAAAAGCAAGACATTATGCCCTGAGGCCATGGGTGTCATGGAGACATCAGCATAGCGAGCCCTGCTTCCAGGGACGGCCCCGAATTCCTGACAGACCTATGGGTATATTGAAAAGCGATACTGGAAGAGGGCTGAGCTGAAGAACCAGGTAAAGAACGAGGTGAGTCAGTCTCTCTTCAGGGTGGGCGTATGGGTCTGGGGAGGGGAGATCTTCATAAGCAATGGGCTTACGTCGCTGATCTCGTCTGTGACCTTCCTGACGTGACTGTTGACTTGCAAGTCGGGGTGGCAAATCCACTCGTGGAGGTGAAGGCGGTAATCGATCTCGCTGACTTTCTTCTGAGAATCCTTAGCGGTAACCATCTCTACCATGTCGGGCACCACGTGGATTTTCATCTTGTTCTTCTCATAAACGGATCTGTACAGGCGCTGTGAAGATAACGTAACATGCCAGTTACACAGGGAATTACGCAAGGAATCATGGTGATACGTGCCTTTCTTAGACGCCAGAGAGGTCAGGGGAACCAATTTACAGCAGTTGGTTGGGGGCAGTGTGGGGACTGGAAGTTTCTGACACTTTCTTCAGATTCATGGCAGTGGGGGAAGCAGTATGGGCTGAAAGAACACTTAGCTTCCTCACAAGTGCATGGTCAACGCCATACGCGTTGTTGAACAGAACATGTTCTGATTTATAGTTCGTGGCTCTGTTACTTGACTTTTGAAGCCAGCCTTTGGGGTCACTTACGTCGATGTTAAACTTGCCAACTCGGAGGCACCGTGCTGTGTTCAGATCATCTTCAACACTTTTGGGTAAAGTATAAAGAGCTTTGAACTTTTCATATTCTTCCCGATATTTGCTCTATAGAGAGAAAATACAAGGAAGAAACACAGTTTTGAAGAGTAATGGATCTGGATTGTTAAAAACGCATGAGACTTAACAGAAGGACGCGACTCTAAGATGGGCCACCTTGGGGTCAGCACTTCTCTGAGCTTGTTTTCTTGTCTGTGCCCACAGGCAGAGGTGGCACAGTGCCTGCCTCCAGATTACCTGAGGATTAGAGCAGACTGTGTGTAAACGTTCTTTAGGTACCGGTTTTAAAACCCCTGTACCGATACTGGTACTCCTACTGTTACCACAACTACTTTTAAAGATTATGTAATTTTTAAATGATCTCGTTTGTGATATTGGTTTTGTTTTTCTTAACCATAAGTGAAAGATGAAAAATGTACTCAGGAATTTCTTTGTTTTTTAATAACTGACAAGCCTGATGCTTAAGAGACTCAATCCTTGAATTTCAGTTTCTGCAAGGTTTTCCAAAAATACAGTGCAACTAACTTCTATGGGAAAACCAACGTCTAGTTCTTAAGCCATATTGCCTATTAATTAATGCTTCATGATTTCATGAATTAGGAAGTAAGGCCCTTACAGAGGTTGAGATCCAATCTCCTAGCACATGATAAAATAACAATTCTCTCACAACTCAGAGACCCACATCTCAGTTAAAAAAAAAAAAAAAAGAAAGGAAAGATGGGAGTATATATGTATATATATATACAGAACTCCAGTAAAGACCTTCACTGACTGGAAACTAAACAAAATTCCCATCAGAATTTTCCGTAACATTGGTTCACATACTCCTTACATCTAAGCTATTCTTCAATTATAAAGAATATAGTATTCTGTGACTTTTTTCATGACTGAAGGAAAAAGTCTTTGCTGAACTTTCTGAATCCTATCTACAAAAATTCTCTTCCCAAATGAAAAGCTTGCTCCTTTGGGCTAGTCTGTTTGCAATCTTCCAAATAGAGTTGGCTCTGGGAAAAATCATTTAGATTTAATTTTTCCTCTGGGTAAAAATTAAATTAATTCCATATATTGTCTAACAACGTCTTTTTCTAAACTATAACTCTCTAGGCCCATTAAACAGTAGTGAAATCAGTTTCCTGGGTCATTAGCATTTAAGTGAAGAGAATAGAATTGAAAGATCAGGATGCACTGCCTTTAGTGTAGCAATAAGTACTCTTCTGTAAAATGCTTATATCAGAAGGCACTCACAAAAACTTCAGTTGTGTGTGTGTGTGTGTGTGTGTGTGTGTGTGTGTGTGTGTGTGTGTGTGTTGACTTGCAGTACAAAGTAAATCTCTCAGTGTGGGTCATGGTCAAAAAAGATTTGAGAAATACTGGTCTAAAGTGTTACATAAAATGTTCATAATTAAGAAGTAAAAGTCTCTAATAGAAGTAAAGTTTCTGAAAGAGAATTAGGCTTATTAGAACTGCAGTGAAGGTTATAGGGAATTTTACAATAAAAAGTTTTACTTAAGAACATATTAGGCATAAAGGGTTAAAAGTGTTAAGATTTTATACTATACTATATTTAAACAGCTCATGTGATTTAGGATTTTAAAAAAATTATGTCTATACCTAAGAAAAGTTCTGTTTAAAAAAAAATTGAATTTCAAGATTTTTAAATTTTTATATTTCATAGTGATAAAGACAATGATTTACTTTTAAATCATGTATTTGGGTCTGGTGCAATAACTAGTTACCACATGCACTGTTTTTTTTTAAGGGTACAATTTATTTATTTTTTAAATTAACTTTTATTGAAGTATAGTTGATTTACAATGTTGTGTTAGTTTCTGCTGTACAGCACTGGTTTATTTTTTATAGCAATGTCCACATAATTCTATTGGAAAAGAGTATTTTGTATGGCATATTATGTCCTCTACCTATTCACATTTCTGGCTAAAATAGAGTGTATCCATCCATGTCATTTTCAGGCAGGCAGCCAAAAGGTCACATCGCTGTCCTTCATGTAAGTGTCTGTGACTCTCTTTGGACTTCAGGGCCCTTGAGAGGAAGCATAAGTGCACAGACTTTGTGATGACCAAGTGTCTGGAGTTATTTGCTGGTGTTCAACACAGGCAACACAGGAATCAGCCAGAAACATTTTGGAAGTGGAGGGCAGGGAAGGGTAAAGGGTGGTGGGAAGGGTAAAGGGTGGTGGGAAGGTTATCATATCTGTACTTGACTTACATGGCTGGCCAGATGCTTCTGGTTCTTGACGTGTGTCAGGGACATGGTGTTGGAGGGCAGGATATAGCTGGTGGCTTTCACTTTATCCCAGGCCTCCTTGTACAGGTTCTATAGGGGTGAAAAATCTTCTTGTGAACACAGAAAAATGCAATCTGGCTAGCTTCCAGCAGAGGATTTTTCCTCTATTTTTGTCCTTCTCAGACATTTCCTAGCAATCCCCAGATCTTCTCACTCTGTAGGAGCCAAGTACTCCTAAGTGAATAACAGGTTTAATGTCATGACCATAATTTCAGAGTCCATTATTTTGTTCTCTACCATAGCACTTATCACAGTTTGACAGTTATCAGAGGTTTCAATGCCATATTCATTCCCTCATAGGTCTAGGATTCCTGGAGGATGAAAACCACTAACATTAAAATATATATGAATATATATAAAGATTAAAAAATGTTTGTTTCTACTTCTAGGTATTTATTTACCCAGGAGAAATAAAAAGTTATGAACACACAGAACCTATATGCAAATGTGTATAGCAGCTTTATTCATAATTGTCAAAAACTGGACACAACTCAGATATCCTTCAGCTGTGAATGGAAAAACAAACTGTGGTTTGGAATATTGTTTTTGCTATAAAAAGGATAAACTACTGATTTAGGCAGCAATGTACGTAAAACATAAATGCATTTTGCTAAGAGAAAGAAGCCAGACCTAACGGCTACATATCATATACTGTGATCACGTTTACGTGACACTCTGGAAAACGTAAAACTGTAGGGACAGAAAACAGCTCTGTGGGTGCCAGGGGAGAGGAGAGGGGCAGCAAAGGGACAATGTGGAGGTAATACAGAACTTTTCTGTATCTTGACTATAATGGTGAAAACATGACTCTATGCATTTGTCATAAGCCATAGTACTACATACCACAGAGTGAAATTTACTGTACGCAAATTAAAACAACCAACCAAAGAATCAGCCAGAATGGGGGAGGTGACTAAAATGGAATACAAACTGTAGCAAATAAATCTGACTGTAATACAAATGTATAACAAGACTACAGTGAAGGAAGTGGCGAAGAAAACAACTGACTTAAGTAAATTTGGAAAATGGTAACTTGACTGGATACTCTAAGGCTATAGGCAAATATAACTGCACACAAAATACCCTACTCTAGGGCTTCCCTTGTGGCGCAGTGGTTGAGAGTCCGCCTGCCAATGCAGGGGATCCGGGTTCGTGTCCCGGTCCGGGAAGATCCCACACGCCGCGGAGTGGCTGGGCCCGTGAGCCATGGCCGCTGAGCCTGCACGTCCGGAGCCTGTGCTCCACAATGGGAGAGGCCACAGCAGTGAGAGGCCCGCGCACCGCAAAAAAAAAAAAAAAAAAAAAAAAAAAATGTAACCAATTCAGAGGCAGGAAAAAAAGTGTGCCTCTGTTGGTCTGTAAGTCACTGGCCAAGGGAGAAGCCACGGAAAAACAAGTCTAGGGTCAACAAAGAAGAGCTTCAACAGTACCTGTCTGTAATAAGGAAGGAGTTGGTGAATTTGAGTCAATTGCATGAAATAGAACAATATTCAAATCGGGGCTGATTTACTTGTAACTATGAGGACTTACAAGATAAAGTAGGAATTTAAAGGTCCAGGAAAAAGATTGGAAAGACCTTTGGGGGTAAGGTTGTCTGTCCCTTTTCATCTCTTATTGTCTATAAAGGTGAAAAAGGTAACTCAAATACAGAGAAAAGAAAGAGAACTCAACTCACACTGCTATACAGATCTTTCAGATTCTTGGTTCTGTCATAATCCACCGTTTCTAGAATTGTCGTGTATTTGTCTTTAATCTGATGATAATTTTCTTTATATTTCACCTACAGACAAAAAGGATGGGTTATTCTTTTCTATTGTTTGACAATATGTAAAGACAATAACGTCTTGTCCTGGGAGAGAAGTACAAGGAAGACACACCTCACTGGCATTAATGCCGCTTTGAAGAGCAGTCACATAAAGTGGTGTATCTGTGACCAGGTTATAATTTTTTAGATTTTCTTTACCTGCTGCCATGTATTGTATCTGTGAAGAAAAAGAAAAGTCACTGAAAATGGTAAAATGCAGGTCTTCCATCAGCTTTAGCAGTTTGTGCCTACTTAGATATACCTTTATTTCTGGGTTTCTGCTTTAATCCTAACAGAGGATACGTTGTACAGTTTGAGACTTTGCATGGCTGTCAAAACTAACAGTTTCTCTTGACCAAGAGTGGAGTCTAGATCTTTGCCACGTCCCTTCTTCCTTGTGTTGTTTTTCCATGCCTATACTCCATCCCTGACAGCAGCCCCTCAATTTCAACATTCCATTAGTCTGCCCTGTCCAAGCTGAATTTCTGCTGGGAAATTTCCCAAATGTCTACTTTTTACTTCAAGACTTAACTATTTATGGTCAAAGTATGCATGTGCATTCTACTCCCTGCCAGTTAACCTGATCAACTAAGGTGTAGATGCTTGAGAGTAGTTCACTCTGAAACACCTCCCAGATAACTTTCTGCTGTAAATGTCTATAACCTTCAATCACAGGAGAGACTCAAACTGAGGAAAGCCAGCACCAGAACAGGCCACCAGAGAGGTTTTATTGGGCAGGGGCCTTTGGTTCCCTTAGATCATGCACTGTCAAAGCTGCTTTCTCTGGGGCACAGGGACAGCCTTGCTATCACTCCACTGAGAGCACCGTGGAGCCCATCAATCCACAGTGAGCTAGTCCCTCTAAGAAGATGGCTCACCTGACTCTGGAGGTCATATGATTTCTTGGCATGGAGGATCTGGGGTGTATCCCAAACATAGCATCCAATGCCTTTCAGCCAATTCAAGTCACTTTTATACACGTTCTGCAAGAAAGAAGAAACTGTGAAAGGTGACAGGTACTAACTGAATTTACAATCGAGCATTTGATAATTTCTTATCAGCCCTTGGCTGTGCTTAGTACTTAGCAGTCATAGGGTGGGTTTCTCAACACCTGGAAGGTCTTTAATGCCCTGGCCTAAAGAAGTTTAGGAAGAGAGCAACAGCTAAGTTTTAGTCTAGTGTTGAACAGATAAAATATTTAACATAGGTGCCTCATTGCTCCAAGGGGATCCTTACACCAAAAAAGTTTACTCATGCTACTTTGTATTGAAAAGCAGCAGGGTTTAGGAATACAGGGACAATTAGAACATGGGGCCCCAGGCAGGGCTGGGTGAAGCCTGTCACTTAGTCAACCTGCAGAAAGGACATCATACATCACTCAACATCTCCTGCGCGTTTTGGGCCCAAATAACATTGGGTTCTTCTGGAAGAGACGTCCACTGGTGGAAGTAGTGTCGGTACTCCAGGTCACTGAGGATGTGCTGGCACCTTTTAGCCAGCACATGATTCATCATATCATTGGGGATATGAATATTTGCTTTGGTGTCCTCATAATGTCTTCTGTAGTTCAACTAAAGAATAATATGTTTTTAAAGACAAAAATAAGAAAGGAATTAAATGTAAATTATTCTGATCAATCCCTTTTATAGTCTTATTTTCAACATAGATCAATACCTTTAGAATAGACTAAGGTTAAAAAATGACACTTTAATATACTCTTCTTTAAAAATTTCCCATCCTTTTATAACACAGGGTAAAGAGTGACTTTGTTTTCTCCTTTTTCGAAATACAGAGCCCTCACTGTGCTTGGAGGAGGCAGGAGGGAAAGGGTGAAAACTCACAGCCATCAGAGGTGCACAGGGCTAACTGGCAGGGGCGGGGGACAGTCTCAAGAGTGGCTCATTCCTCACCATCCCACACCCCCAGCTAATCTTGAACCAAAGGGAAGATTATAAATAGGCAGACTAGTATTACACTTAAGTGTGCAGATCCTCTGTTACAGTGAACTTTGCTTACCGCACTCCTCATCTTTTGGAAATCCAGACAGTGAACCACGTTGGGGAACTCAGTGATTTCTTTTCCAGCCAGGTAGTGACCCTTCAGCTTCTCATAGGTCTCTTTGTATTTAAGCTGTGAAATAGGTGCAACATTGAAAATCACTGGGACTTTCTAACCAGCCCTTTGTGGCTGGAAAGACTCTCAAACTTATGAAATGAAAAAGTCCTACTGACCTCACTGTTCACAAAGTCAGCATGCTTGGCTCCAACAATGGGAACATAGCGTTCGTCCAAGGTGTAGCCATAGGCCTTGGTTCCCTCCCATGCTCCTTTATACAGTATCTAGGACAAAGAAAGGTGTATCAACAAAAGTTTGCATTCAACTTCTTTCAGATGCCACTTGAAAGAAAATGGTAAAATCAAGGTAAAATACTCATGTTTACAGGCAAGGCTTAAATCTTCATTAACAGCTGTTAGTGTGCATACCTAAGAACAGGGCAGAGTCTTTGGGCTTGTTGCAAATTAAATCTACAGACCCTGAGGCATTTTATAACAGAGTTTAATTGTACTTACAGTTCTAATAAAAGTGAAAACAAATTTGCACACAGAGAGAGAATCACCAAAGATGGCTTCCCATTCGGCATATACACATATACGCTACACACACATCACCTTTAGATTAGCTGAATTAAAATTTGGAGGGTAAGTCCTCCACTTGTTGGCTGGAGATATATGTACATGATTGCTAAAGAGGGACCAGCCTTTCCTCTCTTTTCTCTGTTGGTAGTTGCTTGGTCCTACGTGCGCCCGGAAGTGACATAGCTCTTGTTAGGTTATTGTCTCTCTCTTTATTTGAATGTCTCCCTCACTTACAGGGGCTCCTGGAGGGTTTGTCTCATTGATCTTTAGCTCCTCAGTGCCTCTCATAGGGCCTGGCACATCACAGGGGCTCAAACAACCAGCTGGATAAACACTATTTGCCCTGAATAATATGCTACTTCTAATAAACAAGACTAAATACAACAAAAACAATAGATCTCCTTATAAGTTCAGCTGCTCACAAAATCAGCCAAGAATGTGAATACTGACAAGAGCTTAAAATTCGGAACTGAGTTGTACATCACATAAAATGGAACTTACGGTACTGTAGAGTTTTCCCATGTCTTTGGAATGGGTGATATATGGTGTATCTGGAGAAAAGCTATACTTGCCCTTTATCAATTTATTAAATGTTTCTTTATATTTTACCTGAGGGGAGAAAACGAAACAAAACCTTTGATTATTCTAAATGTATATTTAAAGTTTCACAAGATCTACCTAGCAAGATAATAATTAGTCTACATTTAGAGATTAACCAACTGGTTAAATTTCATTATATGATATATAATTTATACTATAACTAATATAATGGAAAGTTTTGGATAATAATTTAGATATTATCTAAAAGTGGGTAGAGTATACCACCTACTAGTGACTTTTAAGACATTCTCCGCCAAAGATTTTCTTATAATTTACTCCCTATCGTCTCACATGCAGTTATCTGGAGTTATGCAAGCCTCTTCAACTACAGACAACTAAGTCTCCAGTTTGTGTATCTCATTATACACAAAGCAAACTTACATCACTTTGATTGACTGAGTTAATCTTGGCCAGAACAATCTCTGGAGGATCCACCACGCTTGTAAAGTTAGGATAGTTGGCAAGAGCATCTTTCTTATAGTTTATCTGCAAAGAAATAGAGACGATTAAGACAGGTGTCCCCCCCGCCCCCCCACATGGGGATAGGTACATATCCCCACATGGCAGGTAAGGAGGCCAGGCCTTATGTAAGAACAGGCTTTGCTTACCTGAGTCACCATTTCCTGGTTCTTGGTAACCCTCACATGGTCTACAGAATCCAGGGGGATCCAACCAATGCCTCGGAGCCACTCCAGGTCAGCTTTGTAGACATTCTGAGAGCAGGAAGGGAGACATGATGCAGGTATAAATGACTCAGGCACAGGATGACAAGCAGCAGGTTAGAAACAATGTTTTCAGAAGCTTTTTAGGGTTTTCTCTCTAGTGGCTGTTGTCTCATTGATTCAATCATGATTTCATCTGTACACCTGAGCAACATCTCTTGAGCCTGTTACTATAAATGAAGAACTATGGAAGGTTATTTGAGGTATAAGTATAAGGAAGGCCTCTAAGTGTAAAGAAAAGTTACTTATAAAGTGCAAAGTGGTTAAGGGCTATGAGAGGAAGACCATGCAGATGCTGTGGGAGTTGAGGGTAAGGGACCATTGTTTTCATCTGTGAGCATAAGAGAAGGTTTTACCAAGGAAGTTATAGTTACATAGAAATACATGGGGGCATTTAGACTAAGTAAAGGAAATCACACAAGTAAATGCTCATGTACTGAGGGATTGGGGGAAGCATCCCTCCAGCCCATCTCTACCCTTCCCCCTCACTTCCTGAATTCTCTCAGGCCATCCCACACCAAATGAAGAGGAGTTGCTAATCTGATTAAAGTTCCACAGTGGTCATCCTCCTGCAGCAACCAGTGAGGTGGGATGTTCAAGTTCACCACCTGTGCTGCAGGCAGTCTTTGACATCCTGTTTCTGTTTTGGTAATGATGAGAAGACCCAGGTAGGGTTAGCTCCTCGGCGCACCTGAGCATCACATCGATGCATTGTGTTTCTGTTCCCTAAAGACTGCTGGTGGCAGGTAGAGATCTTGATTCAGCCTTCAGTGGGAGGTGGCCTGAGATATATTCTCCATCCCAGCTTTAAACTCTGCATGAGGGATTCTGGGCCTCATGCAGCTCATCAGTACATTGTGTCCTCTTTGCTTTGATTCCTTGTAAGCAACTCCTTCATAAATGCCATGAGGAAGGAGACGCTCAGCAAAGCAAGAAGGAGGCATTCCCAGGTCCCTGACTATACTATCATCTAATATAGCCCAAATCCCAACTCCATCTCAGCTCCCACCCCAGCCAACTATTATTTTAAATCAGTTGATAATTTTCCACGCAAATGTGAGGAGCTGTTGATGGCAGAGACGGTACAAAAGCAGATTTTTTAAAAATTGACTTTGAAAGTTATTCAGAAATGCACAGTCAGTAGGCAAAGCTGTCCGTCACTGCTCCCAAACTTTCTCTACTTCATATCCAGTCTTAATTACCTTCTGAGAGCAAACTAAGTATTTATGGTCCCAAGTGTCATAGACTGGTGGTTCTAGAATGCTGCTTATGATTCTCATAGTAGACCATGCGTTTCTAGATAATTAAGAAACAAAAATCACTTACATCGCTTTGTAGGTCATAGGCCTTCCTTGCCTGAATAACATCATTTTGATCAGGGTGACACGTCCATTGGTGCAGGTAATTGCGGTAATCAGTATCACTGACAAGGGCCTGCCCCTCCTTGGCCACCAACACCGACACCATATCAGGAGGTATATTGATTCTGGCCTTTGTTTTATGATAGTGCTCTTTGTATAGTCTGTCATTCTGAATCTGGCCTGCGTGCTCGAACCAAACCAGTTTAGGATCATCTCTCATCGTCGGGACACCAACATAATGACCTTTCTGCTTGACATGGTCAGCTTTGTATTTCAGCTGGTGGGAAGAAGAACAGAGATCCCATCAGCTTTGACAAGCACACAAGGCAAAGGGGGCTTGAAACAACAGCAGACTCAGTCCCCCAGCTTTTTGTGTTACTCCCCCAAGAATAAATATCAAAAAACATTGAAATAGGGTGGGAGGGAGGCTCAAGAGGAAGGGGATATGGGGATATGTGTATACTTATAGCTGATTCACTTTGTTGTACTGCAGAAACTAACACAACATTGTAAAGCAATTATACTCCAATAAAGATATTTTTTAAAAAAAGTAAAAGAGAAAGAGCAACAAGATTGCACGAAATAATTGCAAGATTATATATAAATCTTTTGTATAAAATAATAGAAATAAAATAATCATTATTTCGCTCAGTAGATGCAATTATTTAAGGAGAACCACGTAAGTACTGACAGGCTCTCTCATTGATCAAACTTTAGTCAGGCTCCCCTGGGCCCTCTTCTTGATGAGGACTTCACTTTGGTCTCTATCTTTGCTGGGGCTGCATAGCCCAGTTTTAGTAAAAATTCTGTTAAATTTTAGCAGAGTTTAGCAGGAATCCCCCTATCCTTGATATCTCCTTTTAGTAACTTTCCGTCCACTGGACCCCTCACTGTTCCTTGGCTATAAATCTTCAATTGTCCTTTCTGTATTTGGACTTGAGCCCAGTTCTGTAATGAGGTTGCTTTTCCCCTTTTGTTATAGTTTTTAAATAAAATCTATTTTTACCACTTTGCTAAAAAACAAAACAGAAACATTGAAATAAATAGATAGATACAAAGAAATATCAATTTTAAAATAGAAAAATATACACTTATTTTCTAATTCTGGCAATATTGTATTTGAAAGCTTAGAGATTTTAGGGAAGCAGGGAATAGAAGAAAAAACAAAGACTTCAAACGGTAGTTTTTAAAGAAGCCAAGAAAAAAAAGATGAAGAATGCCAAAAGCCCATGGGAAAAGGACCAGAAGGGAGCAGGTACTCTGACCATCCCCAAGCCTGGCCAGGCCTGCCAGCCTACAAGGAACTCTCCATTACGCTACATGCCTTAGCATAAATGGGTTCCTGCACAGGGAAGGTCCAGCCTTTGCAAAGCACACTCATATCAGAATAAATTACCTCGCTCTGAACGTCACTAGAGTGATGGGCATGAACAAACGGCACAGCATCCGGAGGCAAAATGTAACTCGTGGCTTTTTGTTTCTCCCAGCTTTCCTTGTAGAGATACTAAAAGACAGAGAGCCATGACAAAGGGTTAAACCAAGGAGTCAGAATGGAGGGATAAGTCTCCTATTGTTATGTTATGGTCCTCTGTCCCCATACAAAGTGCCAGGCATCCAGGTAAAATCCATACCTGGTCTAGTATTCGGGCTGCCTCCTGGGCAGCGTGCAGCTGAGGGGTTTCTGTGAGGGTGTACTTTGATTTGGTGTCATTCCAATTTTTTCGGTATTTAATCTAGAAATGAGAATAAAGTTGGTAAGTTCTTTGATATTAAGAAAACATAATGTTGTCCAAGCAAATGCTAGCATCATTCATCTCAACGTTTACAATCTGTATCTCAGACAATGACTGCACGCTGAATGTAAGTAAGTGGAAAAGCTTTGGAAATGGTATCTTCCCAACAGAGCAATTTTAGAATGACAGTCATGTACTTACATCATTTAGGATTTCACCACTTTGTTTTGCTGTCACGTAATCAACTCTGTCATCCACGGGAGTAAAGTTGAGAGTTTCTATTTTTGTGCGATATTTTCTCTATGGGAAAGAAAATATCTTTCAGATAGCTGTAGTCTCTGGTCCTGTGTGAGTTGATAAAGATATGCTGCATTTAAGGACCCTTCTCTACTAGAGGCATAGAATGCCGTATGTCAATGGCATCTTCCTGGCAATTTGGCTTTCTTCTTAGCATTTTATTTTTTAACAAATCGGTTGCCTTCTTACACCTTCCACAGATTTTAAAGTAGCAGATCTGGTTAGCTCCCAAAGCCATGTAATGTACCATTATGTGAACTCAGTGCATTTTTTTTTTCAACTGGACAAACTTCTCTCAAGTGTATTGCTATTGCTGACAAAAGAAGTTTTCTATTTATACAATTCTAAGCATTGTTGAGTGTAGATGGATGTGATTCCATAATGTGAAAGGGACAGTACAGGATTATTTTGGAAGAATGTACGTCTGGCTTAAATGACAGCAATTGAAATTGTAAAAACTGCTGATAGGGATGACTGCATTTTGGCTCGTATATTTTTTGTTCAGTCTCTTAGGAAATGTGCTGAATGGCAGGATAAGATCCTGGAATACCTCACTGAAGATGTCTGCAGCGTGCTTGGCATGATTGACAGAAACAGAATCATCTGGCATCCAGCCGATCCCACGTAACCATTCCAAGTCAGCCTTGTAAATAGCCTGTGAAAATAAGACCAGGAAGAAGTCAGTGACCCTGGTCATATTTATTCTATCCATTGGTCTGATGGAGAAATGCATTTTAAGAATGACATACTCAAGCAGCCAGACAAGTAACATAAGTAAATTAACTATGAGGCCAGGTGGTATGACAAACCAGCTGGGGACATATTTCCTATTTAAAGGGGGTTAGCCTCAGTTCAGCTCCAGGTTATTGTTGCAAGGGCTAATGCATGTCTGGAGCTGCATCCTCTCATTTTTTTTTCAATAAAAACGGGAACCCCTAGATTTGTACACAAAATTCCCTGATTTAAAAACCTTGGCAACTTAATTCAAAACTTAAAAATACTGTGTCAACTAAAATAGCATATCTGTGACTACATCCTGACCATGGACTGCTGATATTTTAGTTACAATTTAAACCTCTGTTGCTACTTAAATTCTATTAAAATAATATTTTCAGAGTAGCTGTCTTTAACCGGAAACAGTTAAGAACTATATTCACACTACCGCTTATTTCTTGATACAAAGTCCAGATCCTTCATGGCTCTGGTGATTTTGATACCATACTCTAAGGTCTAACCAAAACCAAATTCTTCGCTATATAAAGATGTGAAGTGATGAGGCAAGGATTTAATGACATAAACTTTCTGGGAGTCATGGGAAAATGATGCAAGAGCTCAGGCTAAAATGCAGCCCACTCACATCGCTTTGCAGATGGTAGGCTTTCCTGGCCTGAATCACGTCCTGCTGGTCAGGGACGCACATCCATTGGTGCAGGTAATTGCGATAATCAATGTCGCTGACCAGAGCCTGGCAATGTTTAGAGTGAGTGATGGAAAGCATATCCGGAGGGCTCTGGAACTTAGACTTCCATTTGGCCCAGTGCAGCCGGTACTCTCTTTCATTCTGAATCTTGCCAGCTATGAGGGCCCAGCGGATCTTGTTGTCATCCCTGGCTGTGAGGGTACCCACGTAGTGTCCCTTCTGCTTCTCATGGTCAAGCTTGTATTTATACTGGAGACAGAAAAACAAAGCAGATGGATCACAGCATGAACTCTCAATGCACCTAGGGCATTTGTTTGAAAAACTGAGGAGTTAAACAAGGCCATACTCACATCACTGGCGATCTCCCTGGAGGCCTTGGCAGCCTGGATGGGGATGGCGTCCAGCCGTACATCACAGCTCATCTTCATCTCATCCCAACCTTCGCGGTAAATTTTCTGAAGAGGAAGAAAAATAAGGTATCGTTCCAGATTGAAACTTACTAATGACTCCAAGGGTTGAAGTAGAATTAATATCAGAGGGGTGCCGTTTTTGAAGTCCCAGAACCAGTTTAAAAAAAGAGAATAGGTGAAAGAATCATTCTGTACCAATGTACTGGAGAACAAAATCATATTTGGAATCCAAAGATCTGGGCTGGACAAGAGTTCTTTCTTTTCTTTTTTTCTGAATTATAGCTTTGATGTAGTTGTTCATGGTTTATGTAAAAGGGTTTATCTGCTTCTTGCATTGGTGTATTAGTAGCACTGGGATATGTTTAAGTTCAGACATTGGCAGGCTAGTATTGAATTTCTCTAGTTTAATAATTCTCTTTAATTAGTTCAACTTTTAATCTTCAGAATTATAAACATTTTACATTTGAGTTTTTTTCCTCTCTGTATGGTTTCTTAGATCTTCTAATACGATTGATGAGGCATATTGTTTGGGAATGTTAGATTTCTTTCTGAAGCACCATTGGATGTAACGGCTATTTTCTAAGTGCAGCACTGTTTTGTTTGTAAAGAGAAGTCAGTTAAAGTAGTGACTGATTTACAGATAGCCTTCTAAAAATATATTCACATTTAAGCGGATACCTTCTGTACTGACGATGTCAGAAAGACTCAGAAATAAGAGTAATTTAAATGTATAAATCAGAAATCATACCTATCACTATGGGAGCTTGAACAGTGCAGAAAGGAGAAGTGAATTTCAGTCATTGACAGTTTCATGGCCTTTTCATATTTGAAAAACGAGTGCTTAGATAAATTTTGTCCTTGTAATGGACAAGTTTTATATGAATTTTCATTCAAGTTCTTGTATGAATTTTGGGTGGTCCAATTTTAACATTGTTTTTGACTTGTTTTTTTGTACAAAAGAAAACAGTGTTCTCAACATTTAAATGTATTATACTAGAGAATATTTCATGCAAATTTGTAATTATGTTATTTAAACTTTTAAAATTTATTTTGTTTTATTACATATACTGTCACACTATTTTTTCTTATGTAACATATTTTTTTTGTTTATGTGGTCAAATATATTTTTTATTTGAACTACAAAAAAAATTGGGCTTGAGACCTAACTTCTTCACCTACTAACGTTGAGAATGTGGGCAAATTCCTTAATATTTTTAAGTCTCAGCTTTCCCACACGATAAAAACAAAATAACAGTCTTACCCATGTGATTAGTGTGAAGATTAAATGAGTTAATTTAACATGGATTTGCTTGGTTACCCATAAAATGATATACAAATATTCTGCAAAAGTTGTACTTTCTAAATGATGGAAATAATTTAAAATAGTGGATTTTATCGAGATTATACTACTGGCAACATCGTGTATGAAGAAAGTGTATATTTTGGTTAACATTCAAATAGGATGTTTGATTTCTTCCAAAACAAAAGTCATTCTCATTAGTATCTAAATATCTAAATTGGCATAGTTTCAATTACTAGTCTTGCTTTTATCATGATATTAATGGTAGGGTTCTGGTATCTCCAGCTGAGAAATCTATCATGTAAAAGAGAGCACATGAGACTTTCAGAATTCCCCTGCCAAAGATACCTATGGCTCAGAAGGAAGAGGGTGAGGAGACTACACTGCAGTGAAGAGCTGGCTGTTTCTTCATCCAGCCACTTGGCAGTAAGAGTACACTGCACCATATACTGCTTCTGGTCCCAAAAAAAGTGTAGCAATGCCTCAAAATTTTGTTTTCTTCCCAGCCCTTGGAAAAAATTAGTTCCCAAGAGGCTCATTACAATAGAGTTGGTGGTGCAGTTTGGCATATGCTTGGAAGGCTCCTTCTCTCACAAAGATTTATTATTTTTTGAAAGATGCCAAGTTCCAAGCCATGGTGGATTGCATTAAAGTAGGATATCCTTCTTCTAAGGTCCTTCTTGTTCTACACACAGAAAAATCTCTGTCATCTATGAAGGTGGTACATTTCTTGAACTTTCTTAAACTGTGAAGCTAGCCACGTAAGCCAATTCTCTTTTTATCTAATAGACTTTTTAGTTGATACTCTTCCTTTCCCTGGGCATGTAATGATTTATTCTGCAAGTAATGATAATTTTGCCTTGTTCTTTCCAATATTTATCTCTTATACTTATTCTTATGTAATTATTTTTGCTGTGAATAAGAAGCTTATCACTTAGCTACTTCCAGCAAATATTAATAAATGGTAATGTTATGGGTATTCTTGTTTTATTCCTGACTTGACTGAGAAGCTTACTTACTTGAGGATGTGGCTGGCCTTTGGTATGAGATTTATTCTTAGTTATGACAAGAAAATATTCATTTATTCTTATTTTGCTAAGATTTTATTTTTAAAAATAAGAATGGATATTGGATTTGTTCACACGTCTTTTTAAAAAAAAATTTTTTCATCAGTATTTATTTATTTATGGCTGCATTGGGTCTTCGTTCCTGCATGGGGTCTTTCTCTAGTTGCGGCGAGCAGGGGCTACTCTTTGTTGTGGTGCGTGGGCTTCTCATTACAGTGGCTTCTCTTGCTGCGGAGCGTGGGCTCTAGGCGCGCTGGCCTCAGTAGTTGTGACTCACGGGCTCTAGAGCACAGGCTCAGTAGTTGTGGCACACGGGCATAACTGCTCCGTGGCATGTGGGATCTTCCCGGACCAGGGCTTGAACCTGTGTCCCCTGCATTGGCAGGCAGATTCTTAACCACGTGCCACCAGGGAAGTCCCACACGTCTTTTTTTTTTTTTTTTTAAAACATCTTTATTGGAGTATAACTGCTTTACAATGGTGTGTTAGTTTCTGCTGTATAACAAAGTGAATCAGCTATATGTATACATATATCCCCATATCCCCTCCCTCTTGCGTCTCCCTCCCACCCTCCGTATCCCACCCCTCTAGGTGGGTCACAAAGCACTGAGCTGATCTCCCTGTGCTATGTGGCTGCTTCCCACTAGCTATCTATTTTACATTTGGTAGTGTACATTAGTCCATGTCACTCTCTCACTTGGTCCCAGCTTACCCTTCCCCCTCCCCGCCACATGTCTTTTTAAATCTAATACAATGAGCATACGATTTTTCTCTTTTATCACATTATTAGGTTTCTGAATACAGGACACTCTTGGCATTCCT
>NW_006769306.1:2416466-2418447 GCF_000442215.2 Lipotes vexillifer
TTGTTTGTATCATATCATATTCATGTGTTACTGAATTTGATTTGTTAATATTTCATTTAAGATTTTCCCCATTATTATTGGTCTACAGTTTTCATTCGTGGAACTATCTTTGACAAGTTTTGATAACAGTGATGGCTTTCCTTGTTTCATTAGGCTCTCTGTCAGTTTGTTTATTTTTTGAGGTTTGGAAAGAATTCCCCTATGAAATCATTCTGGGTGACCCTGATATCAGAGAGGAGGAAGGAGAGTCTTTAATAACCTATTAATTTCTTGCAATATGTTTTTATTCTTTTTCTGGGCTCAATTTTAGTAATTTATAACTTCCTTAAAAATCCCCTATAGATCTGGGTTTTAAAATTAATTTGTATAAAGTTGTGAAAAGAACTCTCATAATTATTTTGTGCTCTCCTGAATCTGTTTTTAATTCCCCTTTCTTCTTTGTGTGTCTCTTCATTTCCCTTTCATTATCTTTCTTGTCCTTGTTCCCTTCTCTCTTCTGTCATGTTGACATTGCTTCACCATAACTGGCCTTGCCCAGTGACTGAGAGCCAGGGGTCTGCCCCTCTCCTCACTCCTGGTCAAGGGCCTCCTTACCCACTCAATCTTCTCTTCCCTGGCTATGAAGAGTTCCCTAGTGATATCTTCATACCAGTTGGGTGACTTTCCAAACAAAAAAGGAGTCTGTTGCAGTACTTACATTGCTCACATTAAGAGTGTTGGCTCTAGCGAGATTAATTTCTGGAGTATCTGGCATTATGTGGATCGAAGTTTTATCCATGTCCCAAGCTTCTCTGTACTTTGGCTATGGAAAGAACCAATGATAACAAAATTACTTCACAATTTGTAATTTTGCTAGTTGCAGTGCACAGCTTTCGATTTTTCTGATCCAAAATCTTTTCATACTAAGGTAAAAGTTTCCAGAATCTTTTCACATAAGTTACTCAAATTTGATATGAAATCTGTATTAATACCTTTTATTCATACTTTGAGTTTTGGTTTAAAATTAGTAAGCAATAACTAAACAACCGTGTCAATATTACTTATTAAAATCTTTGCTATCAACATTATTATCTTACAAATGGATTACCAGGTTAATTATCATTTTCTATAACATGAACTTAATTTTAATATAGAAGAAAAATGTGACTTACAATACTAATATTTTCAGCATTTGATTTAGCAAGGACAACATCAGGTGTGTCAACGATACTTGTGTACTTGAGTTTCACCACAGGTGTCCGATAGACACTGTCTCGTAGGATATGCTGGGCATTTTTCACTCTCAGTACTTCGGGAGACCCTTCGGGCACCCAGCCGATGCCACGCAGCCACTCCAAGTCAGCCTTATAGATGGCCTGGGAAAGAAAACCAAATTAGGAGAGGCAGGGTTTTGTTTTTTTTTTAAATCGTGGTAAAGTAAGGAAGCAGTTTTTCATGTTGCATTTTCTCTTCCACAAACAATGATAAAGCCGAGCATGGGCCTGACAAAAATAACTCCTCGTATGCATTGCAGTGTTTTGTCCTACTTTGTTTTCCGTGGCAGGGGCTCTGTGTTGGGGTGCCTATGCATAGTCTAGAAAGCAGAAGGATGCAGAAGGAGTGCTTTGCTTAGGGGATGTGTGGAAGATTTTTGAATATTTTGGTAATCATCACACTAGCCAAGGTGGACTTTTAAAGCAATAATAATAGGCTCTCCAGCAAGTTCTCCACACAACAGCCAGAATGATCTTTACAAAATTCACCATTCAGATTTGATGTCACAACATCCCCCCAACCTATGGTCTCTCACTGGTCTCAGGATAAAGATTAAAATCTTAACATAGATTAGAAGGTGATGATGGTCTAGCATCAGTCCCTACCTATTCTTCCAGCCTCATTTTATACGTGCTTCCCTTTTACCCATGTGTTCTGACCACACTGGCCTTTCAGTTTGTGGTTTGCATACCACCCCTTTTGCATACATTGGTCATTCTGCAGGAAT
>NW_006769306.1:2418482-2434938 GCF_000442215.2 Lipotes vexillifer
GGAATGCACCCTGTGTCCTCCTCATGGAACAAACTCATGCTCTCCCTTCTACCCCTAAATCAGTGCTTTCCCAGAGAAGCTTTCCCCACCTCATTTTTCATAGTGCCATGATCATTCTTCCTCAGCCATCCCATTTTTATGGATATTCTCTAGTTAACATCTGTTCCTTTTTATCAGTGTGAACTCCCTAAAGTCAGGAAGTTTGTCTTGTTCTTCTTTATTCCCCATTGTACCTTTAGGGCTTAGCACAAGACCTGGCACATGGTGTGTTTAATAATTACTTTTAAAGGGATAATTAAGAATGTAATCCTTACTTCCACAATTTTGATCTCAACTGAGTTTTCTTTTTCCAAGGTAGCACTTCTCTTTGGATTGGAATTTGCATTTTCTTGGCTATCTAAACCTGTTTTGTCAGGTATATGTTAAGTGGTTAACCAGATATAATTGCTCTGTGTGAAACACCAACTATTAATTTCATAAAATAACCCACTGTGTTCTTCAGAAATGGTATTTTAATAACTGTTTAATAGGATACAAATATCAAACTAAAATGAAGAGTAAGAGGAGTGAAAATGCAGGGAAACTTCTACCTTAATGAAGAATGTTATATGTTTTAGTGTGTAAAGTATTGTGGATACCCAAAATTTGGAAGAAGGGATTCTTGAAGAGGATTACGTACAGGTTTTGAAGCTTCCCTTCCTCATTCTTTAACAACTTGATTGATATGCATTCCTTAATATACTAACGTGGTTCAGGATAATGAAGAGACTGAATTTATCTAGAAATGGGACTAAATCCACCAGTTGGCAATTCATTTCAAATGATGGATATACTTTTCTATAACAAACTCATTCATTATGAGAAAGCATCTCCTGAAGCTTAAGGCAACCATGTTCAGATAATTAAAAGAAGGTATTAATTCTGTACAAGAAACAAACATCCTGATGGAATTCATCATTTTCAAAAGATTAAATCGGCAAAAAGATAAGTAAATCTAAAAATACTTTAGGTAAATTAATAAAACAATGTTGTGAAGAATACCAAGTTAAGGGAACCTAGTGAGTTTGGAGCATGCTGCTAACCTTTCAAATTAATTTCAAGGAAGACAGCCCCTATCATTCAATTGAAGAACCATGAAGATGCCTAGGTTTAATAAACTACAAACAGTGCACACATTAACAAATCTATAGAAAAATTCTGGTAGCACCACTAGCAATGAAGATGAAAACCCTCTGAATAAGCACAGCATTAAGGCTTGTGATTCATAAACTTGGTAAAGTACTAAAGGGAAGTCAGTGCTCAGGCAGGGAGAATTGCATTCTCCTCAGCACTGGCAGGAGTGACCGGGCAACGCTGTGGAAGGCTGTCTTCCTGGGCAATAGCTCACCCCTCAGGCACCACAAGCAACAACTTACATCACTCTGCAGGTCATAGGCTTTCCTGGCTTGGATCACATCATTCTGGTCAGGAAAGCAAGACCACTGGTGTAGGTAGTGGTGATAGTCCACATCGCTTGCTAATGCCTGGCCTTCTTTGGCAGCATTGATGGACACCATGTCTGCCGGGATGGTGATCTTAGCCTTGTGGTCATTGTAGGCCTTTTTGTACAGCCTGTCATTCTGCATCTTCAACACGTTTGCTGCCCAGACCAGTTTAGGGTCTTCCTTGGCATTGCGACACCCAATGTAATGACCCTTCTGTTTCTCATAAGCAGTTTTGTATAGATACTGGTGGATATGAACAGAAGAAAGAAGAATTGTTTCTCCAAACTCACTTTTTCTAGACAGCCTACTCAAATAACTCCATCTCCCTTACATTACCCTTTTTGGGGCACTGTTTTTCTTTGAATTCATACTATAAGTTTTATACTTCTTGATACATTGGTTTGTCTTCTGTAAGCGTGAAAACATTGTGAACACCTCAAAGGCAAGAACTGTGCTTCTGGATTCCAATATAGGGTTGCCCAGTGTTTCCCAGACTTCAGTCATTGTTTGCTATTCTCACATGTTTTGCCACAAAGCACCACCTGTACTTCATACTTTACTTTGTCAACTTGATTCTTTGTCTAAATAAATATATTTTAAAGTTTAAACTTATTTAATATTTTTATTTTAAAATTTATAATCCTATTTAAGTGGGGAAAAAATCAGTATTTTTCTAGCACACTTTAAAACCAATGTAACTATTTAAAAAATGCTTGTCCATGTACTGCATAAAATTATCACAGGAACCACCTATGTATGCTGCACTTCAACAAACAGTAGAGTTCTTTGTACCCACTGGATCTCTGTAAGTGTTCATGCATTAACCGATATTGAGAAGATATTGAAAAGAAAATAAAAATCTGTGCTTAAACATACGGAGAGCAGAACCAAGCAGAGAAGTTAAGTGGGTCATCAAATTGTTGTCAAAGTTGTTCTTGAATTGGGGATTTTAAAGCACGACACTAGTAACAATGCCCTTCATTCTATTAGATATAATTCCTGGGGAATTAAATTAAAGATTAGTACAGTATTAACTCTCTGAGTGTCTATGAATTAGTGTTTGTTAACGCCGGGCAAGGAGGAGCTCTCACATCACTGGCAATATCCCTGGAAGCCTTGGCATGCTGGATCCCGATGGCATCTGCTCTCAGGTCATAACCGGTTATCTTGACATCTTCCCAAGCTTGCTGATACTGTTTCTGCAAACGGAAATTGCAGTGCCACAGTTAATGTGAAGAGGAAGCTACTGAGTCAGCATTACCGATGTGTTCAAGAATATGTTAAAGTTACAATGAAAAATTAATCTCCCCTTAAGATTTATAAAATAGACTGGTTTCATACCGAACTTAAGCTCCAGTACATTTTTAATGACATGTAGTAAAGTTCTCTTCCAGTAACTGTTTTTTAAAGAAGGGAATTTAAAAGATAGTAAATCATGTGAAAATGAGAAAAATTATACATATTGTTTGGCTTTTAAAGGGAAAAATCAATGATAGGCCACTAAAAAGAGAACTAAGTATTACTATACATGCATATATATGTTTTGATGTCGTGTGTTTGGCATAAACCACCGCATTTTTCCTTCCAACAAAGATAAGGACACATATTATAAACACATACGTAGGTGTGCGAGCACACACAAATGACACTTATCATTAAAGACTAGAAGTAAAAGGAATATTAGGGAAATGCCTTTTGCTAAATGCTCTCTGGAGCATTTTGATGAGAGGTTTGGTGAGGCAGAGAACACTGTGTGAAGCAAGTGGATGTGCAGGGCCTTACGTTGCTGATCTGCATGGTGTTGAGCTTGGACTGCCTCATCAATGGAGTGTCAGCCGGTACATTCACATTTGCCTTCTCTTTGTCCCAGGCATCACGATACAGTGGCTGGTAAAAATGAAAAACAAAGGATCGGTGATGAGTAAATAAGCCAATTACCACATGAATAAAATTACAGGTACAATTAAAGGTTTTCTTTGGATTTGTTCAGATGTAAATGGAGATCACATTTTTTTTTCATCTGTGTGTTTATTTAGAAGGTGCCAAAAGTGACTTCAGCAAGAAGAATACATTCATGTGTGCTATAATATAAACGTAAAACGAGTCAGAAACATGATAGTAAATAGATCCTCTTCTATTTATTCACATGTAATTATCTGGCAGGTAGGCTCTCATTGCAGGTGACTATGATAATCCACATTGCAAATCAAGTCCTAGCTTTCTTGGCCTAAATAACTGTCATAATGTCTAATATTGGGGCTGCCCCTGGACCTTTCAACTTATTTCACCGTTGAACAGCAGTAAAAAGGTGGCGGTTTTGTGATCATTGTATTAACTGGTGGACCTGTATTACAGGCAAGGTCTACAAAATGTGTTCAAGGTGTACTTCAGAGAATATGGAACATGAAGATGCCTACCACACTTATATTGACCAAAGAATTATCTAAACAAATGAAATGTTGATGCCGTTAATTGATGGGCTATATGAAATTCTATCTGGATACCTGAATGTTCAAGATTCTAATCCTGGTGTCAGCAGTTTAAAGTTCACAATTATAATTTTTATTGAGACCTCTTCAATGTGTCTGAACATAGCATCAATTGACTTACCTCACTGATCTGTACAGCATTGATCTTTGCCAGAATAACTTCAGGGGTATCAACAATGCTGGTGAATTTGAGGGCCTCAGGCCTTGTGCGATACAACCTTTCATTCAGGAGATTCTGGGCATTCTTCACTCTCATCGCTTCCACGGAACCCTCTGGCAACCATCCAATACCCTTCAGCCATTCCAGGTCTGATTTGTACACGTTCTACAAGAAGGAGAGGACCACAGAGTACAGAAGAGTCAATTTGCCTACTAGAGCACGATGCCAGCAAACCACATACAACCTCTACTTAAACCGGCTGGGTGGCCAGTCCCATGAAACTCAAGGATCAACATTAGATGTTAATATTTGAGTGTTACATCTCTGGCACACACTCTCTGGGAGAAGTTCAGAGTATCCTACAGGAACTGGAGCAGGGCTAACAACTAGCACTTGTGGAATGACAGACCGCAACGGCACATAATTTTGTTTTTATGCAAGGTTGAGCTTCTGTGCTCACTACTTGAAATCTGCCTTTTATGTGCCACTGGGGATAACTTCTGTAGGAATTTGGGAGAAAAAGTTTCTTAGAAGCATGTATAATGAAAAGCAAAATACATACTTATATCTATGTACACCTCTCCTCTTTCTCTCTAAACATATTATTTAAATAAATATATATATAGATAGATAGATAGATAGATAGATACACATTTTTCCTATATGTGTCAGATAAACTTGAAATCCAACATTTTTTTATGCTTACATCTGTTTCTGACATTTAGATACCTGATCATGCAAATGTAATGGGATTGAAATTTTCTACTTAGTTACATAGAATAAGAGAGTGATTTTCATCTGATGAATAAGGCCTTATAAGAAGGAATCCTCTATAAGATAGAAAATATTCAGAAAAACTCTGCAGAAAAATACAGAATATGTTAGATTCTATTAAGATTACTGTTTAAATTACAACCTTAAGGAATATTCTGTGATTAAACACATAGACACACATCTCCCCAAGAGTCTGGAGACAGGATACGCACATCGCTCTGCAGTTCATAGGCTTTCTTTGCCTGGATAACATCATTCTGGTCTGGCAGACACGTCCACTGGTGCAGATAATTGCGATAATCAATGTCGCTAACCAGGACCTGGCATTTCTTGGCCTGAACAATGGACATCATGTCCAACGGTGTATTGTAGATTCCTTTAGACTTCTCATAAGCTTTCTTATATTCTCTGTCACTCTGGATCTTGGCAGCATGTATAGACCATACCAATTTGGGGTCATCTTGTAGGCTGCGGAAACCCACGTGGTGGCCCAGTTGCTTACGGTAACCTTCTTTGTATTTGTACTAAAGTTGTAAAAAAATAAGATAAAAAGACATATGGACATAATGCATGAAGAGGACTTTTCGTTAAATGGTTTTGGAATATTTTTTTAGCCTTAATGTAAATTGGCTCAAATTGGTAGTTATTATATATTTTAGTTCTCTTTAAGGAAATTAGGGCTATTTTAGATAGTTCCACAGAGGACACGAACAAATCAGGAGGGAAATAGTATGGTGAACAAGAGTAATAAAAAAATAATAGCTAACATTTACTAGCAATCACTATATGTCAGACACTATTATGAGTGCTTCAAATGTATTAGGTTGATTCATATGAAATTGCTGAATTTTTTGGTTAAAAATAGTTGAATTGTGGCAATTATAACCTCATTTAATCCTCAGAACATCTCTATGATGTGGATATTAGTATTATCACATATTTCAAATGGGAAAAGTAAGGCACAGTGGGGATAATCATTGTCCCTAAGGTTGCCTGGCAAGTGGAAATTAGGTCAGTACCAAGGGTACTGAAGGTACTTCAGGTAGGAAAAAGTCATATGTGTGGTTTTGGAGACAGACAAGAAAGGAGCATGCTTCAGGAATGGAAGACAAGGCTGTTGGTATGAATCAGCAGATGACAACAAAAGGCCTGTGGATAAGAGTTTCCACCTATTCCACGCTTGTTCTCAGTGTCTTAGGACAAGAGTAAGATCATTTCTGTTTCTTTCCTATATTTGGATAACATGGGAAAGTTTGGAGAAAAGGGAGAGAGAGAGAGCTGGGAATAATGCAGATACTATGGATTGGTTATGCCTTTTTAGAGATAAAAATGAGAAGTAAGAAGGAAGAGACAGCTGGATACTAAGACAAAAACTAGAGGAGACTTTGAAGAAAAGGAACAAAGGTAGCTTAAAGATTTGGAGCTGGGGGGCCTTAGTAGAATAATTATTTTGACTGCTGGTACGTTTTAAAACTACTGTTAAATGAACTTCAAAGGGTTACTCAGAGGAGTATACATACGCCTCTAGCATAAAGTCTTGTATATAAAATGTGATCTCGGTCTTAAGTCTTGTATAAAACTTTCATCTGTGATTTATATTTATGGAGAATGTCCTAAAGATTTGTGGGATAAAATCACATTGTATTGGTTCCTGAATTTTCCCCAAGAATCTGGTATAGATCTTCATGATATTTTACTTCTACTTAGAAACAGCTTAGAAGGTATTTACACATATACTTCACCTATGTTTACCTCAATGTTTTTCATCCCATTTTAATATTTTAAAATAAAGTCTTTAGCACAAGGCAAATGCAATTGTTTGCATAGAATTAAAAAAAAATCAAACTGAATCAAACTTCTTGAAAAATATTCTCCCTATTTGTTGTATAGAGAAGAAAATCCACAAGGAAATAGAAGGAGCTGTACCTCACTGGCAATTTCTCTGGAGGCTTTGGCATGCTTGATTTCAATGGCATCTGCTCTCAAGTCATAGCCTTTCTGCTTGGCTTCATCCCAGTCTTTCTGGTAGAGTTTCTATTGAGGGAAAACACAGGTTTGCTTACAAGAATTGAAAATCAGTAGACATATTCAAAGAAGTCATGATACGAATCACAAAGCACAATGTAAATGAAGGCAGCATAAGAAAAAAACAGTCGCTTCTGAGTCCTTTTGGTTATTGCCTATTTACTTTGTGGAGTGCAGGGTACTTGTGACTACAATTTTAAAGCTAAACATCTAAATCTACTAATATTTGAATTATTTGCATTCACCACAATATAGTACAATGTGAAAATATCCCATTATACAGTAATGGGAACTAAGAATCAACTGTGAACCTAGAGAACCTTCATCAAGTTACCATATAAGACTTGATAAGATTTTTTCCCAATGTTGCCCTTTGACTTTTCAAAGGTCCCTGCTAAAGGGATGTGACATAGATATCATACCTATCCTACACTTTGCATATAATTAAAAGTTTGACTTTTCTTATGGCCTTGAAATGTCAAACAAGAAAGTTCTGGATCAACCAAGAACCTATAAAGACAATAGAGACTGTTATCTCTTATACTTACTTGTGTAAGAGGCACTTTACTAGGGATTTCATTACTCTCAGTTAATATACAATGAAACTGAGCTGTGGATGTTGGATATAGGACAATGATTTCAAGGTTGAAAGAAGGACACCAGTGAGATTCAGGTATCCCACCTCTTGCAGTGCAGGGGCCCAAGATATGTATCTAAACTAATGTTTGAAAGAGAATTTCCATTCATACTGCATTGGGAATGGTAGCCAAAGAGGAAGTATCTAGCACCCAAAGCTGTAAACATTTCTAAGGCAGGTAATTTGTCCATTATAACACACCCCATAGGCTGACAGATATTGTCCCATAAAGACATTTACACTTCATATTTATGCCTCTTACATTGCTGATTTGCATGGTATTGATCTGGGCCTGCAGTATGACTGGCATTTCAGAAGGAATGCTTATGTTGCTTTTATCTTTATTCCAGGCTTCTTGATATAGTTTCTGTGGAGAGAAGGAAAATATGATTTTAATACAGCAATAGAGATGGATAACTGAACATTAAGCCTTAGCAACTATTTAACCTGGGGAAATGTTTTGTTATATGTTTGCAGTGGTTAGTTTTTTGTGTCAGCTTGGCTAGGCCAGCGTACCCAGGTATTTGGTCAAACATTATTCTACATGTTTCTGTGAAGGTATTTTTTTAGATCAGATGAACATTTATACCAGTAGACTTTGGGTAAAGCAGATTACCCTCTGTGATGTGGGGGCTTGTTCAGTCAGATGAAGGCCTTAAGAGAAAAAAGACTGACCACCCCTGAGCGAGAGTAATTCTGCCAGCAGACTACCTTGGGCTTGAACTTCAACTCCTGCCTGGGTCTTGAGGCTGCTGGCCTACCCTGCAAACTTTGGACTTGCCAGCCTCTACAATCATGTGAGTCAATTCCATGAAATAAATCTCTCATACCTCTTATTAGCTCTGTTTCTCTGGAGAACCCTGACTAATACAGTGTTCTACCATTTAACGTGTAGCATTATGCCACAGGTTTTTTTTTTTTTTTAACATCTTTATTGGGGTATAATTGCTTTACAATGGTGTGTTAGTTTCTGCTTTATAACAGAGTGAGTCAGTTATACATATATATATGTTCCCATATCTCTTCCCTCTTTGTCTCCCTCCCTCCCACCCTCCCTATCCCACCCCTCCAGACAGCCACAAAGAACCGAGCCGGTTTCCCTATGCCACAGGTTTTGTAATAAGTATTTGCTTTCCTGAGTTGTAATGGAGTGACATTTTTCATTTTAGTGCTTCCAAGTCGGTGTGTGAGGTAGGGGAAAGGCGCATTGGCATTTGTCAGAGTTCTGCTTAGCATGTGCCTTCACTAAACTAAACCAAGAGATTCTTAGAGTTGCTCAAAGCACTTTAAGTCTTTGAAGAGGAACAATCTACTTTCTCTGTTTCATCCACAGATGCTCCGTTTGGGTGGCATTTTCTGAGAAGAGAGTCCTGCTAAAGGAGAGCCTGGCGGTCGGATGGTTCTTACCTCACTCATTTGCAGAGAATTGGCTTTTGCCAGGACAACCTCTGGCGTGTCGACAATGGAAGTGAATTTCAAGGCTTCTGGGCGTGTCCTGTAGAGTCTTTCATTCAGCAGGTCTTGAGCACCCTTCACCCTGGTCATTTCTACTGAGCCTTCTGGCATCCAGCCAATGCCACGCAGCCACTCCAGGTCTGCTTTGTACACATTCTACAGAGACATTAGATAGAAATATTGTTCCAAGTGCTAGATATAGCATCCCTTAATTGGAAAGTAAGTTCACGGGGTTGAGGAGTTGATAAGCACAAGAGATGGTGGTTCCAAAAAAGTAGGACCTGAGATTTTACATGAATCAGGGGTTTCAATATCCATGACAGAGTAATTTGTAAAAGCATAATTTTTTATGCTAGCCATGAATAAGGATAAAATGGTAATAATGTTAAATTTCATGGTAATTATTTGATATTTCAAAGAAATTATATAACTGAAAAACAATTTAAAGATATTGTGTCAAATCTCATTTCATTTTCATCCTGTAATAGGATGAAACTCTGTTTAGTGTTTTGGATATAGTACAATAGTGGCAGTTATTTTTTAAATGTTCAGATAATTTATGTTTATTTGAAATATATTTTCTTTGCCAGACAGTACGAAGGACATGAAGAAAATCGTCTGGAATCTAGGCCAGGGAGGACATGATCTAAGTAGGGTTCTTCATCTATGTTCTTTGATTCCCATAATGTAACTCCTAAATATGGGTTTTATTTTAACAATGTGAATGGCTCCCCCTGAGGTTGTGCAGTGAGCAACCCATGGGTCTGTCCACAGAGGCACTGTCTGTACAATTAACAAATCTATGTCCTCCCATTCCTCCTTTCCCAAAGTTCACGTTACGTACATCACTCTGTAGTTCATAGGCCTTCCTTGCTTGGATAATGTCGTTTTGATCAGGTAAGCACGTCCAGTGATGCAGGTAATTTCGATAATCAATGTTACTGACCAGAATCTGACATTTCTTGGCCAGCAAGATGCCTAACATGTCCACTGGGCTACTGAACTTGGTCTTCCACTTCTGGAAATCCTTCTTATACTCTCTTTCACTTTGAATCTTCCCTGCATGTATGGCACACATAATCTTGGGGTCATCTTCAATGCTCCGGGCTCCAATGTGGTGGCCTTTCTGTTTCTCATATGCTTCTTTGTATTTGTACTAAAACGTAAGAAATATATGTTTAAAAGCCCAGTTTTAAAACCATATGCATGCTGACAATTAGACAACATGAAAACCCACAAGCAAATGGATAAGAATTTCATATTTTGAATATTTTGACATCTCTGAACAATTTTAAACTGTTTTATGCTGTCATGAACGTAACAGTAGTGTAATCATATATCTTCACTGCTGAAAACTTTTTCTGCAACAACTCTAACTACAATTTCAAAATGTGTTTTTCTTCTCTGAGACAACAAAGGGAAAGGTCTTGGAAGGTAAGAAGCGTGACTGGAGGGGTATATAGGAAGCAGTTACAAAGTGTGGACCCAGCTGCACTGTGGTTGTTCAGCAAGGTGAGACCAAGGGGGTTAGACAGAGAGCACTTACGTCACTGGCAATGTCTCTCGAGGCCTTGGCACTCTTGATGGGAATAGCATCAGCTCTCAGATCATAGTCCTTCATCTTTGATTCATCCCATCCCTTGGTGTAAAGTTTCTAGGTGGAGGATAATACACAACAGAAAAAGTTATAGAAAGTTAACAGGCCACTTCCAGTAAGGAAGGTGGTAAGATGGAAAAAGTATTTTAACTCCTCCTAGACTAAAGGCTGACTTAACAATCAGGAAATCTCTTACTTGGCTTATATTGGCAGAATTGCTCTTGGCCAGCTTGATTTCTGGGGTGTCTGGCATCACGTGGATGGAGGTTTTGTCAGTATCCCAGGCTTCTGTATATAAATGCTATGGGGGAGGTGAGGTAAAACCCTTTGTTAAAGCCAATACATTGCAGTTATTATAAAATTTAATTTAACTGTAAAATAGCCTTTGAAAACTTATGTGGAGGTGAGGGAAGCAAAAGGGTATGGGGAGAGTAAATCATAGCGGTATTTAAACAGACATATGATCGTTTCATAGCCAATGTAAAGCAACATCATGATCTCAATTATTGATTCTTTTCATCCAGTGACTCTCAGGCTTACTCACAGAACCTTCAAGGATGGAACTTGGCTATAGAACTATGATACAGTAGAAATCCCTAGACTTCAGAATCAATCCCAAGGTCAAACCCAACTCCCCTATGTCCAAGCTGTGTGATCTTGAGAAAGGTACCTAAAGCCTCACATGCCTCATTTTTTGGAGGGGGATAATCATATCTTTCTCATTAAGTATTTTTTAAACTTTATACTTACCTCTTTCTTTTTTTAAGTTGGGGTGAAACTGGTGTATTACTTTATTGCGTATTTTTTCGAGATTAACTGTAACATATGTAAAGTGCTTGAGTCATAGTAGGCACTCAACAAATTTTATGTTTCCTATTGTTATTATCACTGTGACTGCTGTTGATGAGTGTGGTATAGAATAGAGTTTCTGGAGTTTTAATACCCCAGACGTTGGAGTTTGCTATCTGAGAGCCAATTTCATATTCTGCACTGAGCCTTCTTTCTCACTACCCAGATATTTGGAAGACATTAAGGCAGGTGTGGGAGAATTCAGAAAAGTTCAATTCAATCTCAGCTGTGCATATTAAGGGCCTACCTGTTGGATAAAGAAATTAGCCGAGTATAAATAAACAGATTGCCAGCACTCTGGAGGGAAAAAGCGATCATCGATCTTGTACAATAAAAATGAAAGCAGCAATAACATCTCACTTTCCAAAGTGGAATTTCTACCACCTATGGTTTTGGAAGCAAGTAATTTGAGTTGTGCACTGGCACTGCTATGCACACTGTGTTTCCAAGACTTCTGAACAAAATGCAAAATGACTGTATATTTTTTTACAGGATGGGTAAAGAGTTGCTGATGCCTTGAGTCTGCTCTGCCAAGCAGAATGTGCAGAGAAAAGTAATGCATTTGTGGATGTCTCTGGGTTACTGCTCAGAAGAGTGTATGCCTTACTGCAGAGAGATTGTCCTAGGCTGTACTTCCTCACCCACCCAGAGGATGAGGGGACACAGGGTTGAGAGAAGCATGCAGGTCCAACTAGGATTCAAGCACATGCTCTGTTGAAGGCCTGCATGAGAATTAGGCTCATCACCTCTCCTTTCTCTGGAAATCCTCCAGGACATTTCTCACTTTATAAGCCCAGTCTGTGGAAGGTATGACACAGGCAACTGGCAAAAGCTGGAGACTCACCTTGCTCATGGTCAGGGCATTATTCTTTGCCAGGACAATCTCTGGGGTGTCTGTAATGCATGTGAACTTCAGCTGGTCTGCAGGCTGGCGGTACTTCCTGTCACTCAGGATTTCTCCTGCTCTCTTCACATTCTCGACCTCCACAGAGCCAATGGGCACCCACCCAATGCCTCTCAGCCACTGAAGATCAGCCTTGTAAATAGACTGAAAATGAAACAATGTCAAATATGTGTAGGAATTACCTCCACAGCCTGATGTCTAATCTTGATTTAGCATGGTGTATACAGATGGTGTATAATTCTGCATCTTGTGTAAATTTCGGGGAAGACACAGGACTGCCTTACTTTGGTGTAGAATGGCTAGTTCAGCACTTTGTCCCTGAAGGTAGTCAATTTTTGCTGTTTTAAAGACCTATGAAATCTCTAATAATATGTGATTTCATCAATGAAAAACCATTTTAAGGAAATTCCTGCCTGCCTCCTGATACAAAGTGTTTATTCTCTGATTTGACTGCCTATACCTCTTTGTATGGAAATAATTCTCTGTTATAGTTTGTTCTTATCTTATTGGGCAGGGGCCTTCACAGCCATTGCGCACCGAAAGAAAGGATGAACACTTCCACATGTTGAATCCACGTGTTTTCTCGGGACAACAAAAAGGGATCTTTTTTCAGATGATTCTATACTCATGTTTCTAAGCCAAAGAGTATATATATTTTTACTCTTACTTATCTTATCCTCAGTCCCTCTTCTTGTGTTGTAGTTCAAGTAAAGAAAAAAAGATATTTTATCCTGCTTTCATGTTTCTTCTTTGAACTTAAATAAATGGGCTGAAGGAGAATTTTTCTCATAAGTAAGATTAGCAATTCTTTTTGTTTTTATGGCTTTTTGGGAAACTCTTTTTTACAATGCCACCACTTTTATCATTCTGCCAAAAGTGACTACTTGTCAGAGCCTGATCAAAAAAACAAGGAGCTACTATACCAGTAAGGTAGTATTTGAGTCCCAAGGACAATCTACTGGCTGACAACAAAAATACTTAACATATTTCTAGGGAGATACTGTTTTCAGCTTCTTAGAAAAATTGTCTTGATATATATAACTCATTCTTATATTTCCTTCCACAAGCTATAATAGATATTTTCTAAAAGTTAAGTAGTCAGAAAAATGATGATGCAATAAATTCATCTGGAAAATCAGGTTGCATTAAATCAGGATTTCTTAACCTGGCATCAATGAACTTAGATAGAAAAAACATCTTTATTTTCATTAACCTCTAACTGAAACATAGCATTTCTTTTAGCTATAACTATAGGCAACAGATTATGGTAGTATTAACACTACATGGAATTTTATCAGCAATAGAAGTCACAAATATTTTCATATTCTATTACAGCTGTTGCAGACATCTTGCATATTTATGTTCATCACTTCTTTGAAATTAAGCTAGTTTTACACCCACTGCTAGATCTTTTTATTTAATGTGTTAATAAAAAGCATATATATTACTACACCGTTGGCGGGAATGTAAATTGGTGCAGCCACTGTGGAAAACAGTATGAAGGTTTCTCAAAAAACTAAAAATATATTGGGTTGTTTGTTTTTTTAATATTGAGCTGCATGAGCTGTTTATATATTTTGGAGATTAATCCTTTGTCCATTGATTCATTTGCAAATACTTTCTCCCATTCTGAGGGTTGTCTTCTCCTCTTGTTTATGGTTTCCCTTGCTGTGCAAAAGCTTTGAAGTTTCATTAGGTCCCATTTGTTTATTTTTGTTTTTATTTCCATTACTCTAGGAGGTGGATCAAAAAGGATCTTGCTATGATTTATGTCAAAGAGTGTTCTTCCTATGTTTCCCACTAAGAGTTTTATAGTGTCTGGTCTTACATTTAGGTCTCTAATCCATTTTGAGTTTATTTTTGTGTATGGTGTTAGGGAGTGTTCTAATTTCATTCTTTTACATGTAGCTGTCCAGTTTTCCCAGCACCACTTATTGAAGAGACTGTCTTTTCTCCATTGTATATCCTTGCCTCCTTTGTCACAGATTAGTTGACCATAGGTGAGTGGGTTTATCTCTGGGCTTTCTATCTTGTTCCATTGATCTATGTTTCTGTTTTTGTGCCAGTACCATATTGTCTTGATTACTGTAGCTTTGTAGTATAGTCTGAAGTCAGGGAGTCTGATTCCTTCAGCTCCATTTTTTTCCTGCAAGACTGCTTTGGCTATTCGGGGTCTTTTGTGTCTCCATACAAAAATGGGCAGACCTAAATAGACATTTCTCCAAAGAAGACATACAGATGGCCAAGAAGCACATGAAAAGCTGCTCAACATCACTAATTATTAGAGAAATGCAAATCAAAACTACAATGAGGTACCGCCTCACACCAGTTAGAATGGGCGTCATCAGAAAATCTACAAACAACAAATGCTGGAGAGGGTGTGGAGAAAAGGGAATCTTCTCGCACTGTTGGTGGGAATGTAAATTGATACAGCCACTATGGAGAACAGTATGGAGGTTCCTTAAAAAACTAAAATAGAACTACCATATGACCCAGGAATCCCACTACTGGGCATATACACTGAGAAAATCATAATTCAAAAAGACACATGCACCCCAATGTTCATTGCAGCACTATTTACAATAGCCAGGTCATGGAAGCAACTCAAATGCCCATTGACAAACGAATGGATAAAGAAGATGTGGTACATATATACAATGGAATATTACTCAGCCATAAAAAGGAACGAAATTGGGTCATTTGTTGAGACGTGGATGAATCTAGAGACTGTCATACAGAGTGAAGTAAGTCAGAAAGAGAAAACCAAATATCATATATTAATGCATATATGTGGAACCTAGAAAAATGGTACAGATGAACTGGTTTGTAGGGCAGAAATTGAGGCACAGATGTAGAGAACAAACGTATGGACACCAATGGGAGAAAGTGGTGGGGGGTGGGGGTGGTGGTGTGTTGAATTGGGCGATTGGGATTGACATGTACACACTGATGTGTATAAAATGGATGACTAATAAGAACCTGTTGTATAAAAAAATAAATAAAATTAAACAAACAAACAAAAAACCTAAAAATAAGACTACCATATGACTTAGTAATTCCACTTTTGGGTATACATCCGAAAAAAACAAAAACACAAATTTGAAAAGATACATGTACCCCAATGTTCATATCAGTATTATTATAATTGCCAAGATATACAGAAGCAACCTAAGCGTCCATCGAGAGATGAATGGATAAAGAAGAATATATATACATAACAGAATACTACTCAGCCATAAAAAAGAATGAAATTTTGCCATTTTCAACAATATGGATGGACTTGGAGGTATTATGCTAACTGAAATAAGACAGACAGGGAAAGACAAATCATGTATGATATTATTTACATGTGGAATCTAAAAAAACAATAAACTAGTGAATATAACAAAAAAGAAGGAGACTCCCAGATATAGAGAACTAGTGGTTACCAGTGGGGAGAGGGAAGTGGGGAGGGGAAAGATAGGAGGAGGGGATTAAGAGGTACAAACGATTATGTATAAAATTAGCTACAAGGGTATATTGTACAATGCAGGGAATAAAGCCAATATTTTATAATAACTATAAGTGGAGTATAACCTTTAAAAATTGTGAATCACTATATTGTGCACCTGTGACATAATATTGTACATCAACTACACTTCAATAAAATAGCATCTATGTTACTACATCACGTAGTTTAATTTTTTCTCCTGATAATCTAATTTTATTTATTTTTAATTTTTTATTATTTTTTTATTGAAGTATAGTTGATTTACAATACTGTGTTAGTTTCAGGTATACAGCAGTGATTCAGTTATGTATAATTCAGTTATATATATTCTTTTTCAGATTCTTTTCCATTATAGGTTATTACAAGATATGAATATAGTTCCCTGTGCTATACAGTAGGTCCTTGCTGTATATCTATTTTATGTATAGTAGTGTGTATCTGCTAGTTCCAAACTCCTAATTTATCCCTCCCCCTGCTTAGTATAATATTTTGATAACCATATTTCGATGTAATCAGTTTCTTTTGAAACGTGTGTGTGTGTGTGTGTGTGTGTGTGTGTGTGTGTGTGTGTGTGTGTATTTTTATGCATCTT